>NC_057797.1:674932002-675235825 GCF_018294505.1 Triticum aestivum | reverse complement strand
CTTGGGGAGGAGAGGGGCTTTTGATTTGATGTTTTGGAGGGGGGTGTGGGGGTATTTATATTGGGGAGGGGTGAGGAGACTTGGGGTAGGGGAGAAGAAATAGACTAGGAATAGGAAAAAGAGTCCTAGAAGAAAAAAGGAAAACGGAATAAAGGAAAGAGGGGGGGCTAACCTAGCCGGACTCGGCCTGGCAAGAGGCGGCGGCGGCTGGCGCTGCCTGCCTGGCGCTGGCGCGTAGCGCACAGGGGGCTGGGGTGGCCGGCTGGCTAGGCCTTTGGCCCGGCTGGCCTGGCGGGAGGCTCCTTTATTTTTTTTAACTGGTTCAGCGCGCAGAAAAAAAACAAAAGGAGAACTAAACGAACTCTGAAAAACCTAAAGTAAATTTTCCCCGACTCCTAAAAATGAGTCGAACAAAATGAACTTTTCTCCGGGGCAAAAATGCAATTTTTGAAAACACGCATTTTTCCCTATCCAAATAAAACGCAAATAAAACTCCGGCAAAAACCAAAATTGATCTATTTATTAAATCTTCATTTTTCCTAAATTTGGGAAAGTCATATTATTCCCTCTCTCATATATTTTGACACCGGAAAATAATTGAAGATAAAATAAATAAATCAAATGATCCTCTTTTCAAAATTTGAGAGAACTCAAATATGAAAATAACGAAATCTCCAACTCTCTCCGAGTGTCCTTGAGTTGCGTGAAATTTCTAGGATCAACCAAAATGCAAGAAAATATGATATGCATGATGATCTATGTATAACATTCCAAATTGCAAATTTGGGATGTTACAAACCTACCCCCCTTAAGATGAATCTCGCCCTCGAGATTCGGGTTGGCTAGAAAATAGGTGAGGGTGGTCCTTGAGCAAATCTTCTTCTCTCTCCCAAGTGGCTTCATCCTCTGAGTGGTGGTTCCACTGAACTTTGCAAAACTTGACAACCTTGCTGCGAGTAACTCTGCTGGCATAATCGAGAATTCTTGACTGGCTTCTCCTCATACGTTAAGTCGTCCTTCAACTGAATCGCTTCGAGTGGCACGGTATCTCTTAGCGGTACTTCCGCCATTTCGGCATGACATTTCTTCAGCTGAGAAACATGGAATACATCATGAACTCCTGACAGTCCCTCTGGTAATTCCAACTTATAAGCGACTTCTCCCATACGTTGCAAGATCTTATACGGTCCAATGAAACGCGGTGCTAATTTTCCCTTAGCTCCAAAGCGCTTAACTCCTCGAAGTGGGGATACTCGAAGATAAGCTCTGTCTCCGGTTTCGTAAACTGTCTCCTTGCATTTAGAATCTGCGTAGCTCTTCTGCCTGGACTGGGCTACCTTGAGCCTATCGCGAATCAACTTAACTTTCCATTCAGACTCCTTAATCAAATCTGATCCAAAGAATTGACGGTCTCCAACTTCGTCCCATGACAACGGTGTCCTGCACCTCCTTCCGTATAAAGCTTCGAAAGGTGCCATCTTCAAACTGGTTTGGTAACTGTTGTTATAAGAAAACTCCGCATACGGCAAGTTATCGTCCCAACTAGATCCATAATCTAGTGCACAAGCTCTCAGCATATCCTCCAAAATCTGATTGACTCTCTCGGTCTGTCCATCCGTCTATGGGTGAAAAGCTGTGCTGAACTCTAGTCTGGTTCCTAAAGTTTCATGCAACTGATTCCAAAACTTTAAGGTAAATTGGGTTCCTCTATCTGATACGATACTCCTCGGAACTCCATGCAAACAAATGATCCTAGTCATATAGATCTTTGCCAACTTAGCACTGGTGTAAGTGGTCTTAACTGGGATAAAATGTGCTACCTTCATCAAACGATCAACTACTACCCATATCGAGTCATGGCCTGCTTTCGTCCTGGGTAGTCCTGTGATAAAATCCATGCCTATCTTATCCCACTTCCATTCGGGTATCGGCAATGGTTGTAACAATCCTGCTGGCTTCTGATGCTCTGCCTTTACTCTCCAACATACGTCACAAACTGCTACATATGCTGCAATATCCTTCTTCATTCCGGTCCACTAGAATGTTTCCTTCAAATCCAAATACATCTTGGTATTCCCTGGGTGAATCAAATACGGTGAATCATGTGCCTCTTGCAAAATCAACTTCCTGATCTCTGGGTCATTGGGCACATAAACACGGTCCTCAAACCATAGGGTATCGTGCTCATCCTCACGAAATCCCTTTGCTTTTCCTTTGCTCATTTTCTCTTTTATAGCAGCAATCTCCTTGTCAGATTTCTGAGCTTCTCTGATCTTATCCGTCAATGTTGACTGAATCTCCAATGCTGCTACATAGCCTCTCAGAACTATTTCCAAACATAGCTCACGAAGGTTTTCTGCTAACTCCTTGGGTATTTTTCCCGTCGTTAGAGTATTGACATGGCTCTTACGGCTCAATGCGTCAGCTACTATATTAGCTTTTCCGGGGTGATAATGCAATCTCATGTCATAATCCTTGATAAGCTCCAACCATCTCCTTTGTCTGAGGTTCAACTCCTTCTGCGTGAAAATGTACTTCAAACTCTTGTGATCCGTGTACACCTCACAATGATTTCCAATGAGGAAATGTCTCCACGTCTTCAATGCATGCACTACGGCTGCTAACTCCAAATCATGCGTGGCATAATTCAACTCATGAGGCTTCAGTTGCCGTGAAGCATACGAAACAACTCTTCCTTCCTGCATAAGCACTGCTCCAAGTCCTCGACGTGAAGCGTCGCAATACACCTCATAATCCTTGGTCTGATCTGGCAAGATTAATACTGGTGAGGTGACCAAATGTTCCTTCAACTCCTGGAAACTAGCCTCACACTCCTCAGTCCATTTGAACTTAGTATCCTTCTTCAACAATTCAGTCATAGGCTTTGCAATCTTTGAAAAGTTCTCAATGAATCTCCGGTAGTATCCTGCGAGTCCAAGAAAACTCCGGATCTCTCCAACTGTTGTTGGTGCTTCCCATTCGGTTACGGTCTCAACCTTTGTGGGGTCAACTGCTATACCTTCTCCAGATATAACGTGTCCGAGGAATCCAACTTCCTTTAACCAAACCTCACATTTGCTAAATTTGGCATATAACTGATGTTCCCTTAGTTTCTCCAAAACCAAACGCAAATGTTCCTTATGCTCCTATTCATTCTTTGAATAAACCAGGATGTCATCAATGAACACTACGACGAACTTATCCAAAAACTCCATAAACACTTTGTTCATCAGGTTCATGAAATAGGCAGGTGCGTTAGTCAATCCAAATGACATAACGGTATACTCATACAATCCATATCTTGTGGTGAACGTTGTCTTAGGTATGTCCTGCTCTCGAATCTTCAATTGATGGTACCCTGATCGCAAATCGATCTTGGAAAACACTTTAGCTCCTTGCAACCGATCAAACAGATCGTTGATCATTGGCAGTGGGTACTTGTTCTTGATGGTTACTTCATTCAATCCCCGATAATCTACAACCATCCTTAATGATCCATCCTTCTTTTCCACTAGAAGCACGGGTGATCCCCAAGGCGAAGAACTTGGGCGAATGTAACCTTTATCCAATAACTCCTTAATCTGATTCTTAATTTCCACCAAATCCTTTGCTGGCATCCGGTACGGTCGCTTCGATATTGGGCCTGTACCTGGCAATAACTCAATCAAAAACTCAATGTCTCTATCCGGTGGCATGCCTGGCAATTCCTCAGGAAATACATCAGGAAAATCCTTCACCACTTGTACTTCCTCTTGCACAACTCCTGTTAGGCAGTTTACTTGTGTCCTGTTTGGCACATGCCGGGATACATACTTGATCCTTCTTCCTTCTGGTGTGGTAAGCAAAATTGACTTACTAGCACACTCAATATTCCCTTCATACTTTGATAACCAATCCATGCCTAATATCACATCCAATCCTTGAGATTCCAATACTATTAGGTCTGAGGGAAACACATAGTTACCAATCCTTAATGGTAACCGATCACACCATCGTCTAGCCATATACTCCGCTCCTGGTGAGCTTACTAACATGGCTGACCTAAGGGCTTGGGTTGGAGGCATCTAAGGGTTTAGAAGAGACGAGATTTAAGAATAGAGGGAGGTCTAAAGGGAAAACACTACCCCAATGCACATGAGCAAATGCACACAAAATCACTTCATTCAATCAAACAAGGGCTTACAAACGGTCTAACTATCGCAAAAGTGCTCCAACTATTGTGTTTACATGGGGGAATACTACTACTATCTGGTGGTCATCTAGAAATTTGAACCGGTGGAAGACTCCATGATATCTGCTCCAGCTTCGTCTTCAAAGTCGGGTTCACTTGGATCCGAATCGGTGTCATCGATGATGATGTAGTTGTCCGGACATGTGACGTACTCGTCTTCCTCCGTGGATGCTAACTTCCTCTTGAGTTCTTCAATCTCCTGCTTAAGATCGCCATTGTGCCTTGCTAGAGCTACGATCTCGTCCATGTAGTCCTTGCGTGTAGACTTCAGTTCTCCTTCTAGCTCGATGATCCTTGCCTTCGCATTCTTCAACTCTATCATATCATTGCACATCTGGTTCTCGTGGCGTCGAATGTGCTGGTTTAACTCCTGGATGAAAGATGCAATGGATCTATCCTTCTTGGTGCTGACTAACTCCCATTGTTCATCTCGGCGTCCGCAAATCTGGTAGATAGTGTCCTTGAGGTCTTCTTGGTAAACTTCTCCAATGCGTCCTATGGTGATATGAGCTGCCATGCTCCTTCCCAGACTCCAGGTTGGTGCATTGAAAACACTATCTATAGGCTTCATGATTGGCACGAATGTTCTTCCCGGAACATGAGCTTGAATCTTCCAGCGCTCCTCTTCAGGCAGAATGGCGTTGAAAGTTCCCGTGAAGCTTGGTAATCCAATGTTCAGGTACTTGGTGACTTCCTTCAAGCGAAATCCAAATGGTGTGCCTTCATCCGGTTGAGCGTACTTAATCTTCGCGTTCGTCATCATAATAGAGTAGAAAAGATGAGGAGTTAGAAAATGAGAAGAGAGTGATGTTCTATGGCTTTAACTTAGTGGTCGTGTCCTACAGTCAGCGTGTGCTCTGATACCATTCTCTGTCGCGACCCGACCCGAATGGATCAAGCGCTCTGTGCTCAGGTGTCATCCCTGGATCAGTAATGCTGACACCACACAGTACATCGAAGGATTTATAGCAGAGTGGCAATCACACACTTATTACATCGTTGTCTCAAAGAGAACTTATTATAATAAATATGGCTTAAGGCCATCTAGTGTCGATAACAGCAGAAGACTTGGAAGATAAATGGGTCCATCAACTCCAACGGCTTCACTGAGTATAGGGCCACGACCTAAAAGCACCTTACTCGTCGTCTGAAAAGTCTGCAACATGAGAAGTTGCAGCCTGAAAACGGGTCAGCACATGGAATATGCTAGCAATGTAACACATAGAGAGTAATGGAATGAAACTATTATACTATATGCATATATGGCTGGTGGAAAGCTCTATGGTTACAGTTTTGCGTAAAGCCAGGTTTTCCCTACTACAAAGGAATAAATTTATTTAACTATCATGGTGGTTGTGAAACATTGAGAATGGTTGACAACATTCTCAATCCCAATTAAAAAAATAATTAAAACCTAACAACATTAATTAGAAGTAACGTGTTGAGATTCACATGATATTCAAGTACTAGATACTCAAGTTGTCCATAACCGGGGACATGGCTAATCATGATTAGTTTGTACACTCTGCAGAGGTTTGCGCACTTCTCCCCACATGACTCGATCGCCTCCGTTTGTTTTCTCGCACTACATGGTGTTTGAGAAACGGATGACCGAGACATAGTCTTTTAGAAGCGCTAGCACCTTACTTGTGGGGTAGACCGTACCACCTATAACCCCTACATCTGCTAGTCCACCCCGTAAGAGTTCGCACAACTTAGTCAACTATGCCAGAGCCCATAGTAGCATGTGGCTGCACACGGAAGTTTCTAGCATGAATGATCTTATGATCCCTTTGAGCCTGGGTGGCGGTCCAAAATAAAACAGGCAAGTCCTGATAGACATCAGGTGCCTCAATCCACCCAGATGTGTGTTTAAGTAGCCACCTTAGATAAACCATTAAAATTATCAACTCACATATGTCATGGATATCACTCACCCAATCCACGTCTACTAGCATAGCATGGCATAATAAGCAAACGTAGAAGTAACTCCCAAAGGTTTCATAATAATACAGGTGATAGGTACTACCTCATCTACTTCCCATCCCACAGTTTAATTGGATCCTAATCATGCAATGTGAGAGGATTGATCTAATGCAATAAAACATGGGTTGTAGAAAAAGGTATGATCAAAGTGTTACTTGCCTTGCTGATGATCCGCGAGACCTAGGGTTTCGAAGTAACAAGCGGCGCAATCCGGGTGATCTATCGCAGACAAACAACAAGCATACAATAAGTACTCATCTAATGCACAGGTAAAACTCGAACAAGAGAACGAACCAGATAGTTCAACTTAAGAACTCCAGTTGCAAAGAAAGAAAGAACCGAACAGACGACGGAAAAACAAACGGCGGAAGAAAACAACTCGGTTCTAGCAAGTTGAAACTAGGTCAATTTTTTTACCGGGGCAAAAACTTGTTCAAGTTGATTAGATGGAACGGCGGTTTCGCAATGAAACTCCAGGCGCTTGAATCACCTGATTCCGATAAACGAGTGAGAAGAAAGACTAGAACGAAGATCGGATCTGAGATCATGATCGTGGAATAAATCCGACGAAAAGAAAAAGAAAAACGGTTAAACGAACGTGCATCATTAACCTAGAAGAATCCGGTGATCACGTTTGTTAGGACGAACGGTCCGGCGAATGGTCCAAGGCAACTAAATCGGAAAAGAAAACGAATCCGATCTAGGGTTTCGGAGAAGAAAACCGAACGAAAAACCGATCTAGAAAACCGGAACGGTTTATATAAGAACCGGAAAGAAAACGAATCGGAAGAGAAGAAAAGAATCGGAACGATTTATAAGAAAAACCGAACCGAGGAAGAAAAAGAGACGCGGCGCGGGGCAACCTTGGCGAGGGGCTCCGGCGAACGGCGGCGTAGGGCGGCGGCGGTGTGGGCAAGGTGCGGCGGCGGCGGTGGTGAGGGGCGGCGCGGCTAAGGCGGCGGCGGCGTGGCTTGGGGAGGCGCGGGGTGGTGTGGGGCTTGGGGAGGAGAGGGGCTTTTGATTTGATGTTTTGGAGGGGGGTGTGTGTGTGGGGGTATTTATATTGGGGAGGGGTGAGGAGACTTGGGGTAGGGGACAAGAAATAGACTAGGAATAGGAAAAAGAGTCCTAGAAGAAAAAAGGAAAACGGAATAAAGGAAAGGGGGGGCTAACCTAGCCGGACTCGGCCTGGCAAGAGGCGGCGGCGGCTGGCGCTGCCTGCCTGGCGCTGGCGCGTAGCGCACAGGGGGCTGGGGTGGCCGGCTGGCTGGGCCTTTGGCCCGGCTGGCCTGGCGGGAGGCTCCTTTATTATTTATTTTTAACTGGTTCAGCGCGTAGAAAAAAAAACAAAAAGAGAACTAAACGAACTCCGAAAAACCTAAAGTAAATTTTCCCCGACTCCTAAAAATGAGTCGAACAAAATGAACTTTTCTCCGGGCCAAAAATGCAATTTTTGAAAACACGCATTTTTCCCTATCCAAATAAAACGCAAATAAAACTCCGGCAAAAACCAAAATTGATCTATTTATTAAATCTTCATTTTTCCTAAATTGGGAAAGTCATATTATTCCCTCTCTCATATATTTTGACATCGGAAAATAATTGAAGATAAAATAAATAAATCAAATGATCCTCTTTTCAAAATTTGAGACAACTGAAATATGAAAATAACGAAATCTCCAACTCTCTCCGAGGGTCCTTGAGTTGCGTGAAATTTCTAGGATCAACCAAAATGCAAGAAAATATGATATGCATGATGATCTATGTATAACATTCCAAATTGCAAATTTGGGATGTTACAAAATCTATCACACTGCTGAAGCTTATTACTTGGATCATCTTCGATCCCTATGTGCTCGTGCTGAAACCCCAACTAGCTTAGTTGAGGGAAACTCTTTAGATGAGCATGCTTGGTATGTGCGACACCGAATATCTAAAAAAGGGAAACTTTTACTGGATCAAATTCATCATTTGCAATGCTATGCTTGGAATTTATGTGAAATATATGATTATACTTGTTGTCCTGAAGACCCTAAGAAACACCTTACCTACCAATGTTTGTTTAATGATAATGGAATCGTATCTTCTTATGCTAAGGGTGTTTATAATTACTATGATGTTCAACAAATTGAAGAATTTGTTGCTTTTAGGGGTGCTTACGAAATTGCTTCTTTGATAGAAAAGTATGATGCTACTCTTTACAAATCTGAAAACTTTGCCATACTTAAATATTGCTATGATAATTATGCTTCTAATGCCTATGTTGAACCATATATTGAGGCCTACTCCGCTGTCCAAGAAGAGACTAATATTTTGTAGGAGTCTATGGAAGAAGAAATTGATGAAACTGTGAGCTCATTGGATGAAAAAGATGATGAGGAGAGCGAAGAACCAAAGGAGGAAGAGCGGATTAGCTACCCGTGCCCACCTTCTAATGAGAGTAACTCTTCAACTCATACATTGTTTAATTTCCCTTCGTGCTTACCGGAGGATGATTGCTATGATGATTGTTATGATCCCATTGATTCTCTTGAAATATCCTTTTTGATGATGCTTGCTATGCTTGTGGCCAAGATGCCAATATGAATTATGCTTATGGAGATGAACTTGCTATAGTTCCTTATGTTAAAGATGAAATTGTTGCTATTGCACCCACACATGATAGTCCTATTATCTTTTTGAATTCTCCAAACTACACTATATCGGAGAAGTTTGTTCTTATTAAGGAATATATTGATGGGTTGCCTTTTACCATTGCACATGATGATTTTGATGAATATAATATGCATGTACTTGCTGCTCCTACTTGCAATTATTATGAGAGAGGAACTATATCTCCACCTCTCTATGTTTCCAATATGATAAAATTGCAAGAAACTATTTATACTATGCATTGGCCTTTACTTTGTGTGCATGAATTGTTCTTTTATGACATGCCGATGCATAGGAAGAGAGTTAGACTTCATCATTACATGATATATGTTACTTTGTGTTCACTACTAAATTACAAATCATTGTTAATTAAAATTGGCTTTGATATACCTTGGGATCCGGGTGGATCCATTACTTGAGCACTATATGCCTAGCTTAATGGCTTTAAAGAAAGCGCTGCCAGGGAGACAACCCGGAAGTTTTAGAGAGTCATTTATTTCTGTTGTGTTCTTTTATAAAGTTTAAATATAAAAATAATGTGCCAAGGTTTTCCTTTAGGATGTTTACATTTGCTTGATGGTTTGTACGGTGCAGGACAGGAACTTTGGCTGTAGTGCACGATTTTACATTTTTAGCTGGAACGTCAAATGGTTCTGATTCTTTTTGCACTGTCTTCCAATACAAATTGTTTATGTTTCCTAATTTTGGTAGAATTTTTCAAGTATCAGAAGTATGGTGAATGTTCAGATTATTACAGACTGTTCAGTTTTAGACAGATTCTATTTTTGATGCATAGTTTGCTTGTTTTGATGAAACTATCAATTTATATTAGTGGATTAAGGCATGAAAAAAGTTATATTACAGTAGACACAATGCAAAAACAAAATATGAATTGGTTTGAAACAGTACTTAGAGTAGTGATTTGCTTCATTATACTAACGGATCTTACCGAGTTTTCTGTTGAAGTTTTGTGTGGATGAAGTGTTCGATGATCGAGAAGGTCTCGATATGAGAAGAAGGAAGAGAGGAAAGAGCTCAATCTTGGGGATTCCCGAGGCACCCCAAGTAAATATTCAAGGAGACTCAAGCGTCTAAGCTTGGGGATGCCCCAGAAGGCATCCCCTCTTTCGTCAACAAGTATCGGTATGTTTTCGGATTCGTTTCGTACATGCGATATGTGCAAACTTGGAGCGTCTTTTGCATTTAGTTTTCATTTTTCTTTTATGCACCATGCTGGTATGAGATAGTCCTTGGTTGATTTATAGAATGCTCTATGCACTTCACTTATATCTTCTGAGTATGGCTTTATAGAATGCTTCATGCGCTTCGCTTATATCATTTGAAGTCTGGATTGCCTATTTCTCTTTACATAGAAATCCACCATTTGTAGAATGCTCTTTTGCTTCACTTATATTTGTTAGAGCATGGGCATATCTTTTGTAGAAAGAATTAAACTCTCTTTCTTCACTTATATCTATTTAGAGAGATGACAGGAACTGGTCATTCACATCGTTAGTCATAAAATCCTACATAAAACTTGTAGATCACTGAATATGATATGTTTGATTCCTTGCAATAGTTTTGCGATATAAAGATGGTGATATTAGAGTCATGCTAGTGGGTGGTTGTGAAATGTAGAAACACTTGTGTTGAGGTTTGTGATTCCCGTAGCATGCACGTATGGTGAACCGTTATGTAACGAAGTTGGAGCATGATGTATTTATTGATTGTCTTCCTTATGAGTGGCGGTCGGGGACGAGCGATGGTCTTTTCCTACCAATCTATCCCCCTAGGAGCATGCGTGTAGTACTTTGTTTTGATGACTAATAGATTTTTGCAATAAGCATGTGAGTTCTTTATGACTAATGTTGAGTCCATGGATTATACGCACTCTCACCCTTCCACCATTGCTAGCCTCTCTAGTACCGCGCAACTTTCGCCGGTACCATAAACCCACCATATACCTTCCTCAAAACAGCCACCATACCTACCTATCATGGCATTTCCATAGCCATTCCGAGATATATTGCCATGCAACTTTCATCGTCATCATATACATGACTTGAGCATTCATTGTCATATTGCTTTGCATGATCGTAAGATAGCTAGCATGATGTTTTCGTGGCTTGTCCGTTTTTGATGTCATTGCTACGCTAGATCATTGCACATCCCGGTACACCGCCGGAGGCATTCATATAGAGTCATATCCTTGTTCTAGATATCGAGTTGTAATATTGAGTTGTAAGTAAATAAAAGTGTGATGTTCATCATTATTAGAACATTGTCCCATGTGAGGTTATCAAAATAAAAGTGGCCAAAGAAGCCCCACAAAAAGAGAGAGAGAGAGAGGCCAAAGAAGCCTACAAAAAACAAAAAAATGAGAGAAAAAGAGAGAAGGGGCAATGTTACTATCCTTTTACCACACTTGTGGTTCAGAGTAGCACCATGTTCTTCATATAGAGAGTCTCTTGAGTTATCACTTTCATATACTAGTGGGAATTTTCATTATAGAACTTGGCTTGTATATTCCAACGATGGGCTTCCTCAAATGCCCTAGGTCTTCATGAGCAAGCAAGTTGGATGCACACCCACTTAGTTTCAGTTAGAGGTTTCATATACTTATAGCTCTAGTGCATCCGTTGCATGGCAATCCCTACTCACTCACATTGATATCTATTGATGGGCATCTCCATAGCCCGTTGATATGCCTAGTTGATGTGAGACTATCTTCTCCTTTTTGTCTTCTCCACCATCATATTCTATTCCACCTATAGTGCTATGTCCATGGCTCACACTCATGTATTGCGTGAAAGTTGAAAAGGTTTGAGAACGTCAAAAGTATGAAACAATTGCTTGGCTTGTCATCGGGGTTGTGCATGATGTTAGTATTTTGTGTGAAGAAGATGGAGCATAGCCAGGCTATATGATTTTGTAGGGATAACTTTCTTTGGCCATGTTATTTTGAAAAGACATGACTGCTTTATTAGTAGGCTTGAAGTATTATTGTTTTTATGTCAAATGATAGACTATTGCTTTGAATCACTCATATCTTAATATTCATGCCATGATTAGATATGTGATCAAGATTATGCTAGGTAGCATTCCACAAAAAAAATTATCTTTTTTATCATTTACCTACTCGAGGACGAGCATGAATTAAGCTTGGGGATGCTGATACGTCTCCGTCGTATCTATAATTTTTGATTGTTCCATGCCAATATTATTCAACTTTCATATAATTTTGGCAACTTTTTATACTATTTTTGGGACTAACATATTGATCCAGTGCCCTGTGCCAGTTCCTGTTTGTCGCATGTTTTTGGTTTAGCAGAATATCCATATCAAATAGAGTCCAAACGAGATAAAAACGGACGGAGATACTTTTTGGAATATTTGGAAAATTCCGAAAGAAAAATCCACACGAGATGGTGCACGAGGTGGCCACAAGGCAGGGGGGCGCGCCTGCCCCCCTGTGCGCGCCCCTACCCTCGTGAGCCACCCGTAAGGTGGTTGACGCTCTTCTTTTGCCGCAAGAAAGATAACTTTCGGAAAAAAATCACGGCGAAGGTTTCAGGCCAATCAGAGTTACAGATCTCCATATATACACAAAACGGTGAAACAGAGCCAGAACAGAACGTAGAAATAGAGAGAGACAGAGAGACAGATCCAATCTCGGAGGGGCTCTCGCCCCTCCCACGCCATGGAGACCATGGACCAGAGGGGAAACACTTCTCCCATCTAGGGAGAAGTTCAAGGAATAAGAAGAAGGAGGGGGCTCTCTCCCCCTCACTTCCGGTGGCACCGGAGTGCCACCGGGGGCCATCATCATCACCGCGATCTACACCAACACCTCCGCCATCTTCACCAACATCTCCATCACCTTCCCCCCTCTATCTACAGCGGTCCACTCTCCCGCAACCCGCTGTACCCTCTACTTGAACATGGTGCTTTATGCTTCATATTATTATCCAATGATGTGTTGCCATCCTATGATGTCTGAGTAGATTTTCGTTGTCCTATCGGTGGTTGATGAATTGCTATGATTGATTTAATTTGCTTGTGGTTATGTTGCTGTCCTTTGGTGCCCATCATATGATTGCACACGTGGATCACACCCTAAGGTTAGTTGTATGTTGATAGGACTATGTATTGGAGGGCAAGAGTGACAGAAGCTTCAACCTAGCATAGAAATTGATGCATACGGGATTGAAGGGGGACCAATATATCTTAATGCTATGGTTGGGTTTTACCTTAATGAACATTAGTAGTTGCGGATGCTTGCTAATAGTTCCAATCATAAGTGCATAGAATTCCAAGTCAGGGATGACATGCTAGCAGTGGCCTCTCCCACATAATACTTGCTATCGGTCTAGTAAAGTAGTCAATTGCTTAGGGGCAATTCCGCAACTCCTACCACCAGTTTTCCACACTCGCTATATTTACTTTATTGTTTCTTTATCTAAACAGCTCCTACTTTTTATTTACATACTCTTTATTATCTTGCAAACCTATCCAACAACACCTACAAAGTACTTCTAGCTTCATACTTGTTCTAGGTAAAGCGAACGTCAAGCGTGCGTAGAGTTGTATTGGTGGTCGATAGAACTTGAGGGAATATTTGTTCTACCTTTAGCTCCTCGTTGGATTCGACACTCTTACTTATTGAAAACTGTTGCGATCCCCTATACTTGTGGGTTATCAATATGCAACAAGGTAAAGGCGGAACACCAAAAACCCGCCGGACTCCTCCAACCTCTGCCAGTATCCCAATGGAAATGGGACAATATCTGCATGGATTTTATCACCGGATTACCAAGGACTCATCGAGGAAATGATGCAATATGGGTCATAGTGGACACCTTAACGAAGGTGGCACATTTCCTTCCCATCTGGACCACCTAACGTGCCGATCAGCTTACACAATTGTATGTGTCCCGAATCGTCTGTCTGCATGGAGTACCCAAGACTATCACTTCAGACAGGGGATCTCTCTTCACTTCAGCATTTTGGTCTCGACTACATCAAGCCTTGGGGACTGCTCTGAGGTACAGCACGGCTTATCATCCCTAGACAGATGGACAGACTGTGCGGGTAAACCAAATACTCGAAGATATGCTCAGGGCATGTGCATTGGCCCAAGGACCCAAGTGGGAAGACTGTCTGCCCTACACCGAGTTTTCCTACAGCAACAGTTTCCAGACCACCTTAAAGATGTCACCTATGAAGCTCTGTATGGCCGTAAATGCCGCACTCCACTAAACTGATCTCAAACCGGAGACAGCCGTATTTTCAGGACTGATTTAATGCTCAAAGCCGAGAAGCAAGTCAAGGAAATCCGAGATAGACTGCAGCTGGCCAAATCACGACAAAAGAGTTATTATGACGCCAAACACCGCCAGATCAGCTTCGAACCCGGAGAACATGTATATCTCCGAGTCACCCCTATGAAAGGATTCAAGAGGTTTCAGACCCGCGGAAAATTGGCACCCAGATACATCGGTCCGTTTCCAGTCATGGCCAGAGTCGAAACAGTTGCCTATCAGTTGGAATTGCCACGCGAACTATCAGAAGTACACAATGTGTTTCATATCTCGCAGCTAAGGAGATGCATCTCCCCACCTTAGAAAACGACTGATATGGCAGAGATATAATTGGCTAAGGATTTGACATATGAGGAAAAGCCTATCAGAATATTGGATGAGGCAGAAAGAGTCACTCGCAGCAAAGAAATAAGGTTTTACAAGGTTCAGTGGGAACATCACACCGAGGAGGAAGCAACCTGGGAAAGGGAGGAATTTTTAAGGACTGCATACCCAGAATGGGTTTCCCAAGCAACCGAATCTCGAGGACGAGATTCATCCTAAGTGGGGGAGGTTTGTGACAGCCTGGATTTTGCCTTCTCTCTTTTTCCGGACTTGGTTTTTGCCTTTGCCTTGATTTGGATTTTTGGAATCAATTCAAATGGACTTGTCACTTGGGCATGCCCTTGACTTTCACCCAAGTGACCTATCTACTTCTCATTCAACCTTATTTCTCTGAAAACCCCCAAAATAATCAAATGAATATTTTCATAAAAGAAAAATATTCATTTTCCTCGCTGAAACTCTTTTCAGAAACTAGTGCTCCAAAGCAACCCTCATTTTTATTGCTCTCAAAAATCTGAAATAATTCCTGAATATTCTTTGGACCTTGGCACACCTTTCCAAGAAAAATTATTGCATGACTTTTTGTAATATATTTGATATAGAAAATAATTTCTCTTCTGGCCCAAAATTTCAGTTTGTACAGCAAGTACATTTTTCCTTGATCCTTTGGCCCTGATTTTTTTGAGCCTACTTGCCCTCCTAAGAAATCCTTAACCCCAGGAGATAAGCCCTAATGGCCATCTAGAAGCTAGCCAAACTGGGCGACCAAGTTCCTGGTCAGAAACTTGCCAAGTTTGTTGCGTCAAATCTGGTCGGCCTGGTGATGTGTCCTCAGCTCCTCTAGACTAAACACTGCATGGACTTTAGCCCAAACATGGTTTGGCCGCATGTGGGCGCTGTTTTGACCATGCCAGGGCGGTGACCGCGTGAGGACATGGCGTTTGGCATGCGTTCGACGCGCTCTAGGTAGCGCCAATGCTTCTGTTCGGCGCGTGCTCGAGCCAGAGCTCGCTGACGACTGCCGTGCCGCGCCACCAGCCTCGACCCATCATCCATGACCCCTCCTTGGCGCTCGCCGACGCTGCAGCGAGTACGAGCACATCGAGGCCAAATGCCACAGTGCGCTCGTGCCCTTGTCTTCTTCTCCACTGCTCCCTGTGCTCGTCCGCTAGCGTGGACAGCCTCCGCCTTTACACTGAAACCTTGCCCCCTCGCACTGGCGCCTTTCATCGCCATTCGCCGGCTTCCAGAGCACTCCGGCGGCGCCACGTTACCCCCTCTCGCTCTGGCTATATATAGAGCCCCTCTCCTCGCTTCCAAGCCTCACACCACTCCTCACCACCGTAGGTACATTGTAGCATGGTCTGGCAGGCCTCTGGCCGTCGACCCCGACTAGAGAACTCCGACGATCTCTGCAGCCGAGCCACATCGCACCGGTGCCCCTCGAGCTCGACCAACCACTCGGGCGTGGCATTGGGGGTCCTCTGGTGCCGCCTGTACGCTGCTGAGCCCTCGGAGCCACCTCTCATCGTCGCCTTGTTCCTCTCCGGCAAGTCCCGTCCGCCACCGTCACTTGCGAGCTTGACTGCAAGCAGCTCTGGCCATTTCACGGCAAGCCACGGGTACGGGCAGGTGCGCCGTGAACCCCTCTTCGTTTCTATCCCTCTGGTTTAGCCCCAAACCCACTCCTCGCCGGTGTAAGCTCCGACTAAGGCAAGCCACACCAGCATTTGGATGGTGTTATCTCCATATCTATGGTTTTCTACTTGAATATTAGTTCTTATTTGCATTTAAAAATCGTTAAATAAATTTTGTCGAGTGCTAGTTACTTTATCATGATTGCAAATGCTTGTTTAAGTCTCTAGTTGAATGCATGGACTAGATTAGTCAACTAGAATAAAATTTTGCTTTAGTTATATTGCTGTGATAAATAATGATGGTTCTTTTATTAAGTGATATATTCATATGAATTATGAGTTAATCAAAATATTGCATGATATTAAAAATGAGGTAGAACCAGTAAAGTTTTTGATCCTGAGTAGTGCAAGATAATTATGTTGATCTGTATCTATGAGTTGCTAGCTTTGCATGTTGATTAGTTGCATGACCATGGCATAGTATGGGTTTTTATATAAAGTTGTTATTCAAAATTAAACCTGATTAAGTCCAACTTGAATATGATGTTGATCCCGACATGGTGCCACTAAATCAGGTTTTACTTAGTGCAACCACATTTACCTTATGGGGGGGTCTTGATTCGGTCCTTTGTTGTGCCTCTCACCGGTGCCTCCCGCGAGGGAAGGTTATGGGCGTGCATACCCTGGCCCGGTAAACAGACATAACCTTGTGTGCTCGTTTTGTTTTTATGCCCGTTTGGGACCGTTTTTGCCACGATGGTGGCCGTTGGTGCCTTTGGTAGGCACGGGGCCACCCAAGACCTAGCCCTGAGAGGGAGTTGGTCGGAGTGGCCGGGAGAGTGTCAGGACAAGGGGAGGGTTTCGTCGGAACACCGTTGGTCCACCCGAAAGGGAGTGCGAGGCCATGGGTTCCATGGTGTGGGTAAGGTGCGCTACCTCTGCATAGTGTATTTAATCTATCGATAACCGCGCCCTCGGTTATGGGCATAGCTCGGAAGTAAGTCACACCATGGATCAACTTTTATCATTAATCTTGCACCCTAAATAATTTTTGTTGGCACTGGTTTCGTGATGATTCATGAACCCATGAGTTGCATCATGAGTGATTGGTTTCAGTTGTGACCCAGGTATGGTCACTGTTTGGTTACTAGGTAACTCGTCTGGTAAGCAAGTCCACGAGACTCGGTGCACATGTTGATTTCACCGCATTACTAGTATTGCTTGTATGGCATTAACGTGATTAATTGTCATGATATTGCTTGTCATTGTGCTTATGTTTTTTGTGAGCTTGCAAGTACATTCAATGTGCTAACCTAGTGTGAAATGCCAGCTTTCAGGCAAGTCGGTTTGCATCAGAGCGCATCTCGCGTCTAGGCCGTGTCCACATCGGTGTCCCTGTGCTATGGAGTTTCCATTTCGTCGTTCTTCCGCTACCGCGTAGTTCGTGTGATCGAGGCCCTCGTCATGTTCATTAAATAATGTACATACTATTCAGCCGTACCGAGTGTGCTGCTTGGCCTCGTATCTCGATGTAATATCAGACTTATGTAATCTGCTACCATCAATAAAGTTGTTTGTTTCTGTACCATGTTGTTGTGTATTGCTAGAAGACTTGATCTATGGGCTGGCAATGCAGGGTAAACCGTTTGCTCTGAGCCGGGGTGCCACAACGCTTGGTATCAGAGCCGCGCTGATTGTAGGACACGCTAGACCGTTAGTGCATAGTGGAACGGTAGATAGCTTTCTCTGAGTGCCGGTAGTCATAGAAATTGGTTGCTGCATTGCATGCATGTTTATCTATTGTTATTACTAACCGTATGGTTTGTGAGTGTAGATGGCTCTAGTACCAATCTTGTACCATCCTGAGCCAGCTCCGTACACATCGCCGCACCTACTTCAGAATGTGTGGCGATGACTCTACCCATAGGGTGCTGATCCAGAGTATCGGGTGTATCGGGAGCATCTGGCCGGTGCATTGTATGAGTATTATGCTGAGGTCACTCTACACCACAGTTCTCCTTCCGGCGCTTACACTCGTTCTACTAAGGGTGGTCTCGCTTCTACGCCATCTCAGGCGGTCCAGTTTGCTGCTATCGAGGCTCTTGTAGACTTGCGCTACAACGAGGTTCGCATGCACACCCACCCAGGTCTCTTCTACTACCCATCTCTGCACGAGAATGGGCGTATCCACTTCCCTCTGATTAATCCGGCGTGCGATCGTCCCACTAGACACCTTTCCCGCTATATCACTACCAGCTATCTCCTAAACTACGAGTTAGCTCGGGAGCTAACCCGCGCCCGGACAGCTCTCGCCGCTGCTCGTACTAGGAACCCTCTTCCTACTGTCGGTTTCGCTCCTCAAGTTTCCGTTCCTCTGTTAACCTTGCAGGGTACCGTTAACCCTCTAGGAGTGACCCCTCGCAGTGCTCCTACTGCATGGGGATCCCTTGTCGCTACTCCTGCAGCTCCTATGCTTAGCTCCCATCCCGTGCATGCCCTTGAGGGAGAGCTGAGGGAGTCCTGGATTAGGGGGTGTCCGGATGGCCGGACTATACCTTCAGCCGGACTCCTGGACTATGAAGATAAAAGATTGAAGACTTCATCCCGTGTCCGGAAGGGACTTTCCTTGGCGTGGAAGGCAAGCTTGGCGATACGGATATGTAGATCTCCTACCATTGTAACCGACTTTGTGTAACCCTAACCCTCTCCGGTGTCTATATAAACCGGAGGGTTTTAGTCCGTAGGACAACATACAGAACAACAATCATACCATAGGCTAGCTTCTAGGGTTTAGCCTCTCCGATCTCGTGGTAGATCTACTCTTGTACTACCCATATCATCAATATTAATCAAGCAGGACGTAGGGTTTTACCTCCATCAAGAGGGCCCGAACCTGGGTAAAACTTTGTGTCCCTTGCCTCCTGTTACCATCCGGCCTAGACGCACAGTTCGGGACCCCCTACCCGAGATCCGCCTGTTTTGACACCGACATTGGTGCTTTCATTGAGAGTTCCTCTGTGTCGTCGCCGTTAGGCTTGATGGCTCCTACGATCATCAATAGCGATGCGGTCCAGGGAGAGACCTTCCTCCCCGGACAGATCTTCGTCTTCAGCGGCTTCGCACTGCGGGCCAATTCACTTGGCCATCTGGAGCAGATCAAAAGCTATGCCCCTGGCCGTCAGGTCAGATTTGGAAGTTTAAACTACACGACTGACATCTGCGGGGACTTGATCTTCGACGGATTCGAGCCACTGCCGAGCGCGCCGCACTGTCACGACGAGCATGATCTAGCTCTGCCGCCGAACAGTGCCCTGGAGGCCGTACCCGCATTGGCTTCGACCCTTAACTTGGAGCCAACTGCGCCGATCGAGGATGGGTGGTTGGACGCCGCCTCGGGGGCTGTGATCCCAACGGCGATCGAGCCGAACACCAGCCCCGCACTCTGCGAGACTCATGACTCCAAGGAGCCAGACTCCTCTCCGGACTCCGAACCCTCCGCGCCACTGTCGATCGAATCCGATTGGGCGTCGATCATGGAGTTTACTGTCGCGGACATCTTTCAGCACTCGCCTTTCGGCGATATTCTGAAGACACTAAAGTCTCTCTCTTTATCAGGAGAGCCCTGGCCGGACTACGGTCAGCAAGGTTGGGATATAGACGATGAAGAAATTCAAAGCCCACCCACCACCCACTTTGTAGCCACTGTCGACGATTTAACCGACATGCTCGACTTCGACTCCGAAGACATCGACGGTATGGACGTCGATGAAGGAGACGATGAAGAACCAGCGCCTATTGGGCCCTGGAAAGCCACCTCGCCATATGACGTATACATGGTGGACGCACCAAAAGATGATGACGAGGAGCGGAAGGATGCACCGAAGGCTTGTTCCCTCGAAAAGCAGTCAAAGCGGCGACGCAAGCGCCACCCCAAATCCCGCCTCGACAGAAATAACGATCACACAGACCCAGCGCTGGAGCAGGGCGAACCGCTGCCGGACAACGACAATCCGGATAATCAAACCGAACAAACAAATTCTATCAAGGATAATGGTCCGGACGACATAACGCCGGACAGGCACCCGGAGCAGCTGAATGCCCGTAAAATGCTTGTTGCCACCGCAAGGAGTCTAAAAAACAGAAGCAAAGGCTCAAGGCTGCGCAAGACACACTCCAAATCAGATGGAGTAAAATACTCAACACAGCAGCGAGGTACGGCGACAATCGCCCCTCCAAGAGCTACCCAAAGCGGAAGCTGCTACCTGAATTCAACGAGGAGGCCTCAGACCCCCCACAACCGAATATCAAAGAAGCCACCTGGCCGGATAGACGACCCCTCTACCCACACAGAGCGGCATACAACTCCACTCACAATACAACACGCGACCCATGCGAGGGCTCGCACCCAAAGGACGGCGCAACAAGATCCATCTATGGACCATGCAAGCGCGCCCCAGCATACAATGCAACACAACAAACATCCGAACAACGCGGTACACCCAGCTACAGGGGTGCCGCACACCCCCTATGTTTCACCGATGAGGTGCTGGACCATGAATTTCCAGAGGGATTCAAACCCATAAACATAGAGACATACGACGGAACAACAGACCATGGGGTCTGGATTGAGGACTGCATCCTTCATATCCATATGGCTCGAGGAGATGATCTCCACGCCATCAAGTACTTACCCCTCAAGCTCAAAGGGCCAGCTCGTCACTAGCTTAAAGGCCTCCCCGAAAGCTCCATTGGAAGTTGGGAAGAGCTCGAAGACGCCTTTCGGGCAAATTTTCAAGGGACTTATGTCCGACCTCCGGATGCGGACGATTTGAGTCATATAACTCAATAGCCCGGAGAGTCAGCCCAAAAGCTTTGGAACATGTTTCTTACTAAAAAGAACCAGATTGTCGACTATCCGGACGCCGAAGCCTTGGCAGCTTTTAAGCATAGCGTCCGTGACGAATGGCTCGCCAGACACCTCGGCCAAAATAAGCCGAGAACGATGGCCGCATTAACAAGCCTCATGACCCGCTTTTGCGCAGGTGAGGACAGCTGGCTAGCCAGATGCAGCACCAGCGACCCCAGTACATCTGAAGTTAGAGATGGAAACGGGAAATCACGGCGCAACAGCAATAACAAATGCTGGGATAAAGAAGATAGCACGAAGGGCATGGCAGTAAATGCCGGATTCAAAAGCTCTCGGCCAGGTCAAAAGCCGCCCTCTAAAGGCACCAGGGATGAACTGTCCAGCCTCAACAAAATTCTGGACCAAGTATGTCAGATCCATAGTACCCCTGGTAAACCTGCTAATCATACCCACAGAGAATGTTGGGTCTTCAAGCAGTCCGGCAAGCTCAACGCCATACACAAGGGGGAGGATACACCAAGTGAAGACGAGGACGAGCCTCCCAAGCAAGACACTGGGGAACAAAAGAAATTTCCACCAAAAGTCAAAACAGTAAACGTGTTACACGTGATCAAGGGAAAAAACAACGCGGCACTCCCAGGAAAATATACCCAAGTGCCTGTCACCGCGAAGTCCTGCCACTGGTCGTCTCAACAGATCACTTTCGACCACCGCGATTACTCAGCAAGTATCCGACGCACAGGATGGGCTGCCCTGGTATTAGACCCAGTAATTGGCGGATATCACTTCACATGAGTCTTGATGGACGGTGGCAGCAATCTAAACCTAATATATCAGGATACAATCCGCGGGATGGGGTTAGACCCAACAAAAATTTGCCATAGCAATACTACCTTTAAAGGAGTAACGCCAGGCCCAGGGGCTCGTTGTACGGGCTCCCTCCTACTACAAGTATATTCGGCTCCCCCGATAACTTCCGTCGCAAGCATTTAACCTTCCACATCGCTCCGTTCCAAAGTGGCTATCAAGCACTGCTCGGACGCGAAGATTTCGCTCGCTTTAATGCAATACCACACTACGCCTCCCTCACACTCAAGATGCCCGGTCCACGTGGCATCATTTCAGTGAACGGAAATATCAAGCGATCTCTGCGCACCGAAGAGAGTGCGGTTGCCTTGGCAGCCGCACACTAAAGGCGCCCGGACCAGCGAAAGCATCCAATAGGTCATCAAGACCTCAGACACAACTAATCAAGTCCGACGCCGCTATTTATACCGAATAAATGGTCACACCCCTATTTGTCAATACAAGGGGCTCAACGCGCGCAGACAAGTGGCAATTTCTTCTCATCTTGAATTATACATGGTTTCTTTAAAAACTATCTTTTTGCACGACAACTTTTTCACCTAAATTCCTCTCTTTTACAGACGATCATCGTGCTACACCCGTCCAGGATATGGCACAACGGAGACACAGGCGCAGACGTGCAGCAGGGACCCGCTCCAAGGATTCTTTTTAGATTAAGACCCTGCGTAAACCTTTTTTACTGTCTCTTGTTGATACATATCCACCGTTGAGAAGGATGCTGACGTCTTGGCATGTGGCCACGCCAGAACAATGCACGTACCTGGACACAAGGGGCTTCTTACAAAGGCCATTATTTAGGCCCAGTTTATACCACAAAGACCGAATACCTTAGGGAGTGTTCGGCGTCGCGAGTTTGGCCCTATATGCATCAGCTCCGAATCATTGTCTTTGGTCAAATGTTGGGTTTTCCCGGCTCCTGTGTTTTGGTGCCTTACGTTCTGCTTTACCGGCTAAGGTAGCACCAGGAGAACTACTGCAATTGTGCACTGGTTCATCCGGACGAGCACCTCAGTAGAGAAAACCGAAAACTGACTGTCATGATATAGCGTGAGACTGGTCAACCACTCGATGACCTGTTGGAATGTTAGAATTCCTCCGCCTTAACGAAGGGCCGTTTTCCGGCCAGGCATGTACGCACCCCGGGATTGGGAGAGTGCGGAGCCACCAGGGGCTATCTAGTAGCCCCACTGTCAAACTCCTATGGCTAAGTGAAAGTGCTAAAGCATTATAGTCCGGTTGCCTCGCTCGCTCCGCTATCACCTCCTTAATAGGACCAATACATTGGGTTAAGTGTGAACGCGTGTTTTTTGCGAGCACCTCCGCATTATATGCGTGGGGGTTGAAGCCGACGGCTGCAATCTTTCAGGTTATACACATGTATACATAAACGGCCGCCCAGGAGGCATCATATTACTTTCAGGCAAAAGTATAAAAATAGCCTTATAAAAATTTATAAAAGCATTTCACTTACAATGAGATTACATATCACTCAAACATAATATCTTTTGAGCACTGTGTCTCTATCAAATGAGCACCCTCAAGACAGGCAGGACATTCCCTTGAGCCATACCAGCCACCTCCATGTCCACCGCTACATCTGCCTTCCACTGAGCAAATCCTGCCAATGTTTAAAGAAAGAAGGAGCAACGATCTACTGGAAATATTGAAAAGTGTGCAATTTATGGTTGGGCAGAATGGAAACCAGAATGGTCATCACTCCAAGCTGTCAGATTTTTAGCGAACCAAGCCTCCCAGCTTCAGCCAAGTTATTAATCCATTGGACTCTGATGATTGGTTAAGGACTATTGAGAGGAAACTGGAGATTGCTCGCACTGAAGAGGGAGACAAGGTTCCCTTCGCAACGCATTATCTCGAAGGAGCTGCCGCTATATGGTGGGATAATGCTAAGGCCATATGGCCCGCAGACGAGGAAATTACTTGGACTAAATTCAAGGATCATTTCTGCAATTATCATATTCCCACTGGGATTATGCAAATCAAGCAGCATGAATTACTCGCCCTCACTCAAGGCAGCATAACAGTCAGCGAGTACCTGAATAAATTCAACCATTTGGCCTGCTATTCTCTCTATGATGTGGCCACAGATGAACGGAAGGCCGACAGATTTCTTGGAGGACTGAATCAGCATCTCCGGTGCATGCTCAACATGTTTAATTTTCCGGACTTCCTAACTCTGGTGAACAAGGCCCTCATCGCAGAAAGGGAACACAAGCTCCTACACGACAACAAGCCAACTATTAATGACCACAAGCGCAAATTGGAGCCGAAAAGGGATATGCAACCAATGCAAAAGGCTCGTACTTGGTAGCATACTCAGGTTGAGTACAAACCCAACTGGCAACAAAATGTCAACAGGACCACCACCCAAGTCAAGAATATCGTGACCAACCCAAAGCGCGAAGATTGTCGGTGCAACAATTCCTGTTTCAGCTATGGGCAAACAGGACATTACGCTAGACAGTGCCCCAAGAATAACAAAAACACAACTCCATTTGAGGGAGTCCTGGATTAGGGGGTGTCCGGATGGCCGGACTATACCTTCAGCCGGACTCCTGGACTATGAAGATACAAGATTGAAGACTTCGTCCCGTGTCCGGAAGGGACTTTCCTTGGCGTGGAAGGCAAGCTTGGCGATACGGATATATAGATCTCCTACCATTGTAACCTACTTTGTGTAACCCTAACCCTCTCCGGTGTCTATATAAACCGGAGGGTTTTAGTCCGTAGGACAACATACAGAACAACAATCATACCATAGGCTAGCTTCTAGGGCTTAGCCTCTTCGATCTCATGGTAGATCTACTCTCGTACTACCCATATCATCAATATTAATCAAGCAGGACGTAGGGTTTTACCTCCATCAAGAGGGCCCGAACCTGGGTAAAACTTCGTGTCCCTTGCCTCCTGTTACCATTCGTCCTAGATGCACAGTTCGGGACCCCCTACCCGAGATCCGCCGGTTTTGACACCGACACCATTCCATCTGCAAGTCAACTACATGGAGCCGTATTCCGCCCCAAGTACCATCCAAGGGCAAATCCATAATATCTCCATAGACGAAGCCCAAGAGGACCCGGAAGTCGTGATTGGTATGTTCCTTGTTAGTAACATACCCACCATAATTTTATCTGACTCTGGGGCTTCCCACTCTTTTATTTTGCGAAGTTTTGCTGCCCAAAACAAATTTCCTTGCTCGATTTTGGGAAAACACATGCTGGTACAATCCCCAGGATCCCTGCTCGGAAGCAATCTGGTCTGCCGCAATTTGGCAATTGACATGAAGGGCGTCAAGTTTCCAACATCTCTGATATTCATCGATTCTAGCAAATTGGATATTATTCTGGGCATGAATTGGTTGACCCAATACCAAGTATGCATCAACTGTGCGACCAGAGAAGTTACCATGACAAATACGGAAGGTCGCACCATGATATTTTATGCCCGCAAAATCATACCCAAGAAGGATATGATTTTCACCGCCGTGGCAAAAGAGGTGGAACTATTTCGAGTGGTCAGTGAGTATCCAGATGTATTTCCTGAAGAATTACCAGGCATGCCGCCAGACAAAGAACTGGAGTTTGCAATTGACTTGGTGCCTGGAACCACACCGATACACAAGAAATACTATCGGATGCCTTCCTCAAAATTGGTGGATTTAAAGAACAGCTGGATGAGATGCTGCAGAAAGGATACATCGGCCCAAGTTCTTCACCATGGGGATCACCAGCGATATTCGTGGACAAAAAGGATGGCAGCCTATGAATGTGCGTAGACTACCAACAGCTGAATGATGTCACCATAAAAAACAAGTATCCACTACCAAGGATTGACGATTTGTTTGATCAACTCAGTGGGGCCAAAGTATTCTCCAACATTGATTTGAGGTCCGGATATCATCAACTCAAAATAAAGGAGGATATTCCCAAGACTGTGTTCACCACTTGATACGGTCTTTATGAATATACCGTTATGTCCTTCGGCCTCACCAACGCCCCGGCCTTCTTCATGCATATGATGAACAAGGTGTTCATGGCTTTCTTGGACAAATTTGTGGTGGTGCTCATTGATGACATCCTCATTTACTCAGAAAGCAAAGACGAACACAAGGACCACCTTCAAGCAGTTCTGCAAAGGCTTCGCGACCATCAGCTGTATGCCAAGTTCAGCAAATGTGAGTTTTGGCTCCAGCAAGTTGGATTTCTCGGGCATGTCCTCTCGGCAGAAGGAATATTCGTGGATCCAAGCAAGGTGAAAGATGTACTTGATTGGTCTGCACCCACGGCAGTCTCAGAAATTTGGAATTCCTTGGACTAGCCGGATATTATCGCCGCTTTATTAAAGGATTCTCCAAGATTGCCAAGCCAATGACCGAGCTCCTAAATAAGGATAAAAGGTTTGAATGGACTGAGGACCGCGAACGGAGTTTCAATGAGCTAAAAATCAGGCTGACGTCAGCACCAGTATTAACTCTTCCAGACATCTACCGTAGTTTTGATGTCTACTGTGGCACCTCCAGCAAAGGTCTTAGATGTGTACTCACACAAGATGGCAAGGTTGTGGCTTATGCATCCAGACAACTACGACCACATGAAGGAAATTACCCCACTCATGATTTGGAATTAGCCACAATGGTGCACGCTTTGAAGATTTGGAGACACTATCTGATTGGGAAGAAGTGCCAGATATTTACCGACCACAAGAGTCTCAATTATATATTCACTCAGACCAATTTGAACCTTCGCCAGCGAAGATGGCTCGAGTTGGTTAAGGACTACGACCTCAGTATAAATTATCGCCTCGGCAAAGCTAAGGTGGTGGCTGACGCCCTCAGCCGCAAACCGTCCAACCTAAATGCTCTAATGGATTCCTTGCCTCCTGAGCTTTATGAAGAAATCACTCAGCTCAACTTGGCGATTACCGATGCCCGTCTTGCCAACATATTGGAAGTTGCCCCGACTCTCGAAGGAGAAATTTTCAGTGCTCATGCAGATGATAAATCATTGCAATTATATGCCAAGAAGATGCACGAGGGGCATACACCGGATTTCTCTAAAGATCAGCAAGGTACGCTAAGGTTCCAAGGAAGGATTTGTGTACCGAACCACGAAGGTCTGAGGAAGAAGATATTGACAGAAGAACATGAATCGCCATACTCAATTCACCCCGGTTGTACCAAAATGTATGAAGACCTTCGTTAGGTATTCTGGTGGGATGGAATGAAGAAAGACATCGCCTACTTTGTGTCTTGTTGCAATATATGCAACAAGGTAAAGGCGGAACACCAAAAACCCGCCAGACTCCTCCAACATTTGCCAGTATCCCAATGGAAATGGGACAATATCTGCATGGATTTTATCACCGGTTTACCAAGGACTCACTGAGGAAATTATGCAATATGGGTCATAGTGGACACCTTAAAGAAGGTGGCACATTTCCTTCCCATCCGGACCACCTAACATGCCGATCAGCTTACACAATTGTATGCGTCCGGAATCATCAGTCTGCATGGAGTACCCAAGACTATCACTTTAGATAGGAGATCTCTCTTCACTTCCGCAGTTTGGTCTCGACTACATCAAGCCTTGGGGACTGCTCTGAGGTACAACACGAATTATCATCCCCAGATAGATGGATAGACTGAGCGAGTAAACCAAATTCTCGAAGATATGCTCAGGGCATGTGCATTGGCCCAAGGACCCAAGTGGGAAGACTGTCTGCCCTACGCCGAGTTTTCCTACAACAACAGTTTACAGACCAGCTTAAAGATGTCACCCTATGAAGCTCTGTATGGCCGTAAATGCTGCACTCCACTGAACTGGTCTCAAACCGGAGACAACCATATTTTCGGGACTGATTTCATGCTCAAAGCCGAGAAGCAAGTCAAGGAAATCCGAGACAGACTGCAGCTAGCCAAATCACGGCAGAAGAGTTATTATGACGCCAAACACCGCCAGATCAGCTTCGAACCCGGAGAACACGTATATCTCCGAGTCACCCCTATGAAAGGAGTCAAGAGGTTTCAGACCCACGGAAAATTGGCACCCAGATACATCGGTCCGTTTCCAGTCATGGCTAGAGTCGGAACAGTTGCCTATCAGTTGGAATTGCCACCCGAACTATCAGAAGTACACAATGTGTTTCATATCTCGCAGCTAAGGAGATGCATCTCGCCACCGGAGAAAAGGACTGATATGGCAGAGATAGAATTGGCTAAGGATTTGATATATGAGGAAAAGCCAATCAGAATATTGGATGAGGCAGAAAGAGTCACTCGTAGCAAAGAAATAAGGTTTTACAAGGTTCAGTGGGAACATCACACCGAGGAAGAAGCAACCTAGGAAAGAGAGGAATTTTTAAGGACTGCATACCCAGAATGGTTTTCCCAAGCAACTGAATCTCGAGGACGAGATTCATCCTAAGTGGGGGAGGTTTGTGACAACCTGGATTTTGCCTTCTCTCTTTTTCCGGACTTGGTTTTTGCCTTTGCCTTGATTTGGATTTTTGGAATCAATTCAAATATACTTGTCACTTGGGCATGCCCTTGACTTTCACCCAAGTGACCTATCTACTTCTCATTCAACCTTATTTCTCTGAAAACCCCCAAAATAATCAAATGAATATTTTTCATAAAAGAAAAATATTCATTTTCCTCTCCGAAACTCTTTTCAGAAACTAGTGCTCCAAAGAAACCCTCATTTTTATTGCTCTCAAAAATCTGAAATAATTCCTGAATATTCTTTGGACCTTGGCACACCTTCCGAAGCAAAAATATTGCATGAGTTTTTGTAATATTTTTGCTATAGAAAATAATTTCTCTTCTGGCCCAAAATTTCAGTTTGTACAGCAAGTACATTTTTCCTTGATCCTTTGGCCCTGATTTTTCTTGAGCCTAATTACCCTCCTAAGAAATCCTTAACCCCAGGAGATAAGCTCTAATGGCCATTTAGAAGCTAGCCAAACTTGGCGACCAAGTTCCCGGTCAGAAACTTGCCGGGTTGGTTGCGTCAAATCTGGTCAGCCTGGTGATGTGTCCTCAGCTCCTCTAGACTAAACACTGCGTGGACTTCAGCCCAGACATGGTTTGGCCGCGTGTGGGCATAGTTTTGACCATGCCAGGGCGGTGACCGCGTTAGGTCACGGCATCTGGCACGCGTTCGACGTGCTCTAGGTAGCGCCAACGCTTCTGTTCGGTGCGTGCTAGAGCCAGAGCTCGCTGACGACTACCGCGCCGCGCCACCAGCCTCGACCCATCATCCATGACCTCTCCCTGGCGCTCGCCGACGCCTGAGACGCCGCAGCGAGCACGGGCTCGTCATGGCCAAACGCCACAGTGCGCTCATGCCCTTGTCTTCTTCTCCACTTCTCCCTGTGCTCGTCCGCGAGCATGGACAGCCTCTGCCTTGACACTGAAACCTTGCCCCCTCGCAATGGCGCCTTTCGTCGCCATTCGCCGGCTTCCAGAGCACTCCAGCGGCACCACGTTACCCCCTCTCGCTCCGGATATATATAGAGCCCCTCTCCTCGCTTCGAAGCCTCACACTACTCCTCACCACTGCCACAACCACGTAGGAACACCGTAGCCCGGTCAGGCATGCCTCTGGTCGTCGACCCCGATCAGAGAACTCCGGCGATGTCCGCAGCCCAGCCACATCGCTCTGGTGCCCCTCGAGCTCGACCAACCTCTCGAGCGTGGCATTGGGGGTCCTCTGGTGCCGCCTGGACACAGCTGAGCCCTCGGAGCCGCATCTCGCCATCGCCTTCTTCCTCTTCGGCTAGTCCCATCCGCCACTGTTGCTTGCGAGCTTGACTACGAGCAGCTTCGGTCATCCCACGACAAGTCACGGGTACGGGCAGGTGCGCCGTGAACCCCTCTTCGTTTCTATCCCTCTGGTTTAGCCCCAAACCCACTCCCCGCCGGCGTAAGATTCGGCAAAGCGCCGTCGCGCTCTGATCTTTCTCACCCTCTCTCTCTCCTGATGGGCGGGGCCCAGCGTCAGCCTCACCACTTGCGCCCGAAGCGGTACGAGTGAAGGCGTACTCCCTCTTTATGACTTCAACATCATCCCCCCAAGGATTTTTTGAATTATTCAAATTTAATCAGATTTTGACTAGAACTTTGACCAGCCACAACTTCTAGCCTATAAGTCCAAATGAGTTGCTTCTTTTTGCATTGTCTTTATTTCAGAAAACTCTAGCAACACACCAAAATGTGGATTTTTCCTTGCTGTCTAGAATTTCTGGTTCTATTCAGAGAGGTTTTTGATATTTGTTTTTGTGGTTTTTAAATAATTTCAGAAGGAGAGACTTGTCTTGAAGCCAACCAGGAGGAGTGCGATCCTCCTCTGCACTAAGGCAAGACACACCAGCATTTGGATGGTGTTATCTCAATATATATGATTTTCTACTTGAATATTAGTTCTTATTTGCATTTAAAGTATGTTAAATAAATTTTGTAGAGTGCTAGTTACTTTATCATGCTTGCAAATGCTTGTTTAAGTCTCTAGTTGAATGCATGGACTAGATTAGTCTAGTAGAATAAAATTTTGCTTTAGTTATACTGCCATGATAAATAATGATGAATCTTTTATTAAGTGATATATTCATATGAATTATGAGTTAATCAAAATATTGCATGATATTAAAAATGAGGTAGAACCAGTAAAGTTTTTGATCCTGAGTAGTGCAAGATAATTATGTTGATCCGTATCTATGAGTTGCTAGCTTTGCATGTCGATTAGTTGCATGACCATGGCATGGTATGGGTTTTTATATAAAGTTTTTATTTCAAAATTAAACCTGATTAAGTCCAACTTGAATATGATGTTGATCCCGTCATGGTGCCACTGAATCGGGTTTTACTCAGTGCGACCACATTTACCTTATGGGGGGTCTTGATTTGGTCCTTTGTTGTTCCTCTCACCGGTGCCTCCCGCGAGGGAAGGTTATGGGCGTGCATACCCTGGCCCGGTAAGCAGACATAACCTTGTGTGCTCGTTTTGTTTTTATGGTACCTTGTCGCCGTTTGGGACCGTTTTTGCCACGACGGTGGCCGTTGGTGCCTTTGGTAGGCACGGGGCCACCCAAGACCTAGCCCTGAGAGGGAGTTGGTCGGAGTGGCCGGGAGAGTGTCATGACAAGGGGAGGGTTTCGTCGGAACGCCGTTTGTCCACCCGAATGGGAGTGCGAGGCCATGGGTTCCGTGGTGTGGGTAAAGTGCGCTACCTCTGCAGAGTGTATTTAATCTATTGATAGTCGTGTCCTTGGTTATGGGCATAGCTCGGAAGTAAGTCACACCATGGATCAACTTTTATCATTAATCTTGCACCGTAAATAATTGTTGTTGGCACTGGTTTCATGATGATTCATGAACCCATGAGTTGCATCCTGAGTGATTGGTTTCAGTTGTGACCCAGGTATGGTCACCGTTTGGTTACAAGGTAACTCATCTGGTAAGCGAGTCTGCAAGACTCGGTGCACATGTTGATTTCACTCGCATTACTAGTATTGCTTGTATGGCATTAACCTGATTAATTGTCATGATATTGTTTGTCATCGTGCTTATGTTTGTTCTGAGCTTGCAAGTACATTCAATGTACTGACCTGGCGTGTCAGGCCAGCTTTCAGGCAAGTCGGTTCGCATCGAAGCGCATCTTGCGTCTAGGCTGTGTCCACATCGGTGTCCCTGTGCTATGGAGTTTCCACTTTGTCGTTCTTCCGCTACTGTGTAGTTCGTGTGATCGAGGCCCTCATCATGTTCATTAAATAATGTACATACTGTTCAGCTGCACCGAGTGTGTCGCTTGGCCTCATATCTCGATGTAATATCAGACTTATGTAATCCGCTAGCATCAATAAAGCGGTTGTTTCTGTACCATGTTGTTGTGTATTGCTAGAAGACTTGATCTCTGGGCTGGCAATGCAGGGTAAACCGGTTGCTTTGAGCCGGGGTGCCACATAAACTGTAGTCGGAGCTGTTGAAAAACCTGGAGAAACGCTCCAAAGGCCTTGTGGCCTAGTGGTAGTGGTAGACGAGGATGTCATGTCGCACGCTCAACTGGGCGACGACAACCTTCTAATCATGCCTGACACAACCGATGGTGTACTCGAGGTCGAAGCCGACCACTTGGTACTTGTCCTCGGCAAGGAACTGCTCCATAGTTTGGATGGAGCTCTCCACCGAGACCTGATAATTCGTGTATACCACCGAGAGGGCCTTCCCCCTCACGTGGGTGTCCACTAGGTGATGCGTGGTGAACTATCTGCCATTGTCGTTGTCGGCCGCTGGGAGCGCCATTGGAGCCACAGGGATCACCATTGGAACCGCTGGATGTCCTCTCTGTATGTGACGTCGTGGGTGTGCTAATTGTGTCGTGTGACGCGAGAGATGAAGGTAAATGGCTGCAAGAATAAATGGGGGCCGGGCGGCCTGGATTCTCTGTGCGTCTGCATGGTAGTTTTTGCAGCGGGTAACTGCAATGTCGCGTCGCGCCCAGCGCAACCGCATGCACACGAACGTGTGTGATCGTGCGCCGGCCCCAAACACTGGCAGCGCGTGTGGATGGACGAGGGCAGAGCACCCGGAGGGACGCGATAGCAGAGCACGCACGGCGTGACGCGGCCTCCTAAACCGCAAGCAACCACACGCATAGAGCAGTTGAACACACAGGAAATGGTTGCCTACCAGCCGGCCGACAGTTGCGTCGCTGCGTAGAGAGCAGCCGTGTGCTACTACCTCTGTCTTGGTCTATAGTCCCCTTTATATTATGTGCCATACTTTTCCCTCAAATTTAACCAACAAAATGTTAATGCATGTTATAAAAATTATATAATTTGAAACAATGTTCAAATACGAATCCAACTATATAATCTTTAGTGACATGCATTCGTATTTTATTAGTTAAATCCTACTTACAAACCAGGATGGGGGTATAGTAGGTAATTAAATCGTAAGTTTTTTATTAACCGTATGTGTACGTGGCCTTTCGTCCTCGTCTCGCACGTCTTGTCACCCCACTATCGCAGACGGCTTACAGCGCAAGCTTGTGCAGCGCGCGGGGGCGTTCTTTTGGCCAAACAGTGGCGCCAATGAATCGCCAGTGAGCCCGTTCCCGCGCAACCTCGCAGGTTACCACGCTAGCTTCCCTCCCAACTCGGTGAAATCCCCCAAAATCCCAATGCTTACCGGCCTGCTATATAAATCCTCACGGCCGGCGAGTCCTGTGTCGGTGTCAAAACCGGTGGATCTCGGGTAGGGGGTCCCAAACTGTGCGTCTAAGGCGGATGGTAACAGGAGGCAGGGGACACGATGTTTACCCAGGTTCGGGCCCTCTTGATGGAGGTAATACCCTACGTCCCGCTTTATTGTTCTTGATGATATGAGTATTACAAGAGTTTATCTACCACGAGATCGTAGAGGCTAAACCCTAGAAGCTAGCCTCTGCTATGATTGTATGTTGTCCTATGGACTAAACCCTCCGGTTTATATAGACACGGGAGGGGGCTAGGGTTACACAAGCTCGGTCACAAGGGAGGAGATATACATATTCGTATTGCCTAGCTTGCCTTCCACGCCAAGTAGAGTCCCATCCGGACACGGGACGAAGTCTTCTATCTTGTATCTTCATAGTCCAACAGTCCGGCCAAAGGTTATAGTCCGGCTGTCCGGAGACCACCTAATCCAGGACTCCCTCAGTAGCCCCTAAACCAGGCTTCAATGACGATGAGTCCGGCGTGCAGTATTGTGTTCGGCATTGCAAGGCGAGTTCTTCTCCAAATACTTCATGGAAGATTTTTGAACACAAGGATAGTGCCCTGTTTTGCAAAACAAGTTCCACACCCCATCGTAGTGAGAATAATATTTCCATAAATCTAATCTACTGACATGTTTTGGTAGCACAACATCACGTCAAGGCCTGTTCCTTATCTGAACCGTTTTTTCCAACCAGCGTTGCACATATTGCGAGGCAGCTTTTCTGTCACATCTTGTCAAAGCAGAGATCGTGTCCCCCTTATTACGGGATTCTCATCAATACAGACGTGGGTAACCCAACCGTGCCTGTTGTTATGACCCCTAGATCTTAGGCAAGTCCAAAACAACCACGAGGAGGACGCTTGATATTCACCCTCTTTATAAAGAGCACGAGGCCTTTTCTTTTTACCCTCTTGTGCTCAATCGAATCCTCCCCCTGCCTCGAGTTCTAACACCCAAAGCTCAGGTCAGGCGCTTCGGACCTTCAACTATGTCCGGATCCAACCTTCAAGGTCGGTGGATGCCTTCCTCTGTCACAGAGGAGGATATCAAGAAGCCTGCCCGAGGGAAGGTCATCTCTACTCTCGAACCCACCGAGGGTGTCGTGGTCATCTCCCACTTCCTCCGAGGACTAGGCCTCGCTCTAGATCCCTTTGTTAGGGGTCTTATGTTCTATTATGGGCTGGATTTCCATGATCTGGCCCCGGATTCCCTTCTTCACATCTCGTCATTTATTGTCGTATGTGAGGCCTTCCTCTGTATTACCCCTCACTTCAGCATGTGGCTCAAGACCTTCGATGTGAAGCTGAAGATGATTGAGGGGCGGCACGCAGAGTGCGGAGGTGCCTTAATAAGCAAAATCGCTGATGCTCCATGGCCAGAGGGTTCCTTCCTAGAGGTGTCCAGATTGTGGCAGCGGGAGTGGTTTTACATCATAGCTCCCCGGAGTGCCAAGTGGGTAGCCGCCCCCACCTTTCGCTCGGGCCCCCCTTGCAACTGATGTCATGGATCAGCAGGGGGCTGAGCTGGGGTCCAGCAAAGGACGTGCCAATATTGCAGAGCCGTATCCGAGATCTCTTTGAGAGAGATTTCAGTTTGGTTATGGTAATGCAAGTTATGCTAGTTCGTCGAGTCCAGCCTTCCAAACGTCGGCCCCTCCATATGTGGGAATTCAACCCGAAAGGACCACAAGCTATTCAGCATTTCCTCGGCATGACGCTCGAAGAGATGTACAAATCGTTCTTCGGACCCCAAATAGAGTATCTGGACACCACCGAGGATGTGGGTTTGAGCTGCAACCGCCCTTTTACCCAAGTAAGTAATCCCATGGCCGAATGATACGTCTCCAACGTATCTACTTTTCCAAACACTTTTGCCCTTGTTTTGGACTCTAACTTGCATGATTTGAATGGAACTAACCTGGACTGACACTATTTTCAGCAGAATTACCATGGTGTTATTTATGTGCAGGAGAAAATGTTCTCGGAATGACCTGAAACTTCACGGAGCCACTTTTCAAAAAATAAGAAAAATACCTGCAAAAGATGAAGTCCAGGGGCCCACCACCTCTCCACGAGCGTGGGGGCGCGCCTGCCCCCTACCTCATGGGCCCCCTGTTGACTCTCCAACTTCAACTCCACCTCCATATATTGAGTTTCAGGGAGAAAAAAATCAGGGAGAAGAAATCATCGCGTTTTACGACACGGAGCCGCCGCCAAGCCCTAAAACCTCTCGGGAGGGTTGATCTGGAGTCCGTTCGGGGCTCCAAAGAGGGGAATCCATCACCATCGTCATCATCAACCATCCTCCATCACCAATTTCATGATGCTCACCGCCGTGCGTGAGTAATTCCATCGTAGGCTTGCTGGACGGTGATGGGTTGGATGGGATCTATCATGTAATCGAGTTAGTTTTGTTATGGTTTGATCCCTAGTGTCCACTATGTTTTGAGATTGATGTTGCTATGAATTTTCTATGCTTAATGCTTGTCACTAGGGCTCGAGTGCCATGATTTCAGATCTGAACCTATTATGTTTTCATTAATATATGAGTGTTCTTGATCCTATCTTGCAAGTCTATAGTCACCTATTATGTGTTATGATCCGTTAACCCCGAAGTGACAATAATCGGGATACTTATCGGTGATGACCGTAGTTTGAGGAGTTCAGGTATTCACTATGTGTTAATGCTTTGTTCCGGTTCTCTATTAAAAGGAGGCCTTAATATCCCTTAGTTTCCGTAAGGACCCCGCTGCCACGGGACGGTAGGACAAACGATGTCATCCAAGTTCTTTTCCATAAGCACGTATGACTATATTTGGAATACATGCCTACATTACATTGACGAACTTGAGCTAGTTCTGTGTCACCCTAGGTTATGACTGTTACATGATGAACCGCATCCGGCATAATTCTCCATCACCGATCCATTGCCTACGAGCTTTCCATATATTGTTCTTCGCTTATTTACTTTCCCGTTGCTATTGCTATCATCACTACAAAATACCAAAAACATTGCTTTTACTATTGTTACCTTTTGCTACCGTTATCACTACTATCATATTACTTTGCTACTAAACATTTTGCTGCAGATACTAAGTTTCCAGGTGTGGTTGAATTGACAACTCAGATGCTAATACTTGAGAATATTCTTTGGCTCCCCTTGTGTCGAATCAATAAATTTGGGTTGAATACTTTACCCTCGAAAACTGTTGCGATCCCCTATACTTGCGGGTTATCAAGACTATTTTCTGGCGCCGTTGTCGGGGAGCATAGCTCTATTCTTTGAGTCACTTGGGATATTTATATCTGCTTATCATGATGAAGAACTTGAGAGATCCAAAAACCAAGATCTATCCCTCAACTATGAGGGGAGGTAAGGAACTGTCATCTAGCTCTGCACTTGATTCACCTTCTGTTATGAGTAAGTTTGCGACACCTACACCTGTTTCTGCTATTCGTTTTGATATGTCGCATGTTATTGATGATGCCACTTCTGCTATGCATGATACTTATGATGAAACTACCTCTATGCCTGATACTCCTGTGCCACTTAGTGATTTTTTTGATGAACAACTTGCTAGGGCTAGAGAAATTGAAAATATTGAATCTGATGATACTGGTGAAAGTGATGATGAAGAATCACTTGTTATTCCTAAGGGTTGTGTTTTTGATCAAGAAGCTTATTTAGCTATTTTAGCTTGCAAAAATAGAAATGAACTCAAAAGATTATTAGCTATATGGAGTAAGAAATCTCTAAATGCTAGAATGAAACCTGACCCTACTTTTGCTACTTCACCTATCTTTGTTACTGATAAGGATTATGAATTCTCTATTGATCCTGATATAATTACTTTGGTTGAATCTGATCCTTTTCATGGTTATGAATCTGAAACTGTTGTAGCACATCTTACTAAATTGAATGATATAGCCACCCTGTTTACTAAAGATGAGAGAACTCATTACTTTTATATCCTTAAAATATTTTCGTTCTCATTAAAGGGTGATGCTAAGATATGGTTTAATTCTCTTTATCCTGGTTGTGCGCGTAGTCCCCAGGATATGATTAATTACTTCGGTGCTAAATATTTCCCTGCTCATAAGAAACAAGCTGCTTTAAGGGATATATATATAATTTTGTGCAAATTGAAGAAGAGATTCTCCCACAAGCTTGGGGGAGGCTTCTCCAATTACTTAATGCTTTGCCTGATCATCCTCTTAAGAAGAATGAAATACTTGATATCTTTTATAATGGACTAACCGATGCCTCCAGAGATTACCTGGATAGTTGTGCTGGTTCTGTTTTCAGGGAAAGAACACCGGATGAAGCTGAAATTCTATTGAATAATATGTTGACAAATGAAAATAATTGGACACCTCCAGAGCCAATTCCTGAGCCTATTCCTAAACCAACTCCGAAGAAGAGGGGTATTCTATTTCTCAGTCCTGAAGATATGCAAGAGGCAAAGAAATCTATGAAAGAAAAAGGTATTAAAGCTGAAGATGTTAAGAATTTACCTCCTATTAAAGAAATACACGGTCTTAATTTACCGCCTGTTGAAGAAACATATAATCTTAATCCATTACCTATTGAAGAAACTCATGGTCTTGATAACCCGACATAGGTAGTAAAGGTAAATTCTCTCTATAGATATGATAAAGCTGAAATCCCATTTACTAAAATTGCTAGCCCATGCTTAGATGAGTTTGATAAATTTATGGCTAAGCAAGAAGATTTTAATGCTTATTTTTTTAGACAATTGAAATACAATTCAAATATGCTTGAACACTTGGGTGATTATACGGCTAATGTTAAAGGTGAACTTAAACTTATTAGTAAACATGCTTCTATGGTTACCACTCAAGTAGAACAAGTACTTAAAGCTCAAAATGATTTGCTCAATGAATTGAACAGTAAAGATAATGATGATGCTATTAGAGTGGCTACTAGAACTAGTAGAATGACTCAGGAACCTTTGTATCCTGAAGGCCACCCTAAGATAATTGAGCAAGATTCTCAGAGAAATAATATAGATGTACCTAGTTCTTCTAAAAAGAAGAAAAAGAAAAATGATAGGACTTTGCATGCTTCTAGTGATCCTATTGCTGAAACACCTGAGAATCCAAATGATATTTCTATCTCTGATGCTGAAAAACAATCTGGTAATGAACCTGAAACCAGCGATAATGCTAATAATAATGTTCATGATGATGCTCAACCTAGTAATGATAATGATATAGAAATTAAACCTGCTGTTGATCTTAATAACCCACAATCAAAGAATCAACGTTATGATAAAAAAAGATTTTGTTGCTAGAAAACATGGTAAAGAAAGAGAGCCTTGGGTTCAGAAACCCATGCCTTTTCCTCCCAAACCATCCAAGAAAAAGGATGATGAGGATTTTGAGCGCTTTGCTGAAATGATTAGACCTATCTTTTTGCGTATGCGATTAATGGATATACTCAAAACCAATCCTTCTGCTAAGTACATGAAAGATATAATTACAAATAAAAGAAAGATACCGGAAGCTAAAATTTCCACCATGCTTGCTAATTATACTTTTAAGGGTGGAATACCAAAGAAACTTGGAGATCCAGGAGTACCCACTATACCATGCTCCATTAAAAGAAACTATGTTAAAACTGCTTTATGTGATCTTGGAGCCGGTGTTAGTGCTATGCCTCTCTCTTTATATCATAGACTTGATTTGAATAAGTTGACACCTACTGAAATATATTTGCAAATGGCTGATAAATCTACTGCTATACCTATCGGTATTTGTGAGGATGTGCCTGTTGTAGTTGCAAACGTTACTATTTTAACAAACTTTGTTATTCTTGATATTCCCGAGGACGATAGTATGTCTATTATTCTTGGAAGACCCTTTTTGAATACTTCAGGGGCTGTTATTGATTGCACTAAAGGCCATGTCACTTTTCATGTTAATGGTAATGAGCATACGGTACACTTTCCGAGGAAACAACCTCAAGTTCACAGTATCAACTCTATTGGAAAAATACCATCGATTATATTTGGAGGTTTTGAATTTCCTCTTCCTACTGTCAAGAAGAAATATGATATTCTTATTATTGGGGACGTGCATATCTCCGTTGAGGTAACATAGTGGTACTCGAAATTTCTCCGGTTCCATGTTATTCGGAATGAGTTCGTTAACAAGACTTGATCAACCTTGTTAGTGGATTCCTTTTGATGATCATGAGATGGATGAAACTAGAAGGCACAACCTTCTGTACCCCACTTTTACTTTCTGTTATTTATATTAAGTAAAATAAAATAAATATAAATATTTTTCTGTCTGTTATCTGATTATCCGTGCAATATTAAAATACCACGAAAATAAAAGTTCTCCAAATGCCCTGAAATTTAAATATGATTTTTTCTAGAATATTTGAGAATATTTGGCACAAAGAACATAGCATGGGGGTCAACCACCTGCCCACGAGGGTGGAGGGCGCGCCCCCTGCCTCGTGGACCCACCGTGGCCCTCCTCCACTTATTCCTGCACCCACACACTTATTCTTCCTCCCACAAACACGAATATCCAGCTCAAGCACGAGTTCTAGCTCATCTTGCTGCCATTTTCGATCTCCTTGCTCAAAGCACCTCTCACAAAACTGCTTGGGGAGATTGTTCTTTGGTATGTGACTCCTCCATTGGTCCAATTAGTTTTTGTTCTAGTGCTTTATTCATTGCAAATTTTTGTTGCTTAGGTGACCCTATTCTTGAGCTTGCATGTCAAATTTATATGGTCAAAAGTAGTTTTGATGCATGATATAGGCTCTAGGCACTTGTAGGAGTAGTTGCTATCAATATTATTGAGTTTGGTTTACTTTTATTTTGAAGTTACTAAAAGTTTTCAGAATTTTTCAGAGGAAGAAATATGCTTAGGAAAATGTTCCAAGGTGGTTCTTCAAGGAAGCAAGGACCCAGGCTTGCAATGCGTGATGCTGATGACGAGTCACCAAGAGACGCTCCAGTGCGTCCTTGTGAATGGCCTTCTGAGAACTTTATGGATCGAGCGGGAATTAAGGAAGAATTCAACGCATATTTGCGTAACACTGATCTCGTGAGCTTTGATGAAGAGAAGTGCAGCCAGTATCATAACCTCACCAGTACCTTTGTGAGGAGGTTTGAATTTTCAACTTCACGTAATTCTCCAACTGTCCTGTTTGATCTTTATGATAATTCTTACACTATGGACTTAGAGGATTTTACCACTGCATGCAAACTTCCACAATGGGGTAGTATAAGGGATCCTCGCAAATCTGAATTTAGAGATTTTCCTGCTAGCATAACTGTGGGAGAATCTAGAGATATTACACAAGCTACCATAGGGAGCATTCACTTTCCTGCTATACATTATTTTGCTCTCTTCATAGGTAGATGCATAAATGGTAAAGATGAAGCATGTCACATGTGTGTCCCTGACCTCAGTATTCTTCGGAGTGCTGTGTTAGGAGACACATCTTATAATTTGGGAGCCATTATTGCACGTAGGTTGCATCTTAATAGATTTAATGGAGATTTCTTTGGTGGAATTTATGCAACCCGCATAGCTAATTTTCTTGGTGTAGCCATACGCGAAGATGATATTGAATTACCTCCTACTTATCTATATTTTAATGCTATGGTTCACCACCAGTTTGTCGAGAGGAATGAATCACCTCTCCAGTATCGACTAATCTTTGACAAATGTCGTGCTGTCCGTATTACTCTCCCTGCTCCTGCCTTCTTTGATTATCAGGCAAGAGGAAGATATACTATTACCAGAGATCAGGCAGATGAGTACGAGAGGAGAGAGGAGGCCGCTCATCGCCATGCTGCAGCTCAGCAGGCGATAGCCGCTGCATCGTAGTACGACCCCAGCTACTATAATGGATATTCGCCAGGCCAGCCGTGGCCATAGACCAAATTAGGCCAAAAGCCTAAGCTTGGGGGAGTACGTATTTCCCACCAACATTACATTTATGTTCACACACTTATTGCTAGATGTCGGCGCTCATACTTTTCAATTGTATCATCCATGCTAGTTTATTTCCCTTTTTATGCTTTCTTCTTGTGTGTTTAATAAACCTTAAGAAAAAACAAAAAAAATAGTTGTAGCTTTTAGTTAGTTTAATTTCCGTGTTTGTAGTAGTAATTAAAAAGAAAACCCAGAAATATTTCCTTTTCTTCTCTTTTGCTTGTTGGGAGCTTTCCCGTGTAAATAGTTTTATTCTTTTCTTTTCTTTGGGGGTCGATAGGAGAAGACCATAATTAAATTGTTGAAGTGGCTCTTATATGCATTATTGTTTATCTGACAAAAGAGCCCATATTGCCTTGTCATCTCCTGTTTATTGAATGCCTGCAGATTCCAGCTTAGTCCAATGCATGCGCACTATTATTATTATTCTTCACATCGTTCGGTCGTGCAAGTGAAAGGCAATTATGACGATATATGATGGACTGGCTGAGATGAGAAAAGCTGGTATGAACTCGGCCTCTTTTGTTTTTGTAAATATGATTAGTTCATCGTTCCCGATTCAGCCTATTATGAATAAACATGTTTGCAATGACAATTAGAGATCATAGTTTCTTGTGCCATGCTTGATTAGCTATGAGTTATAATGGTTTACCTTGCGTGCCAACATGTTATTAAAATGGTTATGATGTGGTATGATAGGGTGGTATTCTCCTCTGAATGATTTAAGTGACTTGACTTGGCGCATGTTCATGCATGTAGTTGAAACAAAATCAACATAGCCTTCACGATATTTATGTTCATGGTGGATTATATCCTACTCATGCTTGCATTCAGTGTTGATTAATTTTAATGCATGTTCATGACTGTTATCGATCTCTAGCTGGTCGCTTCCCAGTCTTTTGCTAGCCTTCACCTGTACTAAGCGGGAATACTGCGTGTGCATCCAATCCCTTAAACCCCAAAGTTATTCCACATGAGCCCACTATACCTACCTATTTACGGTAAATTTGTATGTGCCAAACTCTAAACCTTCAAGTAAATATCCTGTTTTGTATGCTCGAATAGCTCATGTATCAACTAGGGCTGCCTATATCTTCTATGTTAGGCGGGTTATTCTCAAGAGGAGTGGACTCCGCTCCTCACTCACGAGATAAATGGCTGGTCACCGGGATGCCCAGTCCCATGCTTTGTGCAAACTAAATAAAAATAATTGCAAACAAAACTCCCCCTGGGACTCTTGTTAGTTGGAGGCACTCGTTGTTTCGAGCAAGCCATGGATTGATGCTTGTTGGTGGAAGGGGGAGTATAAACTTTACCATTCTGTTTGGGAACCACCTATAATGTGTGTAGCATGGAAGATATCGCCATCTCTTGGTTGTTATGTTGACAATGAAAGTATATCGCTCAAAATATTATTCACCTCTGTTTCAAAACCAAGCTCTGGCACTTCTACAAATCCCTGCTTCCCTCGGCTAAGGGCATATCTATTTACTTTTATGCTGAGTCATCATCCTCTTATTATAAAGCACTAGTTGGACAGCACCGTTGTCGGTGTCAAAATCGGCGGATCTTGGGTAGGGGGTCCCGAAATGTGCGTCTAGGCCGGATGGTAACAGGAGGCAGGGGACACGATGTTTTACCCAGGTTCGGGCCCTCTTGATGGAGGTAAAACCCTACGTCCTGCTTGATTAATATTGATGATATGGACAGTACAAGAGTAGATCTACCACGAGATCAGAGAGGCTAAACCCTAGAAGCTATCCTATGGTATGATTGTATATTATGGTTGTTGTCCTACGGACTAAAACCCTTCGGTTTATATAGACATCGGAGAGGGTTAGGGTTACACAAGGTCGGTTACAAAGGAGGAGATACCCATATCCGTATTTCCTAGCTTGCCTTCCACGCCAAGTAGAGTCCCATCCGGACACGAGACGAAGTCTTCAATCTTGCATCTTCATAGTCTAACAGTCCGGCCAATGGAGATAGTCCGGCTGTCCGGAGACGCCCTAATCCAGGACTCCCACAGTAGCCCATGAACCAGGCTTCAATGACGATGAGTCTGGCGCGCAGTATTGTCTTCAGCATTGCAAGGCGGGTTCCTCTCCAAATTCTGTGTACCTGTTGAAATAATGTCCGGTTTCTTGTGAATGTTTGTACCCCTTGGCTTCTACGCCCAATAATGGCCACTTTCCACGTGTCGAGTGAATGTGAAGAGCCAGGGTGTTTTCACATTTACCCCCCTAGCTGTGTGAATGAGCCGCCTATTTAAAAAGATGAGGATTCAGATCCAAATCACACCATCCTCCCTTGGCGAGCCTTCATCGGAGCGCACCCGACAGAGATCCATTCCATCATGGCCAGTCGACACAGCTCCTCCTCTCGCACCCCTAGCTCCAAGCCTGGAGATTGGGAGAGATGTTCCGTCCCGCACAACAAATTAGTGATGCTTCAATCCAAGGGATTTCTTCCCCCAGCGTACCTGGTCCCGGTTCGAGCCGGGCTTGACACCTATAATGGCAGAGAGCAAGCGGAGAGCCTTCCCAATCCCTCCAAGGGAGAGCGGGTATGCCTTGTCCCTTATTTGGTAAGAGGGCTCGGGTTCCCAATTCATTCGTTTCTCCGGGGCTCCTGGAGTTCTACGGCCTCCAGTTGCACAACCTTACGCCTGCCTCCGTGCTGCATATCGTGGGATTCGTAGCCCTTTGCGAGTTGTTTTGGGCTGTGAGTCTCATTTTGCTCTATGGAAGAAGCTGTTCTGCCTTGTGCCCCATTCTCAAAAGGGGTCAATATATCAAGTGGGCGGAGCCGAAGTGTGGTGTATTGCCGGGACCGGATACCTGTCCGGGACCCCAAAGAAGACATCCGAAGACTGGCCTTCAGAATGGTTTTATATAGAAGACGACCCCCTCCTGGATCCTATTCGGATCGGCCTTCCTGAGTTTGACAACGCCACTTTGAAGAAGCACCGGAGCTGGCGTCCACGGAGCTTCCTGGAGGAAGATGACAGGGACATTCTTTACCTGATGAGCTGGATAAGTTTTTTAGCTCGATCCGGATTGACCATGATCGAGGTCATGGCCACATGCATCATGCGGGGGGTGCAGCCGCTTCAGTATAGAGGCCACCCCATGTGGGATTTCAACGGGGAGGATGACGCCACCCGCCACGGCCGCAAAGGGCCGGGATCGGCTCCTGATCTAATAAAAATCTTGTCCACTTTGTACAAGGGAGAAGAGGAGCAATTCCTTCATGTCAACCCGCAGGGTGGATTTTCTATGTATGATCCTCCGAGCTGGGTAAGCGGAGACTTTTTATCACCCATCCATTTCGTATTCCCGTAGTTAAGTATTCATTCTAGCGATTTCATCGCAGGAGCTGCGCCAGACTGTAAAGGAGATAAACAGCCCTCCTCCACAATCCGAGGACCCTGGACGGTCCCTTGACCCGGCCTCCTAGGAGGATCCGGACATATCTGTGGAGCTGATCGATGGGGTATTTTACCAAGCGAGTAATGACAATGCTTTGGTGGCCATTACGGCTGATTACCCTGGGCTAGTTCCAGCCTCAAGGTGACTGAGACCAAAGTCCCAGTAGTTCAAAAAGGGATCCGTCCTTGCGTGTTTTTGATCACCGTATAACAGCCGTGTTTTGCAGGGGAGGTCCTCGAGGCTGAAGGCCAAGCCTGCGGCGACTGGCTAACAAGGGGCCGCGAGGCCAGGCAGGCTGAAAAGACCCGCAGTCTGGATTGAGACACCGGCGCAGCGGTATGGCGCGCCGTCCTTATTACAAGACATTATTCTCAGAGGCATATTAACGCCCATGCCTTCTTTTCAGGAAAAAGAGCGCTCGCCGGACTATACCCGGAGAGGCTACCAATCGCGCCTCCACAAGCCAGGCTCCAAGGCCAGATTCGGAGGCGGGAACAAATACAAGGCGTGCGGCGGGTGCTCCTCTGACAGAGGATGCAGATAAACTATCCGCCACCCATTCCGAGGTGGAAAGTGCCATGAACCACAGGCGTCGCCGGACTGTTCTTCGTGATGCTTGTTTCTCCCAAGAGGCATTGGATGCCTTCAACTCGGGAGACGCGCACCTCCGTGCCGCTCAAAATGGTCTAGCCAGAGCCACGGAGCAGTATGTAAAAGACATACGGGTGAGAGAATTTGATGATTATATATATCTGTAGCCCTGAGACTTGAAACAGTTAGGATAACTGATTTAAGGATCTTTTGTTATGCAGGTTCTTACAGAAAAGAATACTCAACTATCCCAGGAGCTGGAAGAGTGCAAAGCCCAACTTCAGGCCACACTGGCCGCAGCAGGGGAGCCCAAAGAGACCCCCTCTGGTAACATATCCTTTGAATGATAAGTATCATATAGAATGCGGCGTATATGCAGATCTAACGATAAAATTGCAGATGACGCTGGAGTAAATCCAGATAAGCAACAACTCATACGCCAGCTGAAGGCCGGTGAGAGCGTGCTTATGAGGGTGAAGCAGGAGAAAAATGATCTCCTAGATGCCAACACCAAGCTGGGCGTGGAACTACAAGATGTTCATGCCCAACTGTTGGACTCTGTTAAGGAAAATCGGCGGCTTCGACGTGGCATATTTAGTAAGTGCTTGAACGAACTTTGAAAAAGAGTTCGGCAAGGAAGCTGGCTAACAGAGTTATGTCTGTAGGTATGCTAACAGGTCGTCCTGCGAGGAAATGCCTGGTTCAACGGGTGACCTTCTTCCCGAGCTCTCACAGCTGCATGAACGAGTTCGGCAGGTGATGCAAGGCGTCGCCCAGGTCTTGTGGCCATCCGTCTCCATACCCGAAGGCCTTGGAGAGCTTGCAGAAAAGCTAAAGGGAGTGCGGCGGCGCTTCCGATTATGGAAGATATCGGCCTGCCGTCAGGGCGCCAGGGAAGCATGGGCGATGGTGAAGACACGGTACACGAAGGCTGACCCGAACCACATGGCCGAAGTCGGACCTCTGGGGCCCAATGGGAAGGAGATCCCTGTGAGCTTAGTGTACGGCCAAGTAGAATTGGCCGCAAAGTATTCCCAACAGGATTGTAGACTAGACAACCTGTTGGATGGTATTGAAGAGGAATTCAACCAGTCAAATTGACTATGTAATTTTAAAGTGACATGTATAATGCCTTCTAGCCGGATTGTAGATCGTTTGTCGTGGCGGACCTTTTCTCTTCAACCTCGGGACCCGGCAGTCCGGATTGTATCCGAATACCCACTCGGTTATGTAAGAACCAGGGCATGCGTGGAGACCAAGCGTAGGGGTCATTAGTGCTTTATCAGACAAGTGCCCAACTAATTATGTTATATTACATGGGTAGTAAGAAACATCTTCCAGGGAGAATAGTTCCGTTAAGGGTTCCTTTCCCTGGGTAAGCATGCCCTAAAGTGCATGTCCGGACTGCGATAAGAAGCGCAGAAAAATCATCTGGGGGCAGATATGGATAATAAAAGTCATCTTTTGTTCACCGACCGAATATTCCCTTAAGAACGCTAGCTTTCGGCTTCACCCAGTCTGAGGTACACGTCCGGCTGAACCGGCGGTAACAATCGCAGAGGTGCTCCCCTTATGCCCTAGCCGAATTAACGGGAACGTAGGGCATAAATACAAGAGCCAGCAACCCAGCTTGGCCAAAACTTAAGTCATATCGATGCATATAATGGTGAAAAAAGGTACATGCGGAAGTATAACACATGTGTTGGGCGTGAGGCCCAGGTAAATAACTTAAGCTTCTGTGAAAGAAGCCCCCAGGTATGAAGAGTGCGGCTAGCACATCTGTAATGTACGAGTGAGGCACAAGGTGACCCTTGAAGGCCTAAAGAAATAAAAGAAAGAAAGGGAAACAAGACAGATGATGCATATGCAGAAAATGGACAAAGGGAGGGGACTAACATAGAGTCCGGTGCTAGGCGTAGAATCTTCGAAGCCTGGCTGCGTTCCATGGGTTCGGCTCGAGTCGACTAGTCGATGCATCCGCAGTCGGTACGCTCCACCGGTCAGAACTTGGTCGATAATGAAGGGACCTTCCCATTTGGGCTCGAGCTTGTTCTTTTTCTTATCCGGCAGTCGTAGAACTAGTTCGCCAACGTTATAAGTTTTGGCCCGTACTTCTCTGCTTTGGTATCTGCGAGCCTGTTGCTGGTAAAATGCGGAACGGGCTTTGGCTACGTCGCGCTCTTCCTCCAAGGTGTCCAGACTGTCCTGCCGATCGAGCTCGGCTTCTCTTTCTTCGTACATGCGCACTCGAGGTGAGTCATGAATTATGTCATAGGGCAGGACTGCCTCTGCGCCATACACCATAAAAAAAGGTGTATATCCGGTACTACGATTCGGCGTGGTCCGCAGCCCCCAGAGTACGGAGTCGAGCTCCTCTACCCAGTGCGTGTCAGACTCCGTTAAGGAGCGCACTAATCTGGGTTTAATGCCGCTCATTATAAGACCATTTGCTCGTTCGACTTGACCGTTGGTTTGTGGGTGATAGACTGAAGCATAATCGAGCTTGATGCCCATTTTGCTGCACCAGAGTTTTACCTCGTCGGCCGTGAAGTTCGTGCCGTTATCAGTGATGATGCTGTGGGGGACGCCATAACGGTGTACAACCCCGGATATGAAATCTATCACCGGTCCGGATTCGGCTGTTTTAACCGATTTAGCCTCTATCCATTTGGTGAATTTATCCACCATGACCAATAAGTATTTTTTCTTGTGGGTTCCCCCTTTAAGGGGTCCAACCATGTCAAGCCCCCAGACCGCGAAGGGCCATGTAATGGGGATTGTTTGGAGGGCGGTGGGTGGCATGTGGCTTTGATTTGCAAAGAGCTGGCAACCGGCGCAACGTTGGACCAAGTCCTGTGCATCTGCCCGGGCCGTTGGCCAATAGAATCCTGTACGGAAGGCCTTGCTTACAAGAGCCGGGCTGCGGCGTGATGACCGCCGAGTCCGGCGTGAATTTCTGCCAAAAGGTTCCGCCCTTCCTCTTCGGAGATGCACCTTTGAAGGACTCGGTAGCGCTTTTTTGTACAATTCTCCCTCATGGACCCTGTAGGCCTTGGATCGCCGCACTATGCAGCGTGCCTCATTTTGGTCCTCCGGAAGTTCCTGTCTAGTTAGGTAGGCCAGGAATGGTTCTGTCCACGGGGCAATAATGGCCATTATTTCGTGGGCTGATTGTGTTATTTCGGTGGCGGAGCCTCCGATTGTGTCAGAGAGTTCGGTATCGGGTATTTTGGCCGGGTCCGGACTGTTGTTACCGGTGTCCCCTTCCCATGCTACGGATGGCTTGAAGAGCCGTTCCAGAAATATGTTGGGAGGGACCGCGTCGCGTTTTGCGCCGATGCGGGCGAGGATATCCGCCGCCTGATTGTTTTCCCGAGCCACATGGTGAAATTCGAGCCCCTCGAACCGAGCTGACATTTTTAGGACGACATTGCGATAAGCTGCCATTTTCGGATCCTTGGCATCGAAGTCTCCATTTATTTGGGATATCGCGAGGTTCGAATCCCCGCGCACCTCTAGGCGTTGAATGCCCATGGATACTGCCATCCGGAGACCATGTAGAAGGGCCTCATATTCGGCTGCGTTGTTGGAGTCCGTATACATTATCTGTAGTACGTATTGAACGGTATCTCCTGTTGGGGACGTCAAAACAACGCCAGCCCCCAGACCAGCCAACATTTTGGAGCCGTCGAAGTGCATGATCCTGTTTGAATATGTGCCATACTCTTTAGGGAGTTCGGCTTCCGTCCACTCAGCGATGAAGTCAAGCAAAACTTGCGACTTAACAGCTCGCCATGGCTTGTAAGTTATGTCGAACGGGAGGAGCTCAATGGCCCATTTGGCAATCCGGCCCGTCGCGTTGAGGTTTTTATAATATCGTTAAGTGGTACTTCCGAAGGCTACCGTTATCGAACACTCTTGAAAGTAGTGACGCGGCTTCTGGGATGCCATAAATACCGCGTACGCTATCTTTTGATAATGCGGGTACCGTGATTTGCATGGAGTAAGGACAGTGGACACATAGTAAACCGGCTTTTGAAGGGGGAATTTGTGTCCGTCCACTTCTCGCTCGACGACGAACACTGCGCTTACTACTTGATGAGTTGCCGCAATGTATAATAGCATTGGTTCGCCAATGTTTGGCGCGGCCAGGACTGGGTTTGTTGCCAATATGGCTTTTATTTCATTGAGTCCGGCCGAGGCGGCATCCGTCCAGTCGAAGTGTTCGGTGCGCCGGAGGAGGCGATAAAGGGGTGATGCCTTTTCTCCCAAGCGGGAGATAAAGCGGCTTAGAGCCACCACGCATCCAGTCAATTTTTGTATTTGTTTGAGGTCTGTTGGGGTAGCCAACTGTGACAACGCTCGGATTTTGGCTGGATTAGCTTCAATACCCATACTGGAGACAATGAATCCCAGGAGCTTTCCGGCTGGTACGCCGAAAACGCATTTTTCCGGATTGAGCTTGATGTCATATGTTCGGAGGTTGTCGAATGTGAGCCTCAAGTCGTCTACTAGAGTTTTGACATGCTTGGTTTTAACGACCACGTCATCCACGTATGCCTCCAATGTTTTGCCGATCTGGTTTGCCAGACATGTCTGAATCATGCGCTGATATGTTGCACCGGCATTTTTGAGCCCGAAGGGCATTGTGTTGAAGCAGAATGGGTCGTATGGTGTGATGAATGCCGTTGCGGCTTGGTCTGGCTCCGCCATTTTAATTTGATGGTAGCCGGAGTATGCGTCGAGGAAACACAATGAATCGTGTCCTACGGTAGCATCGATGATTTGATCGATGCGGGGGAGGGGGAAGGGATCCTTTGGGCAGGCCTTGTTAAGGTCCTTAAAATCGACGCACAAGCGCCAGGATTTGTCGTTCTTTGGTATCATCACCAGGTTTGCTAGCCAGTCCGGATGTTTTATATCTCTGATGAATCCGGCCTCCAATAGCTTGGCTAGTTCCTCTCCCATGGCTTGTCTCTTAGGCTCGGAGAAACGTCGAAGAGCCTGCTTGACTGGCTTGAATCGTTTTAGGATATTTAGGCTGTGCTCAGCCAGCCTACGTGGGATTCCTGGCATGTCTGAAGGGTGCCAGGCAAAGATGTCCCAGTTCTCGCGTAGGAACTCTCGCAGTGCGGCGTCGACATGAGGGTTTATTGTGCCCCGATAGAAGCTATTTTTGTAGGGTCCGTTGGATGGACTTGGAATTTGACTATTTCGTCGCCGGTTTAAAGGAGGTGGACTTGGATCTTTTATCGAGTATCACATCGTCCATGTTCACCGTGGAGCGCAGCGCAGTTAGTTCCTCGGCTGCTAGGGCTTCGGATAGTGCCTCGAGGGCCAGTGCGGCTGTCTTATTTTCGGCGTGGAGTGCTATGTCCGGGTCACTAGCAAGAGTGATGATTCCGTTGGGCCCGGGCATTTTGAGCTTCATGTACCCGTAATGGGGTATGGCTTGGAAGATTGTAAACGCCCCCCGCCCTAGTAGAGCGTGGTATCCGCTGCAGAACGGGGCCACTTGGAATGTAATTTCTTTGGACCTGTAATTATCCGGCGTGCTGAATACCACATCTAGTGTGATTTTCCCAGCACAGCGTGCTTCCCGACTGGGGATGATTCCTCTAAAGGTTGTGCTACTTTGCTCAAGTTGTGTTGGGTTTCGTAGTAATTTCAAAAAATTTCCTACGCACACGCAAGATCATGTGATGCATAGCAACGAGAGGGGAGAGTGTTGTCTACGTACCCACGCAGACCGACTGCGGAAGCGTTGACGCAACGTAGAGGAAGTAGTCGTACGTCTTCACGATCCAACCGATCAAGTACCGAAACTACGGCACCTCCGAGTTCGAGCACACGTTCAGCTCGATGACGATCCCCGGACTCCGATCCAGCAAAGTGTCGGGGAAGAGTTCCGTCAGCACGACGGCGTGGTGACGATCTTGATGCACTACAGCAGCAGGGTTTCGCCTAAACTCCGCTACAGTATTATCGAGGAATATGGTGGCTGGGGGCACCGCACACGGCTAAGGAATAGATCACGTGGATCAACTTGTGTGTCTAGAGGTGCCCCCTGCCTCCGTATATAAAGGAGCCAAGGGGGAGGGGTGCGGCCAGCCCTATGGAGGCGCAGGAGGAGTCCTACTCCTACCGGGAGTAGGACTCCCCCCCCCAATCCTATTCCAAATAGGATTCCCAAGGGGGAAAGAGAGAGAGAGGTGGCCGGCCACCTCTCCTAGTCCTAGTGGGACTAGGGGAGGGGGGAGGCGCGCAGCCCACCATGGGCAGCCCCTTTCACCTTTCCACTAAAGCCCAATAAGGCCCATATGGCTCCCGGGGGGTTCCGGTAACCTCCCGGTAATCCGGTAAAATCCCGATTTCACCCGGAACACTTCCGATATCCAAACATAGGCTTCCAATATATCAATCTTTACATCTCGACCATTTCGAGACTCCTCGTCATGTCCGTGATCACATCCGGGACTCCGAACAACCTTCGGTACATCAAAATGCATAAACTCATAATATAACTGTCATCGTAACCTTAAGCGTGCGGACCCTACGGGTTCGAGAACAATGTAGACATGACCGAGACACGTCTCCGGTCAATAACCAATAGCGGGACCTGGATGCCCATATTGGCTCCTACATATTCTACGAAGATCTTTATCGGTCAGACCGCATAACAACATACGTTGTTCCCTTTGTCATCGGTATGTTACTTGCCCGAGATTCGATCGTCGGTATCCAATACCTAGTTCAATCTCGTTACCGGCAAGTCTCTTTACTCGTTCCGTAATACATCATCTCGCAACTAACTCATTAGTTGCAATGCTTGCAAGGCTTATGTGATGTGCATTACCGAGAGGGCCCAGAGATACCTCTCCGACAATCGGAGTGACAAATCCTAATCTCGAAATACGCCAACCCAACATCTACCTTTGGAGACACCTGTAATGCTCCTTTATAATCACCCAGTTACGTTGTGACGTTTGGTAGCACCCAAAGTGTTCCTCCGGCAAACGGGAGTTGCATAATCTCATAGTCATAGGAACATGTATAAGTCATGAAGAAAGCAATAGCAACATACTAAACGATCGGGTGCTAAGCTAATGGAATGGGTCATGTCAATCAGATCATTCAACTAATGATGTGACCTCGTTAATCAAATAACAACTCTTTGTTCATGGTTAGGAAACATAACCATCTTTGATTAACGAGCTAGTCAAGTAGAGGCATACTAGTGACACTCTGTTTGTCTATGTATTCACACATGTATTATGTTTCCGGTTAATACAATTCTAGCATGAATAATAAACATTTATCATGATATAAGGAAATAAATAATAACTTTATTATTGCCTCTAGGGCATATTTCCTTCAGTCTCCCACTTGCACTAGAGTCAATAATCTAGATTACACTGTAATGATTCTAACACCCATGGAGCCTTGGTGCTGATCATGTTTTGCTCGTGGAAGAGGCTTAGTCAACGGGTCTGCAACATTCAGATCCGTATGTATCTTGCAAATCTCTATGTCTCCCACCTGGACTAGATCCCGGATGGAATTGAAGCGTCTCTTGATGTGCTTGGTTCTCTTGTGAAATCTGGATTCCTTTGCCAAGGCAATTGCACCAGTATTGTCACAAAAGATTTTCATTGGACCCGATGCACTAGGTATGACACCTAGATCGGATATGAACTCCTTCATCCAGACTCCTTCATTCGCTGCTTCCGAAGCAGCTATGTACTCCGCTTCACATGTAGATCCCGCTACGACGCTTTGTTTAGAACTGCACCAACTGACAGCTCCACCGTTTAATGTAAACACGTATCCGGTTTGCGATTTAGAATCGTCCGGATCAGTGTCAAAGCTTGCATCAACGTAACCTTTTACGTGAGCTCTTTGTCACCTCCATATACGAGAAACATATCCTTAGTCCTTTTCAGGTATTTCAGGATGTTCTTGACCGCTGTCCAGTGATCCACTCCTGGATTACTTTGGTACCTCCCTGCTAAACTTATAGCAAGGCACACATCAGGTCTGGTACACAGCATTGCATACATGATAGATCCTATGGCTGAAGCATAGGGAACATCTTTCATATTATCTCTATCTTCTGCAGTGGTCGGGCATTGAGTCTTACTCAACTTCACACCTTGTAACACAGGCAAGAATCCTTTCTTTGCTTGATCCATTTTGAACTTCTTCAAAATTTGTCAAGGTATGTGCTTTGTGAAAGTCCAATTAAGCGTCTTGATCTATCTCTATAGATCTTATGCCTAATATGTAAGCAGCTTCACCGAGGTCTTTCATTGAAAAACTCTTATTCAAGTATCCCTTTATGCTATCCAGAAATTCTATATCATTTCCAATCAACAATATGTCATCCACATATAATATCAGAAATGCTACAGAGCTCCCACTCACTTTCTTGTAAATACAGGCTTCTCCAAAAGTCTGTATAAAACCAAATGCTTTGATCACACTATCAAAACGTTTATTCCAACTCCGAGAGGCTTGCACCAGTCCATAAATGGATCGCTGGAGCTTGCACACTTTGTTAGCTCTCTTTGGATCGACAAAACCTTCTGGTTGCATCATATACAACTCTTCTTCCAGAAATCCATTCAGGAATGCAGTTTTGACATCCATCTGCCAAATTTCATAATCATAAAATGCGGCAATTGCTAACATGATTCGGACAGACTTAAGCATCGCTACGGGTGAGAAGGTCTCATCGTAGTCAATCCCTTGAACTTGTCGAAAACCTTTTGCGACAAGTCGAGCTTTGTAGACAGTAACATTACCATCAGCGTCAGTCTTCTTCTTGAAGATCCATTTATTCTCAATTGCTTGCCGATCATCGTGCAAGTCAACCAAAGTCCAGACTTTGTTCTCATACATGGATCCCATCTCAGATTTCATGGCTTCAAGCCACTTTGCGGAATCTGGGCTCACCATCGCTTCTTCATAGTTCGTAGGTTCATCATGATCTAGTAGCATGATTTCCAGAACAGGATTACCGTACCACTCTGGCGCGGATCTTACTCTGGTTGATCTACGAGGTTCAGTAGTATCTTGATCTGAAGTTTCATGATCATCATCATTAGCTTCCTCACTTATTGGTGTAGGTGTCGCAGAAACAGTTTTCTGTGATGTACTACTTTCCAATAAGGAGCAGGTACAGTTACCTCGTCAAGTTCTACTTTCCTCCCACTCACTTCTTTCGAGAGAAACTCCTTCTCTAGAAAGTTTCCGAATTTAGCAACAAAAGTCTTGCCTTCGGATCTGTGATAGAAGGTGTATCCAATAGTTTCCTTTGGATATCCTATGAAGACACATTTCTCAGATTTGGGTTCGAGCTTATCAGGTTGAAGCTTTTTCACATAAGCATCGCAGCCCCAAACTTTTAGAAACGACAACTTTGGTTTCTTGCCAAACCACAGTTCATAAGGCGTCGTCTCAACGGATTTTGATGGTGCCCTATTTAACGTGAATGCGGCCGTCTCTAGAGCGTATCCCCAAAACGATAGCGGTAAATCAGTAAGAGACATCATAGATCGCACCATATCTAGTAAAGTACGATTACGACGTTCGGACACACCATTACGCTGTGGTGTTCCGGGTGGCGTGAGTTGCGAAACTATTCCACAATTTTTCAAATGTACACCAAACTCGTAACTCAAATATTCTCCTCCACGATCAGATCGTAGAAACTTTATTTTCTTGTTACGATGATTTTCAACTTCACTCTGAAATTCCTTGAACTTTTCAAATGTTTCAGACTTATGTTTCATTAAGTAGATATACCCATATCTGCTTAAATCATCTGTGAAGGTGAGAAAATAACGATATCCGCCACGAGCCTCAATATTCATCGGACCACATACATCTGTATGTATGATTTCCAACAAATCTGTTGCTCTCTCCATAGTACCGGAGAACGGTGTTTTGGTCATCTTGCCCATGAGGCACGGTTCGCAAGTACCAAGTGATTCATAATCAAGTGGTTCCAAAAGTCCATCAGTATGGAGTTTCTTCATGCGCTTTACACCGATATGACCTAAACGGCAGTGCCACAAATAAGTTGCACTATCATTATCAACTCTGCATCTTTTGGCTTCAACATTATGAATATGTGTATTACTACTATCGAGATTCAATAAGAATAGACCACTCTTCAAGGGTGCATGACCATAAAAGATATTACTCATATAAATAGAACAACCATTATTCTCTGATTTAAATGAATAACCGTCTCGCATTAAACAAGATCCAGATATAATGTTCATGCTCAACGCTGGCACCAAATAACAATTATTTAGGTCTAATATTAATCCCGAAGGTAGATGTAGAGGTAGCGTGCCGACCGCGATCACATCGACTTTGGAACCGTTTCCCACGCGCATCGTCACCTCGTCCTTTGCCAGTGCCCGCTTATTCCGTAGTCCCTGTTTCGAGTTGCAAATATTAGCAACAGAACCAGTATCAAATACCCAGGTGCTACTGCGAGCTCTAGTAAGGTACACATCAATAACATGTATATCACATATACCTTTGTTCACCTTGCCATCCTTCTTATCCGCCAAATACTTGGGGCAGTTCCGCTTCCAGTGACCAGTCTGCTTGCAGTAGAAGCACTCAGTTTCAGGCTTAGGTCCAGACTTGGGTTTCTTCTCCTGAGCAGCAACTTGTTTGCTGTTCTTCTTGAAGTTCCCCTTCTTCTTCCCTTTGCCCTTTTTCTTGAAACTAGTGGTCTTGTTGACCATCAACACTTGATGCTCCTTCTTGATTTCTACCTCCGCAGCTTTCAGCATTGCGAAGAGCTCGGGAATAGTCTTGTTCATCCCTTGCATATTATAGTTCATCACGAAGCTCTTGTAGCTTGGTGGCAGTGATTGGAGAATTCTGTCAATGACGCAATCATCCGGAAGATTAACTCCCAATTGAATCAAGTGATTATTATACCCAGACATTTTGAGTATATGCTCACTGACAGAACTGTTCTCCTCCATCTTGCAGCTATAGAACTTATTGGAGACTTCATATCTCTCAATCCGGGCATTTGCTTGAAATATTAACTTCAACTCCTGGAACATCTCATATGCTCCATGACGTTCAAAACGTCGTTGAAGTCCCGATTCTAAGCCGTAAAGCATGGCACACTGAACTATCGAGTAGTCATCAGCTTTGCTCTGCCAGACGTTCATAACATCTGGTGTTGCTCCAGCAGCAGGCCTGGCACCCAGCGGTGCTTCCAGGACGTAATTCTTCTGAGAAGCAATGAGGATAATCCTCAAGTTACGGACCCAGTCCGTGTAATTGCTACCATCATCTTTCAACTTTGCTTTCTCAAGGAACGCATTAAAATTCAACGGAACAACAGCACGAGCCATCTATCTACAATCAACATAAACAAGCAAGATACTATCAGGTACTAAGTTCATGATAAATTTAAGTTCAATTAATCATATTACTTAAGAACTCCCACTTAGATAGACATCCCTCTAATCCTCTAAGTGATCACGTGATCCAAATCAACTAAACCATGTCCGATCATCACGTGAAATGGAGTAGTTTCATCGGTGAACATCGTTATGTTGATCATATCTACTATATGATTCACGCTCGACCTTTCGGTCTCCGTGTTCCGAGGCCATATCTGTATATGCTTGGCTCGTCAAGTATAACCTGAGTATTCCGCGTGTGCAACTGTTTTGCACCCGTTGTATTTGAACGTAGAGCTTATCACACCCGATCATCACGTGGTGTCTGGGCACGACGAACTTTGGCAACGGTGCATACTCAGGGAGAACACTTCTTGATAATTTAGTGAGAGATCATCTTATAATGCTACCGTCAATCAAAGCAAGATAAGATGCATAAAAAGATAAACATCACATGCAATCAATATAAGTGATATGATATGGCCATCATCATCTTGTGCTTGTGATCTCCATCTCCGAAGCACCGTCATGATCACCATCGTCACCGGCGCGACACCTTGATCTCCATCGTAGCATCGTTGTCGTCTCGCCAATCTTATGCTTCCACGACTATCACTACCGCTTAGTAATAAAGTAAAGCATTACATCGCGATTGCATTGCATACAATAAGGCGACAACCATATGGCTCCTGCCAGTTGCCGATAACTCGGTTACAAAACATGATCATCTCATACAATAAAATTTAGCATCATGCTTGACCATATCACATCACAACATGCCCTGCAAAAACAAGTTAGACATCCTCTACTTTGTTGTTGCAAGTTTTACGTGGCTGCTACGGGCTTAAGCAAGAACCAATCTCACCTACGCATCAAAACCACAACGATAGTTTGTCAAATAGACTCCGTTTTAACCTTCGCAAGGACCGGGCGTAGCCACACCTGGTTCAACTAAAGTTGGAGAGACAGTCGCCCGCAAGCCACCTGTGTGCAAAGCACGTCGGGGGAACCGGTCTCGCGTAAGCGTACGCGTAATGTTGGTCCGGGTCGTCTCGTCCAACAATGCCGCCGAACCAAAGTATGACATGCTGGTAGGCAGTATGACTTATATCGCCCACAACTCACTTGTGTTCTACTCGTGCATATAACATCAACATAAATAACCTAGGCTCGGATGCCACTGTTGGGTTTCGTAGTAATTTCAAAAAATTCCTACGCACACGCAAGATCATGTGATGCATAGCAACGAGAGGGGAGAGTGTTGTCTACGTACCCACGCAGACCGACTGCGGAAGCGTTGACGCAACATAGAGGAAGTAGTCGTACGTCTTCACGATCCAACCGATCAAGTACCGAAACTACGGCACCTCCGAGTTCGAGCACACGTTCAGCTCGATGACGATCCCCGGACTCCGATCCAGCAAAGTGTCGGGGAAGAGTTCCGTCAGCACGACGGCGTGGTGACGATCTTGATGCACTACAGCAGCAGGGCTTCGCCTAAACTCCGCTACAGTATTATCGAGGAATATGGTGGCTGGGGGCACCGCACACGGCTAAGGAATAGATCACGTGGATCAACTTGTGTGTCTAGAGGTGCCCCCTGCCTCCGTATATAAAGGAGCCAAGGGGGAGGGGTGCGGCCAGCCCTATGGAGGCGCAGGAGGAGTCCTACTCCTACCGGGAGTAGGACTCCCCCCCCCCAAGCCTATTCCAAATAGGATTCCCAAGGGGGAAAGAGAGAGAGAGGTGGCCGGCCACCTCTCCTAGTCCTAGTGGGACTAGGGGAGGGGGGAGGCGCGCAGCCCACCATGGGCAGCCCCTTTCACCTTTCCACTAAAGCCCAATAAGGCCCATATGGCTCCCGGGGGGTTCCGGTAACCTCCCGGTAATCCGGTAAAATCCCGATTTCACCCGGAACACTTCCGATATCCAAACATAGGCTTCCAATATATCAATCTTTATGTCTCGACCATTTCGAGACTCCTCGTCATGTCCGTGATCACATCCGGGACTCCGAACAACCTTCGGTACATCAAAATGCATAAACTCATAATATAACTGTCATCGTAACCTTAAGCGTGCGGACCCTACGGGTTCGAGAACAATGTAGACATGACCGAGACACGTCTCCGGTCAATAACCAATAGCGGGACCTGGATGCCCATATTGGCTCCTACATATTCTACGAAGATCTTTATCGGTCAGACCGCATAACAACATACGTTGTTCCCTTTGTCATCGGTATGTTACTTGCCCGAGATTCGATCGTCGGTATCCAATACCTAGTTCAATCTCGTTACCGGCAAGTCTCTTTACTCGTTCCGTAATACATCATCTCGCAACTAACTCATTAGTTGCAATGCTTGCAAGGCTTATGTGATGTGCATTACCGAGAGGGCCCAGAGATACCTCTCCGACAATCGGAGTGACAAATCCTAATCTCGAAATACGCCAACCCAACATCTACCTTTGGAGACACCTGTAATGCTCCTTTATAATCACCCAGTTACGTTGTGACGTTTGGTAGCACCCAAAGTGTTCCTCCGGCAAACGGGAGTTGCATAATCTCATAGTCATAGGAACATGTATAAGTCATGAAGAAAGCAATAGCAACATACTAAACGATCGGGTGCTAAGCTAATGGAATGGGTCATGTCAATCAGATCATTCAACTAATGATGTGACCTCGTTAATCAAATAACAACTCTTTGTTCATGGTTAGGAAACATAACCATCTTTGATTAACGAGCTAGTCAAGTAGAGGCATACTAGTGACACTCTGTTTGTCTATGTATTCACACATGTATTATGTTTCCGGTTAATACAATTCTAGCATGAATAATAAACATTTATCATGATATAAGGAAATAAATAATAACTTTATTATTGCCTCTAGGGCATATTTCCTTCACAATGCGGCTCCAGTCTATTTCCATCTTTTGAAGAGTTTCCTCATAGATGAGGTTTAATCCGCTACCACCGTCTATGAGTACCTTGGTGAGTCGAAAGCCATCCACAATTGTGTTGGAAATATGCCCTAGAGGCAATAATAAATTGGTTATTATTATATTTCCTTGTTCATGATAATCGTTTATTATCCATGCTAGAATTGTATTGATAGGAAACTCAGATACATGTGTGGATACATAGACAACACCATGTCCCTAGTAAGCCTCTAGTTGACTAGCTCGTTGATCAATAGATGGTTACGGTTTCCTAACCATGGACATTGGATGTCGTTGATAACGGGATCACATCATTAGGAGAATGATGTGATGGACAAGACCCAATCCTAAGCATAGCACAAGATCGTGTAGTTCGTATGCTAAAGCTTTTCTAGTGTCAAGTATCATTTCCTTAGACCATGAGATTGTGCAACTCCTGGATACCGTAGGAATACTTTGGGTGTGCCAAACGTCACAACGTAACTGGGTGGCTATAAAGGTACACTACAGGTATCTCCGGAAGTGTCTGTTGGGTTGGCATGAATCGAGACTGGGATTTGTCACTCCGTGTAAGCAGAGAGGTATCTCTGGGCCCACTCGGTAGGACATCATCATAATGTGCACAATGTGATCAAGGAGTTGATCACGGGATGATGTGTTATGGAACGAGTAAAGAGACTTGCCGGTAACGAGATTGAACAAGGTATCGGGATACCGACGATCGAATCTCGGGCAAGTATCGTACCGCTAGACAAAGGGAATTGTATACGGGATTGATTAAGTCCTTGACATCATGGTTCATCCGATGAGATCATCGTGGAACATGTGGGAACCAACATGGGTATCCAGATCCCGCAGTTGGTTATTGACCGGAGGACGTCTCGGTCATGTCTGCATGGTTCCCGAACCCGTAGGGTCTAGACACTTAAGGTTCGGTGACGCTAGGGTTATAGAGATATTAGTATGCGGTAACCCAAAAGTTGTTCGGAGTCCCGGATGAGATCCCGGACGTCACGAGGAGTTCCGGAATGGTCCGGAGGTAAAGAATTATATATAGGAAGTGCTATTTCGGCCATCGGGACAAGTTTCGGGGTCACCGGTATTGTACCGGGACCACCGGAAGGGTCCCGGGGGTCCACCAGGTGGGGCCACCTGCCCCGGGGGCCACATGGGCTGTAGGGGGTGCGCCTCGGCCTATATGGGCCAAGGGCACCAGCCCCAAGAGGCCCATGTGCCAAGAATCAAGGGAAAGGAAGAGTCCTAAAAGGGGAAGGCACCTTCGAGGTGCCTTGGGGAGGTGGGACTCCTCCCTGGCCGCACACTTCCTTGGAGGAAGGGCCAAGGCTGCGCCTCCCCCTCTCCCTTGGCCCTATATATAGTGGGGGGAAGGGAGGGCAGCCACACATAAGCCCTGGCGCCTCCCTCTCCCTCCCATGACACATCTCCCTCCTCCCGCAGCGCTTGGCGAAGCCCTGTTGGAATCCCGCTACTTCCACCACCATGCCGTCGTGCTGCTGGATCTCCATCAACCTCTCCTCCCCCCTTGCTGGATCAAGGAGGAGACGTCGCTGCTCCGTACGTGTGTTGAACGCGGAGGTGCCGTCCGTTCGGCGCTAGGATCATCGGTGATTTGGATCACGATGAGTACAACTCCATCAACCCCGTTCTCTTGAACGCTTCCACGCGCGATCTACAAGGGTATGTAGATCCACTCCTCCCTCGTTACTAGATGACTCCATAGATTGATCTTGGTGATGCGTAGGAAAATTTTGAATTTCTGCTACGTTCCCCAAGAGTGGTATCAGAGCTAGGTCTATGCGTAGTTTCTATGCACGAGTAGAACACAAAGTAGTTGTGGGCGTTGATTTTGTTCAATATGCTTGCCGTTACTAGTCCAATCTTGATTCGGTGGCATCGTGGGATGAAGCGGCCCGGACCGACCTTACACGTACTCTTACATGAGACTGGTTCCACCGACTGACATGCACTAGTTGCATAAGGTGGCTAGCGGGTGCCTGTCTCTCCCACTTTAGTCGGATCGGATTCGATGAACAGGGTCCTTATGAAGGGTAAATAGCAATTGGCATATCACGTTGTGGTTTTGCGTAGGTAAGAAACGTTCTTGCTAGAAACCCATAGCAGCCACGTAAAACATGCAAACAACAATTAGAGGACGTCTAACTTGTTTTTGCAGGGTATGCTATGTGATGTGATATGGCCAAAAGGATGTGATGAATGATATATGTGATGTATGAGATTGATCATGTTCTTGTAATAGGAATCACGACTTGCATGTCGATGAGTATGACAACCGGCAGGAGCCATAGGAGTTGTCTTAATTTATTTATGACCTGCGTGTCAACATAAACGTCATGTAATTACTTTACTTTTTTGCTAACCGTTAGCTATAGTAGTAGAAGTAATAGTTGGCGAGGCAACTTCATGGAGACACGATGATGGAGATCATGGTGTCATGCCGGTGACAAGATGATCATGGAGCCCCAAGATGGAGATCAAAGGAGCTATATGATATTGGCCATATCATGTCACTATTTGATTGCATGTGATGTTTATCATGTTTATAAATCTTATTTGCTTAGAACGACGGTAGTAAATAAGATGATCCCTCATTACAATTTCAAGAATGTGTTCTCCCCTAACTGTGCACCGTTGCTAAAGTTCGTCGTTTCAAAGCACCACGTGATGATCGGGTGTGATAGATCCTTATGTTCACATACAATGGGTGTAAGACAGTTTTACACATGCAAAACACTTAGGGTTAACTTGACGAGCCTAGCATGTACAGACATGGCCTCGGAACACAAGAGACCGAAAGGTCGAGCATGAGTCGTATGGTAGATACGATCAACATGAAGATGTTCACCGATGATGACTAGTCCGTCTCACGTGATGATCGGACACGGCCTAGTTGACTCGGATCATGTAATCACTTAGATGACTAGAGGGATGTCTATCTGAGTGGGAGTTCATAAGATGAACTTAATTATCCTGAACATAGTCAAAAGGTCTTTGCAAATTATGTCGTAGCTCGCGCTTCAGTTCTACTGTTTAGATATGTTCCTAGAGAAAATTTAGTTGAAAGTTGATAGTAGCAATTATGCGGACTAGGTCCGTAAACTGAGGATTGTCCTCATTGCTTCGTAGAAGGCTTATGTCCATAATGCACCGCTCAGTGTGCTGAACCTCGAACATTGTCTATGGATGTTGCGAACATCTGACATACACATTTTGATAACTACGTGATAGTTCAGTTAAACGGTTTAGAATTGAGGCACCGAAGACGGTTTTGAAATGTCGCAAAACATATGAGATGCTTTGAGGGCTGAAATTGGGGATTTCAGGCTCGTGCCCACGTCAAGAGGTATAAGACCTCCGACGATTTTCTTAGCCTGCAAACTAAGGGAGAAAAGCTCAATTGTTGAGCTAGTGCTCAGATTGTCTGAGTACAACAATCGCTTGAATCAAGTGGGAGTTGATCTTCCAAATGAAATAGTGGTAGTTCTTCGAAGTCATTACCACCAAGCTGCTTGAGCTTCGTGATGAACTATAATATATCAGGGACATATATGATGATCCTTGAGATATTCGCGATGTTTGACACCACAAAATTAGAAATCAAGAAGAAGCATCAATTGTTGATGGTTGGTGAAACCACTAGTTTCAAGAAGGGCAAGGGCACAAAGGGATACTTCATGAAACGGCAATTCAGCTGCTGCTCTAGTGAAGAAACCCAAGGTTGAACCCAAACCCGAGACTAAGTGCTTCTATAATAAGGGGAATAGCCACTGGAGCAGAATTACCCTAGATACTTGGTACATAAGAAGGCTGGCAAGGTCGATAGAAGTATATTGGATATACATTGTGTTGGTGTGTACTTTACTAGTACTCCTAGTAGCACCAGGGTATTAGATACCAATATGTGTACTTTACTAGTACTCCAGTACGGTTCCTTGCCCCGTAGAGGGATTTTTATTTTTGGTAGTTAACCCAGGTGTATTGTGATAATGCACCCTTTTATTTCGGACTGGGTTTGTATTCAGGGCCGGATTATCCCAAAATTTTATTTCGGTTTTCCAGGCGCTTTCCGTCGCACAGTACTTTCGTACTGTGGACACCAAGTCGGCAAAGCGTGTAATTTCGCGGTGACTTATGGCGTTGAGGATTCCCTTGTCCGTGCAATTATTGCAGAAGAATGAAATTGCGTCTTCCTCGCGGCAGTCCTTTATCCTGTTCATGACCAGGAGGAATCTGGCCCAGTAATGGTGTACTGTTTCTTCAGGCTCTTGCCTAATTTGGGATAGATCGCGTATGTTTGGGTGGGTGGGTGGAATTGAATCCGAATCCTTGCCCAATCTGAGACTCGGGGGCCAAGGAGTTTCCGAACTCGAAAGTTTGGATTCTTGGATGTTTTCCGATAAATCTAGCCCGCTGCCTGATTCTAGGTTCAGGCCTTGAGTGACGTCCTCCCCTCCGCGGGTATCCGGCTTGGAGGGATCGGGAATCCGGACATAGCTAGTCCTTAAGATAGATGAAGGGTTGCCACATTGTTTCTCCACCACTGCAACGTGATGGGTGACCTGGGAGAGTTGATCTCTCTCTGATCGGGTTTAGGCCCAATCTGATCATAGTTTGTAGCGACTCCCAGGGCGGCGATGCGATCCAAGAGCTTTTTCAGGGAAGATATCTCCATTGGATCTAACTGCTCGGTGAGTACCGAGTTGACGTGAAGATTGCTTTCGATGACCCGAGAAGTCATCGTCGGCGCAGCGGCCGAACAGGCGGTCATAAGAAAACCACCAAGCCAGAGAGTTTGGCTGATAGCCAAAGCTCCCTCAGCAATAGTGCCGTCTTTAAAGACGGGATGAGACATCCTTCCTGGTGGCGACAGCACAACGGAACTCTCAATGAAAGCACCAATGTCGGTGTCAAAACCGGCGGATCTCGGGTAGGGGGTCCCGAACTGTTCGTCTAGGCCGGATGGTAACAGGAGGCAGGGGACACGATGTTTTACCCAGGTTCGGGCCCTCTTGATGGAGGTAAAACCCTACGTCCTGCTTGATTAATATTGATGATATGGGTAGTACAAGAGTAGATCTACCACGAGATCAGAGAGGCTAAACCCTAGAAGCTAGCCTATGGTATGATTGTATGTTATGGTTGTTGTCCTACGGACTAAAACCCTTCGGTTTATATAGACACTGAAGAGGGTTAGGGTTACACAAGGTCGGTTACAAAGGAGGAGATATCCATATCCGTATTGCCTAGCTTGCCTTCCACGCCAAGTAGAGTCCCATCCGGACACGAGACGAAGTCTTCAATCTGGCATCTTCATAGTCTAACAGTCCGGCCAATGGAGATAATCCGGCTGTCCGGAGACCCCCTAATCCAGGACTCCCTCAACCGCTATCATTTGCATTCATTACTGTTAGTTTACATTGAGTATGACTTGACTGGATCTCTTTTACCATGAATTACAATGTCTAGTCAGTCTTTGGTCTTTAAAGGTGCTCTGCATTTATGTTTTGCGGTCTCAAAAAGGGCTAACGAGATACCACCTTGTTACATCATATTATGATTGTTTTGAGAAAGTGTTGTCATTCGAGATTTATTATTATGGGTCGCTAGTTGATTATGCTATTGATATGAGTAAACTTGAGATATATGCATTATTGCAAATGTGGTTAGTTATAATCTTTGCTGAAAACTTGAATGTTGGCTTTACATATTTACAACAACTAGAGCAAACAGAGTTTGTAAAAGTTTTTTCTTTATCACTTTCAGTTTGTCAACTGAATTGCTTGAGGACAAGCAAAGGTTTAAGCTTGGGGGAGTTGATACATCTCCAACGTATCTACTTTTCCAAACACTTTTGCCCTTGTTTTGGACTCTAACTTGCATGATTTGAATGGAACTAACCCGGACTGGCGCTGTTTTCAGCAGAATTACCATGGTGTTATTTATGTGCAGGGGCAAACGTTCTCGGAATGACCTGAAAGTTCACGGAGCCACTTTTCAGAAAATAAGAAAAATACCTGCAAAAGATGAAGGCTAGGGGCCCACCACCTCTCCATGAGGGTGGGGGGCGCGTCTGCCCCCTAGGGCGCGCCCCCTACCTCGTGGGCCCCCCGTTGACTCTCCGACTCCAACTCCACCTCCATATATTGAGTTTCGGGGAGAAAAAAACCAAGGAGAAGAAATCATCGCGTTTTACGATATGGAGCCGCCGCCAAGCCCTAAACCTCTCGGGAGGGCTAATCTGGAGTCCGTTCGGGGCTCCAGAGAGGGGAATCCGTCGCCATCGTCATCATCAACCATCCTTCATCACCAATTTCATGATGCTCACCGCCGTGCATGAGTAATTCCATCATAGGCTTGCTGGACGGTGATTTGTTGGATGGGATCTATCATGTAATCGAGTTAGTTTTGTTAGGGTTTGATCCCTAGTGTCCACTATGTTCTAAGATTGATGTTGCTATGACTTTGCTATGCTTAATGCTTGTCACTAGGGCCCGAGTGCCATGATTTCAGATCTGAACCTATTATGTTTTCATCAATATATGAGTGCTCTTGATCCTATCTTGCAAGTCTATAGTCACCTATTATGTGTTATGATTCGTTAACCCCGAAGTGACAATAATCGGGATACTTACCGGTGATGACCATAGTTTGAGGAGTTCATGTATTCACTATGTGTTAATGCTTTGTTCCTGTTCTCTATTAAAAGGAGGCCTTAATATCCCTTAGTTTCCGTAAGGATCCCGCTGCCACGGGAGGGTAGGACAAAAGATGTCATGCAAGTTCTTTTCCATAAGCACGTATGACTATATTCGGAATACATGCCTACATTACATTGACGAACTGGAGCTAGTTCTATGTCACCCTAGGTTATGACTGTTACATGATGAACCGCATCCGGCATAATCTCCATCACCGATCCATTGCCTACGAGCTTTCCATATATTGTTCTTCGCTTATTTACTTTCCCGTCGCTATTGCTATCATCACTACAAAATACCAAAAACATTGCTTTTACTACTGTTACCTTTTGCTACCGTTATCACTACTATCATATTACTTTCCTACTAAACACTTTGTTGCAGATACTAAGTTTCCAGGTGCGGTTTAATTGACAACTCAGCTGCTAATACTTGAGAATATTCTTTGGCTCCCCTTGTGTCGAATCAATAAATTTGGGTTGAATACTTTACCCTCGAAAACTATTGCGATCCCCTATACTTGCGGGTTATCACCGAACCTGATGTTCCTTTATTTATCATGGCATCATTCTAAGGAGTCGCTCTTTGACAAGGACTGGATAACAAAGGCGAAGATGATCAGGTGTTCGGCCCCCCTTCCTGAGGGCTTGGATAATCCGGTACTGGACAAGATGCTCGAGCCGGTGCCTTATCTAGTGCCCTCAAAGGAAGATGAAGGGGGATTAAAGATGGCAAAAGCGGGATTCACTCAAATTAATCTACCAAACCATAGAATACTTCGCACGAATGCATGACTGACTTGGGATGATTCCAAAGGAAGCAAAAACAAGCTCCCTCGAATTCACGGTGGTAACTTGCATCGATTGCACGTGAACTTAGAGGAAGTCACTACTTTCATCCAAACATATACTTCATGAACGGGGCATGATGAAAATTCTTACACAAGTTTCCAACACTAGCTGGATGTTCAGCATGAATCATGGAGACAAAATGCTGCTGATGGGCTTAACAACAACGCATCGGAATTTCCATATCACTGGACTTCCACCATTATATGAACAATGTGATGGTATTGGTCAGACCAAAGGATGTAATGGTGTATGCTCGAGGAATCAACCACGAGTAAGACAACATTACGAATATCGTTGGTTCTAACTTGATTTGACGATAGCCCACACTCAAATCAAGGTTTGAACAAGACAATAGATTCAACAGCTGATCACGGGGATCAGTTGATGAGGATATCATCTTTCTTCAACACACCACACACACTCAAGGATATCCCTTAGTGATGAACTAAGTCGGACAAGCTTTCATCTTCCAACTCTCCAAGTTGTTGTTTAGCTTAACCAACTAGCTCAGGGGTATCCAACACAGATGCTAGGAGAAGGGGTCGTTACAAGAAACCAACTTGATCACAAACTCAACATAGCGGTCAGGTGACAACCTGGTAACACTTCCGAGAAGACATTCGGAAAATCACGAACCACCGAAATGTTATTAAGCTCAGGAGCAATCTTGCTTTTCATGGCAAGACGATGTGATCAATGGATCAAGGGTTTGACACAATCCTAACACATTGATCGAATAGTGCTCCGGAAATAAGGACTAGGTAGAACGATCAATCCTAGTATAGTGATTTGATAACCAACACGCTAAGAATGATATTAATGTCCATTAACTACCAAGTAACAAGGCTGCTAGGAGTATTGGTTTCACACATCACGATTCACTTGTCGGCATTCCAGTTACAATAACATGGGAACCGAGGAATCAACAATGATGGCAAGAAGTATCACTGCGTCAAGAATTCATTTGAGGGTGTGTGCAATTCTCACAATACTCTTGTTATGAAAGAGGGTGATACTCCGAGGTAGAACAGAACAAAAGCTGGATTGGCATTTTGATTTGCGGGATACAACTACTTTGACCCAATCCTAGAAATGGACAAGGTACTGGAGTTTGTTTCTCCTAGTCATTCCGGAATAGAATGGCTTGACGGACCACAAGAATAATAGGCATCGATGAACACGAATGCACAACTATTCCTGACTATCAATTGATAGACTAGGGTCGGAATACAGCTAAGGAGGGTCAACTCAAGGAACATATAACTTTCTGAGTTGTGGATGCAAAGATTAGTATGTCGAACCAAGTTCAACATGTTTCTTCTGGATAACCCATGCAAAAAAGTAGAACTGGCAGATTCACAATGTAGAATGGATAACTCATCAAGAGCACTCTGGTTGTGATCTTTTGGTTCAAAAGAACTCCTGCCAAGAATGGTTCATGGTATTTGGAAGAATGATATACCACGGACCTCGAGGACTATCACAAGGTTACTAATATCTTAAGGGAACTAGCAAATACTAACAACATGAAGTAGGGTGAATCTCGGGTTCAAAACCCAGGAGTAGAATACCTACTAACTAAATAACATCATGAGATGCTTTCAAGAATGATGGCCAGAATCACCAGACTGGGAATACGAAAGCGTTGCTAAATTCTCGAGGACACCTAGGGTCATAATACTAACTCCAACATACACGTCAAGGCAACAGAGTACCTCAACACACCGATTAGTGTGCTTAATCTGACCCAAAATACAACGGGAACATGGAGGAAAGATTTGCAAGTGCATCAGACTATTTAGAAACCTGGGATGACTCAGACAGCATAACGACTGTAAATGCTCAAAATGATTTGAGACATCCTGCAAAAATGGTGGCAGAACCACTCAACATCACAATATCAAGGTTCTGAGGCCAGCTATGAACATATGGAAGTAGTAGGACCTGAACTGAGGCTTGAACTCAACAATCCTAGGCAACTACGGTTTAGTAACATGTCATCCTGAGAGATAGAAGAGAAGCCTAGTTCTTAACCCCTGTAGAAAAGAAGAGGTTGACTCAGAGCAGAAGGGCATAAGGTAAAGGAGTAAAAAGAGCCTTATGTTCCCATCCACAATCAATTCCCTTATATAACTAAAGCATTTCTAGACATGACTTCGACCAGTTTGGCTTGGAAATCCTACAGGCAGTCAGGCTCTGATACCAAAGTTGTCAGGACCCCGATTCCAAGTCACATCGATCTAGCCGGTAGCACCTCATATCACTTTGCGGCCTCACACATGGTATCCCCACGGGTGTCGCCTTACCATGGCCCGGGACCGTTTGCGCCTTTTGGCTCACATATATGATAGTGTCGCTAGCATCCATATGACAGAGAACCCAGGCCGACATGACTATTCGTGAACCCAGAGTGGCACTAACTTACGGGGACAGGCATACATGAATCAACATCGATCATGTCGGTCAGCAGCGTGTGAATCCGGGCTGTAGCACTGGGCTAACAGGACTCTGGGAACCCGGGCTGTAGCAGGCTAGGTAGGACTCCGGATGTCATCGCATGACATTTCCCTGAAGGGACAGACACAGGAACAAAGTGAATCACATGCCGGCCAGTCAAGTGTTCTGGAGCAGTAGTGCTGGGCTAGCAGGACTCCGGTGAACCGGGCTGTAGCGAACTACTATGCCTCATGGAAGAACAAGACTACATTTCCCCATAAGAGAGGCTACCAAGGATAAACAACTAGGTTGTCGGATCCCACACATACCAAGCATTTCAATCATACACACAATATGCTCAATATGTGTAAATACAACATGAAATCACAACATAACTCTACGACTCAAGTATTTATTCATTAGGCTCCGAGGAGCGAGATAACACAAACATGGGTCTCATGACCCAACATTCAAAGCATACAAGTCAAAGCACATGCAGAAGCTTAACATGTCTGAGTACAGACCTCTACAAATGAAAAAGGCTGAGAAGCCTGACTATGTACCAGATCCTGCCGAGGGCACAAGATCGTAGCTGAGGTAACAAGCTAAACTTCGAAGTCCACGTGGAACTACTAGCGAGATGAAGTCTCTCCACAAAAACATAAATTAAGCAAACGTGAGTACAAATGTACCCAACAAGACTTACATCAGAACTAGCTACATGTGCATCAGTATCAAGAAAGGGGTGGTGGAGTTTAACTGCAGCAAGCTAGCTTTGACCCGGTGGCTATCCTGAACTACGACTGCAAGTAACTCTTTTGAGGTGGCGCGCACGAGTCCACATATTCACCATATCAATACAACACTATGGATCTGCTCCCGTCTCCCTATGAGAAGGCCATCCATAGCACTCACACTTATCTTGCGCATTTTAGGGTATCCACTTTCACTTGTCTATGAACTATGCAAGGGGTCCAAGTTTCCATATTCGAGGAATCCGGCTATTCGAATAGATAATGATAACCCTGCAGGGGTGTACTTCTTCACACACACTCTCACCACTTATCACCATGTACCCGTCATGTATCTCGGCAACCTTCAAGCGGAAGCCTGGCGAGGGTGCCGGCCATGACCTGACTAACCACACAAGTCTCTCGTCCAGTTTTATCGCCTATTCGGGTTACATCTGCAAGGAGATCCGGCCGGGGTGTCACGGCCCCAAACGATGTGTACAGGGTTCCCAAGCCCACCATCCGGGTGCCACTTGGTACACCGGGCCACTGTGCCTAGTCTGTCCCAAGCCCACATGTACCGGTTGCCACTTGGTAGACTACTAACACTACCTACAAACACCAGAAACTAGTTGCAACTCCTGGACAGAGATCGAGTTGATTAATAAGTCGAGAGAGCTTGGAGCGCCCGGAGCCCAATGTGTGGTAGTAACTGTTCATGGATCACAAACACAGAACTCAGTTCCTGAGGACGGCTGCAATGAGACAACCCACCATGTACTCCTACATGGCCTCTCACCGCTACCTTTACCAAATCGTGTTCACACACTTAGCTCTCAACGGTAGGACATGTTCACCACATTCCAATTCATCCCCGGTGAATCGGACCTGACTCAACTCTAAGCAGTAGCAGGCATGACAAACAAGCATGAATGAGTAGGCACATGAGGGCTCAAACAACTCCTACTCATGCTAGTGTGTTTCTTCTATTTACTGTGGCAATGACAGGTCATGCAGAGGAAAGGGGTTCAACTACCGCAGCATGTAATAGTTGAATCGTTGTTGTCCTAATGCAGTAAAAGAGAGCAAGAGCGAGAGTGGGATTGTATCGGAATGAACAAGGGGGTTTTGCTTGCTTGGCACTTCTGAAGATAGTATAGTTCTTCATCGGTGTCATCGATCACATCGTCGAAATCACATCGTCGGAACGTCGTCTACTGAGAGGGGACAATTACCGGCAAACAAGGAAGAACACAATCAACGCGATGCACAATATGATGCATGATCATGACATGGCAATATGCTGTGATTTGAGCTAATGCGTCTAGCTATGATTTAAATGGAGTTGGTTTGAATACATGATTTAAATTCAAACTCCATATGTGAAGGTTTAAATGCCCTTTATATGGTTTGTCCTAAACAACAGCCATAAGTTGTTCTAACATGCATGAAAAAGGTACAGATGGATAGATTGGATTTTTTTATCATTTTTCATATATAAATCTTTTCATTCTGAGCTATAGATTAATTTCTATGATTTTTAGAAGTTTTGAGTATTTTCTGAAATAAATAATCATTTAAGATTTATTTAAATTCCAGAAAACCTTTACTGCGTAAGCATGACCGTGGTATGGCGTCAGCAGGTCAACCGGGGTTGACTGTGGTCAAACCTGACGTTCGGGACCCACATGTCAGCTGCACAGTGATTTAACAGAGTTTAATTAACCTAATTAAATAGTTAGCCTGGTTAATTAAACAGTAGGGCCCACCTGTCAGTGGCCCTAAGTGTGGGTTAGCAGGGTGGTTAGGCCCTAATGACTAGCCACACCGGCAGTTAACCGCCGGTGGCCTCTGCACTCGGCGGAGACGCGCCAAAAGGCCACGGGAGCGGCGGGGAAGGGCACTGGGCTCTAGCCCATGGTGGGCGAATCCAGAGGAGGCCATGGGAGGGCGCAGGGAGGCTTGAGCTCGCCGGAAGCGAGCTCATGGCAGCGGCCGGAGTGCGGCCTCGAGTGGCGCGGGGCTGTGGGGCATGGGAAGTCCGGATGTGGTGTGCTACGGCCTTGGGTTCAGAAACCCATGCCTTTTCCTCCCAAACCATCCAAGAAAAAGGATGATGAGGATTTTGAGCGCTTTGCTGAAATGATTAGACCTATCTTTTTGCGTATGCGATTAATGGATATACTCAAAACCAATCCTTCTGCTAAGTACATGAAAGATATAATTACAAATAAAAGAAAGATACCGGAAGCTAAAATTTCCACCATGCTTGCTAATTATACTTTTAAGGGTGGAATACCAAAGAAACTTGGAGATCCAGGAGTACCCACTATACCATGCTCCATTAAAAGAAACTATGTTAAAACTGCTTTATGTGATCTTGGAGCCGGTGTTAGTGCTATGCCTCTCTCTTTATATCATAGACTTGATTTGAATAAGTTGACACCTACTGAAATATATTTGCAAATGGCTGATAAATCTACTGCTATACCTATCGGTATTTGTGAGGATGTGCCTGTTGTAGTTGCAAACGTTACTATTTTAACAAACTTTGTTATTCTTGATATTCCCGAGGACGATAGTATGTCTATTATTCTTGGAAGACCCTTTTTGAATACTTCAGGGGCTGTTATTGATTGCACTAAAGGCCATGTCACTTTTCATGTTAATGGTAATGAGCATACGGTACACTTTCCGAGGAAACAACCTCAAGTTCACAGTATCAACTCTATTGGAAAAATACCATCGATTATATTTGGAGGTTTTGAATTTCCTCTTCCTACTGTCAAGAAGAAATATGATATTCTTATTATTGGGGACGTGCATATCTCCGTTGAGGTAACATAGTGGTACTCGAAATTTCTCCGGTTCCATGTTATTCGGAATGAGTTCGTTAACAAGACTTGATCAACCTTGTTAGTGGATTCCTTTTGATGATCATGAGATGGATGAAACTAGAAGGCACAACCTTCTGTACCCCACTTTTACTTTCTGTTATTTATATTAAGTAAAATAAAATAAATATAAATATTTTTCTGTCTGTTATCTGATTATCCGTGCAATATTAAAATACCACGAAAATAAAAGTTCTCCAAATGCCCTGAAATTTAAATATGATTTTTTCTAGAATATTTGAGAATATTTGGCACAAAGAACATAGCATGGGGGTCAACCACCTGCCCACGAGGGTGGAGGGCGCGCCCCCTGCCTCGTGGACCCACCGTGGCCCTCCTCCACTTATTCCTGCACCCACACACTTATTCTTCCTCCCACAAACACGAATATCCAGCTCAAGCACGAGTTCTAGCTCATCTTGCTGCCATTTTCGATCTCCTTGCTCAAAGCACCTCTCACAAAACTGCTTGGGGAGATTGTTCTTTGGTATGTGACTCCTCCATTGGTCCAATTAGTTTTTGTTCTAGTGCTTTATTCATTGCAAATTTTTGTTGCTTAGGTGACCCTATTCTTGAGCTTGCATGTCAAATTTATATGGTCAAAAGTAGTTTTGATGCATGATATAGGCTCTAGGCACTTGTAGGAGTAGTTGCTATCAATATTATTGAGTTTGGTTTACTTTTATTTTGAAGTTACTAAAAGTTTTCAGAATTTTTCAGAGGAAGAAATATGCTTAGGAAAATGTTCCAAGGTGGTTCTTCAAGGAAGCAAGGACCCAGGCTTGCAATGCGTGATGCTGATGACGAGTCACCAAGAGACGCTCCAGTGCGTCCTTGTGAATGGCCTTCTGAGAACTTTATGGATCGAGCGGGAATTAAGGAAGAATTCAACGCATATTTGCGTAACACTGATCTCGTGAGCTTTGATGAAGAGAAGTGCAGCCAGTATCATAACCTCACCAGTACCTTTGTGAGGAGGTTTGAATTTTCAACTTCACGTAATTCTCCAACTGTCCTGTTTGATCTTTATGATAATTCTTACACTATGGACTTAGAGGATTTTACCACTGCATGCAAACTTCCACAATGGGGTAGTATAAGGGATCCTCGCAAATCTGAATTTAGAGATTTTCCTGCTAGCATAACTGTGGGAGAATCTAGAGATATTACACAAGCTACCATAGGGAGCATTCACTTTCCTGCTATACATTATTTTGCTCTCTTCATAGGTAGATGCATAAATGGTAAAGATGAAGCATGTCACATGTGTGTCCCTGACCTCAGTATTCTTCGGAGTGCTGTGTTAGGAGACACATCTTATAATTTGGGAGCCATTATTGCACGTAGGTTGCATCTTAATAGATTTAATGGAGATTTCTTTGGTGGAATTTATGCAACCCGCATAGCTAATTTTCTTGGTGTAGCCATACGCGAAGATGATATTGAATTACCTCCTACTTATCTATATTTTAATGCTATGGTTCACCACCAGTTTGTCGAGAGGAATGAATCACCTCTCCAGTATCGACTAATCTTTGACAAATGTCGTGCTGTCCGTATTACTCTCCCTGCTCCTGCCTTCTTTGATTATCAGGCAAGAGGAAGATATACTATTACCAGAGATCAGGCAGATGAGTACGAGAGGAGAGAGGAGGCCGCTCATCGCCATGCTGCAGCTCAGCAGGCGATAGCCGCTGCATCGTAGTACGACCCCAGCTACTATAATGGATATTCGCCAGGCCAGCCGTGGCCATAGACCAAATTAGGCCAAAAGCCTAAGCTTGGGGGAGTACGTATTTCCCACCAACATTACATTTATGTTCACACACTTATTGCTAGATGTCGGCGCTCATACTTTTCAATTGTATCATCCATGCTAGTTTATTTCCCTTTTTATGCTTTCTTCTTGTGTGTTTAATAAACCTTAAGAAAAAACAAAAAAAATAGTTGTAGCTTTTAGTTAGTTTAATTTCCGTGTTTGTAGTAGTAATTAAAAAGAAAACCCAGAAATATTTCCTTTTCTTCTCTTTTGCTTGTTGGGAGCTTTCCCGTGTAAATAGTTTTATTCTTTTCTTTTCTTTGGGGGTCGATAGGAGAAGACCATAATTAAATTGTTGAAGTGGCTCTTATATGCATTATTGTTTATCTGACAAAAGAGCCCATATTGCCTTGTCATCTCCTGTTTATTGAATGCCTGCAGATTCCAGCTTAGTCCAATGCATGCGCACTATTATTATTATTCTTCACATCGTTCGGTCGTGCAAGTGAAAGGCAATTATGACGATATATGATGGACTGGCTGAGATGAGAAAAGCTGGTATGAACTCGGCCTCTTTTGTTTTTGTAAATATGATTAGTTCATCGTTCCCGATTCAGCCTATTATGAATAAACATGTTTGCAATGACAATTAGAGATCATAGTTTCTTGTGCCATGCTTGATTAGCTATGAGTTATAATGGTTTACCTTGCGTGCCAACATGTTATTAAAATGGTTATGATGTGGTATGATAGGGTGGTATTCTCCTCTGAATGATTTAAGTGACTTGACTTGGCGCATGTTCATGCATGTAGTTGAAACAAAATCAACATAGCCTTCACGATATTTATGTTCATGGTGGATTATATCCTACTCATGCTTGCATTCAGTGTTGATTAATTTTAATGCATGTTCATGACTGTTATCGATCTCTAGCTGGTCGCTTCCCAGTCTTTTGCTAGCCTTCACCTGTACTAAGCGGGAATACTGCGTGTGCATCCAATCCCTTAAACCCCAAAGTTATTCCACATGAGCCCACTATACCTACCTATTTACGGTAAATTTGTATGTGCCAAACTCTAAACCTTCAAGTAAATATCCTGTTTTGTATGCTCGAATAGCTCATGTATCAACTAGGGCTGCCTATATCTTCTATGTTAGGCGGGTTATTCTCAAGAGGAGTGGACTCCGCTCCTCACTCACGAGATAAATGGCTGGTCACCGGGATGCCCAGTCCCATGCTTTGTGCAAACTAAATAAAAATAATTGCAAACAAAACTCCCCCTGGGACTCTTGTTAGTTGGAGGCACTCGTTGTTTCGAGCAAGCCATGGATTGATGCTTGTTGGTGGAAGGGGGAGTATAAACTTTACCATTCTGTTTGGGAACCACCTATAATGTGTGTAGCATGGAAGATATCGCCATCTCTTGGTTGTTATGTTGACAATGAAAGTATATCGCTCAAAATATTATTCACCTCTGTTTCAAAACCAAGCTCTGGCACTTCTACAAATCCCTGCTTCCCTCGGCTAAGGGCATATCTATTTACTTTTATGCTGAGTCATCATCCTCTTATTATAAAGCACTAGTTGGACAGCACCGTTGTCGGTGTCAAAATCGGCGGATCTTGGGTAGGGGGTCCCGAAATGTGCGTCTAGGCCGGATGGTAACAGGAGGCAGGGGACACGATGTTTTACCCAGGTTCGGGCCCTCTTGATGGAGGTAAAACCCTACGTCCTGCTTGATTAATATTGATGATATGGACAGTACAAGAGTAGATCTACCACGAGATCAGAGAGGCTAAACCCTAGAAGCTATCCTATGGTATGATTGTATATTATGGTTGTTGTCCTACGGACTAAAACCCTTCGGTTTATATAGACATCGGAGAGGGTTAGGGTTACACAAGGTCGGTTACAAAGGAGGAGATACCCATATCCGTATTTCCTAGCTTGCCTTCCACGCCAAGTAGAGTCCCATCCGGACACGAGACGAAGTCTTCAATCTTGCATCTTCATAGTCTAACAGTCCGGCCAATGGAGATAGTCCGGCTGTCCGGAGACGCCCTAATCCAGGACTCCCACAGTAGCCCATGAACCAGGCTTCAATGACGATGAGTCTGGCGCGCAGTATTGTCTTCAGCATTGCAAGGCGGGTTCCTCTCCAAATTCTGTGTACCTGTTGAAATAATGTCCGGTTTCTTGTGAATGTTTGTACCCCTTGGCTTCTACGCCCAATAATGGCCACTTTCCACGTGTCGAGTGAATGTGAAGAGCCAGGGTGTTTTCACATTTACCCCCCTAGCTGTGTGAATGAGCCGCCTATTTAAAAAGATGAGGATTCAGATCCAAATCACACCATCCTCCCTTGGCGAGCCTTCATCGGAGCGCACCCGACAGAGATCCATTCCATCATGGCCAGTCGACACAGCTCCTCCTCTCGCACCCCTAGCTCCAAGCCTGGAGATTGGGAGAGATGTTCCGTCCCGCACAACAAATTAGTGATGCTTCAATCCAAGGGATTTCTTCCCCCAGCGTACCTGGTCCCGGTTCGAGCCGGGCTTGACACCTATAATGGCAGAGAGCAAGCGGAGAGCCTTCCCAATCCCTCCAAGGGAGAGCGGGTATGCCTTGTCCCTTATTTGGTAAGAGGGCTCGGGTTCCCAATTCATTCGTTTCTCCGGGGCTCCTGGAGTTCTACGGCCTCCAGTTGCACAACCTTACGCCTGCCTCCGTGCTGCATATCGTGGGATTCGTAGCCCTTTGCGAGTTGTTTTTGGGCTGTGAGTCTCATTTTGCTCTATGGAAGAAGCTGTTCTGCCTTGTGCCCCATTCTCAAAAGGGGTCAATATATCAAGTGGGCGGAGCCGAAGTGTGGTGTATTGCCGGGACCGGATACCTGTCCGGGACCCCAAAGAAGACATCCGAAGACTGGCCTTCAGAATGGTTTTATATAGAAGACGACCCCCTCCTGGATCCTATTCGGATCGGCCTTCCTGAGTTTGACAACGCCACTTTGAAGAAGCACCGGAGCTGGCGTCCACGGAGCTTCCTGGAGGAAGATGACAGGGACATTCTTTACCTGATGAGCTGGATAAGTTTTTTAGCTCGATCCGGATTGACCATGATCGAGGTCATGGCCACATGCATCATGCGGGGGGTGCAGCCGCTTCAGTATAGAGGCCACCCCATGTTGGATTTCAACGGGGAGGATGACGCCACCCGCCACGGCCGCAAAGGGCCGGGATCGGCTCCTGATCTAATAAAAATCTTGTCCACTTTGTACAAGGGAGAAGAGGAGCAATTCCTTCATGTCAACCCGCAGGGTGGATTTTCTATGTATGATCCTCCGAGCTGGGTAAGCGGAGACTTTTTATCACCCATCCATTTCGTATTCCCGTAGTTAAGTATTCATTCTAGCGATTTCATCGCAGGAGCTGCGCCAGACTGTAAAGGAGATAAACAGCCCTCCTCCACAATCCGAGGACCCTGGACGGTCCCTTGACCCGGCCTCCTAGGAGGATCCGGACATATCTGTGGAGCTGATCGATGGGGTATTTTACCAAGCGAGTAATGACAATGCTTTGGTGGCCATTACGGCTGATTACCCTGGGCTAGTTCCAGCCTCACAGGTGACTGAGACCGAAGTCCCAGTAGTTCAAAAAGGGATCCGTCCTTGCGTGTTTTTGATCACCGTATAACAGCCGTGTTTTGCAGGGGAGGTCCTCGAGGCCGAAGGCCAAGCCTGCGGCGACTGGCTAACAAGGGGCCGCGAGGCCAGGCAGGCTGAAAAGACCCGCAGTCTGGATTGAGACACCGGCGCAGCGGTATGGCGCGCCGTCCTTATTACAAGACATTATTCTCAGAGGCATATTAACGCCCATGCCTTCTTTTCAGGAAAAAGAGCGCTCGCCGGACTATACCCGGAGAGGCTACCAATCGCGCCTCCACAAGCCAGGCTCCAAGGCCAGATTCGGAGGCGGGAACAAATACAAGGCGTGCGGCGGGTGCTCCTCTGACAGAGGATGCAGATAAACTATCCGCCACCCATTCCGAGGTGGAAAGTGCCATGAACCACAGGCGTCGCCGGACTGTTCTTCGTGATGCTTGTTTCTCCCAAGAGGCATTGGATGCCTTCAACTCGGGAGACGCGCACCTCCGTGCCGCTCAAAATGGTCTAGCCAGAGCCACGGAGCAGTATGTAAAAGACATACGGGTGAGAGAATTTGATGATTATATATATCTGTAGCCCTGAGACTTGAAACAGTTAGGATAACTGATTTAAGGATCTTTTGTTATGCAGGTTCTTACAGAAAAGAATACTCAACTATCCCAGGAGCTGGAAGAGTGCAAAGCCCAACTTCAGGCCACACTGGCCGCAGCAGGGGAGCCCAAAGAGACCCCCTCTGGTAACATATCCTTTGAATGATAAGTATCATATAGAATGCGGCGTATATGCAGATCTAACGATAAAATTGCAGATGACGCTGGAGTAAATCCAGATAAGCAACAACTCATACGCCAGCTGAAGGCCGGTGAGAGCGTGCTTATGAGGGTGAAGCAGGAGAAAAATGATCTCCTAGATGCCAACACCAAGCTGGGCGTGGAACTACAAGATGTTCATGCCCAACTGTTGGACTCTGTTAAGGAAAATCGGCGGCTTCGACGTGGCATATTTAGTAAGTGCTTGAACGAACTTTGAAAAAGAGTTCGGCAAGGAAGCTGGCTAATAGAGTTATGTCTGTAGGTATGCTAACAGGTCGTCCTGCCGAGGAAATGCCTGGTTCAACGGGTGACCTTCTTCCCGAGCTCTCACAGCTGCATGAACGAGTTCGGCAGGTGATGCAAGGCGTCGCCCAGGTCTTGTGGCCATCCGTCTCCATACCCGAAGGCCTTGGAGAGCTTGCAGAAAAGCTAAAGGGAGTGCGGCGGCGCTTCCGATTATGGAAGATATCGGCCTGCCGTCAGGGCGCCAGGGAAGCATGGGCGATGGTGAAGACACGGTACACGAAGGCTGACCCGAACCACATGGCCGAAGTCGGACCTCTGGGGCCCAATGGGAAGGAGATCCCTGTGAGCTTAGTGTACGGCCAAGTAGAATTGGCCGCAAAGTATTCCCAACAGGATTGTAGACTAGACAACCTGTTGGATGGTATTGAAGAGGAATTCAACCAGTCAAATTGACTATGTAATTTTAAAGTGACATGTATAATGCCTTCTAGCCGGATTGTAGATCGTTTGTCGTGGCGGACCTTTTCTCTTCAACCTCGGGACCCGGCAGTCCGGATTGTATCCGAATACCCACTCGGTTATGTAAGAACCAGGGCATGCGTGGAGACCAAGCGTAGGGGTCATTAGTGCTTTATCAGACAAGTGCCCAACTAATTATGTTATATTACATGGGTAGTAAGAAACATCTTCCAGGGAGAATAGTTCGGTTAAGGGTTCCTTTCCCTGGGTAAGCATGCCCTAAAGTGCATGTCCGGACTGCGATAAGAAGCGCAGAAAAATCATCTAGGGGCAGATATGGATAATAAAAGTCATATTTTGTTCACCGACCGGATATTCCCTTAAGAACGCTAGCTTTCGGCTTCACCCAGTCCGAGGTACACGTCCGGCTGAACTGGTGGTAACAATCGCAGAGGTGCTCCCCTTATGCCCTAGCCGAATTAACAGGAACGTAGGGCATAAATACAAGAGCCAAGCAACCCAGCTTGGCCAAAACTTAAGTCATATCGGTGCATATAATGGTGAAAAAAGGTACATGCGGAAGTATAACACATGTGTTGGGTGTGAGGCCCAGGTAAATAACTTAAACTTCTGTGAAAGAAGCCCCCAGGTATGAAGAGTGCGGCTAGCACATCTGTAATGTAGGAGTGAGGCACAAGGTGACCCTTGAAGGCGTAAAGAAATAAAAGAAAGAAAGGGAAACAAGACAGATGATGCATATGCAGAAAATAGACAAAGGGAGGGGACTAACATAGAGTCCGGTGCTAGGCGTAGAATCTTCGAAGCCTGGCTGCATTCCATGGGTTCGGCTCGAGTCGACTAGTTGATGCATCCAGCAGTCGGTACACTCCACAGGTCAGAACTTGGTCAATAATGAAGGGACCTTCCCATTTGGGCTCGAGCTTGTTCTTTTTCTTATCCGGCAGTCGTAGAACTAGTTCGCCAACGTTATAAGTTTTGGCCCGTACTTCTCTGCTTTGGTATGTGCGAGCCTGTTGCTGGTAAAATGCGGAACGGGCTTTGGCTATGTCGCGCTCTTCCTCCAAGGTGTCTAGACTGTCCTGCCGATCGAGCTCGGCTTCTCTTTCTTCATACATGCGCACTCGAGGTGAGTCATGAATTATGTCACAGGGCAGGACTGCCTCTGCGCCGTACACCATAAAAAACAGTGTATATCTGGTACTACGATTCGGCGTGGTTCGCAGCCCCCAAAGTACGGAGTCAAGCTCCTCTACCCAGTGCGTGTCAGACTCCGTTAAGGAGCACACTAATCTGGGTTTAATGCCGCTCATTATAAGACCATTTGCTCGTTCGACTTGACCGTTGGTTTGTGGGTGATAGACTGAGGCATAATCGAGCTTGATGCCCATTTTGCTGCACTAGAGTTTTACCTCGTCGGCTGTGAAGTTCGTGCCATTATCAGTGATGATGCTGTGAGGGATGCCATAACGGTGTACAACCCTGGATATGAAATCTATCACCGGTCCGGATTCGGCTGTTTTAACCGGTTTAGCCTCTATCATTTTGGTGAATTTGTCCACCATGACCATTAAGTATTTTTTCTTGTGGGTTCCCCCTTTAAGGGGTCCAACCATGTCAAGCCCCCAGACCGCAAAGGGCCATGTAATGGGGATTGTTCAGAGGGCGGTGGGTGGCATGTGGCTTTGATTTGCAAAGAGCTGGCAACCGGCGCAACGTTGGACCAAGTCCTGTGCATCTGCCCGGGCCGTTGGCCAATAGAATCCTGTACGGAAGGCCTTGCTTACAAGAGCCTGGGCTGGGGCGTGATGACCGCCGAGTCTGGCGTGAATTTCTGCCAAAAGGTTCCGCCCTTCCTCTTCGGAGATGCCCCTTTGAAGGACTCCGGTAGCGCTTTTTTGTACAATTCTCCCTCATGGACCCTGTAGGCCTTGGATCGCCGTACTATGCAGCGTGCCTCATTTTGGTCCTCCGGAAGTTCCTGTCTAGTTAAGTAGGCCAGGAATGGTTCTGTCCACGGGGCAATAATGGCCATTATTTTGTGGGCTGATTGTGTTATTTCGGTGGCGGAGCCTCCGATTGTGTCAGAGAGTTCGGTATCGGGTATTTTGGCCGGGTCCGGACTGTTGTTACTGGTGTTCCCTTCCCATGCTACGGATGGCTTGAAGAGCCGTTCCAGAAATATGTTGGGAGGGACCGCGTCGCATTTTGCGCTGATGCGGGCGAGGATATCCGCCGCCTGATTGTTTTCCCGAGCCACATGGTGAAATTCGACCCCCTCGAACCGAGCTGACATTTTTAGGACAACATTGCGATAAGCTGCCATTTTCGGATCCTTGGCATTGAAGTCTCCATTTATTTGGGATATCACGAGGTTCGAATCCCCGCGCACCTCTAGGCATTGAATGCCCATGGATACTGCCATCCGAAGACCATGTAGAAGGGCCTCATATTCGGCTGCGTTGTTGGAGTCCGTATACATTATCTGTAGTACGTATTGAACGGTATCTCCTGTTGGGGACGTCAAAACAACGCCAGCCCCCAGACCAGCCAACATTTTGGAGCCGTCGAAGTGCATGATCCTGTTTGAATATGTGCCATACTCTTTAGGGAGTTCGGCTTCCGTCCACTCAGCGATGAAGTCAAGCAAAACTTGCGACTTAACAGCTCGCCATGGCTTGTAAGTTATGTCGAACGGGAGGAGCTCAATGGCCCATTTGGCAATCCGGCCCGTCGCGTTGAGGTTTTTTATAATATCGTTAAGTGGTACTTCCGAAGCTACCGTTATCGAACACTCTTGAAAGTAGTGACGCGGCTTCTGGGATGCCATAAATACCGCGTACGCTATCTTTTGATAATGCGGGTACCGTGATTTGCATGGAGTAAGGACAGTGGACACATAGTAAACCGGCTTTTGAAGGGGGAATTTGTGTCCGTCCACTTCTCGCTCGACGACGAACACTGCGCTTACTACTTGATGAGTTGCCGCAATGTATAATAGCATTGGTTCGCCAATGTTTGGCGCGGCCAGGACTGGGTTTGTTGCCAATATGGCTTTTATTTCATTGAGTCCGGCCGAGGCGGCATCCGTCCAGTCGAAGTGTTCGGTGCGCCGGAGGAGGCGATAAAGGGGTGATGCCTTTTCTCCCAAGCGGGAGATAAAGCGGCTTAGAGCCACCACGCATCCAGTCAATTTTTGTATTTGTTTGAGGTCTGTTGGGGTGGCCAACTGTGACAATGCTCGGATTTTGGCTGGATTAGCTTCAATACCCATACTGGAGACAATGAATCCCAGGAGCTTTCCGGCTGGTACGCCGAAAACGCATTTTTCCGGATTGAGCTTGATGTCATATGTTCGGAGGTTGTCGAATGTGAGCCTCAAGTCGTCTACTAGAGTTTTGACATGCTTGGTTTTAACGACCACGTCATCCACGTATGCCTCCAATGTTTTGCCGATCTGGTTTGCCAGACATGTCTGAATCATGCGCTGATATGTTGCGCCGGCATTTTTGAGCCCGAAGGGCATTGTGTTGAAGCAGAATGGGTCGTATGGTGTGATGAATGCCGTTGCGGCTTGGTCTGGCTCCGCCATTTTAATTTGATGGTAGCCGGAGTATGCGTCGAGGAAACACAATGAATCGTGTCCTACGGTAGCATCGATGATTTGATCGATGCGGGGGAGGGGGAAGGGATCCTTTGGGCAGGCCTTGTTAAGGTCCTTAAAATCGACGCACAAGCGCCAGGATTTGTCGTTCTTTGGTATCATCACCAGGTTTGCTAGCCAGTCCGGATGTTTTATATCTCTGATGAATCCGGCCTCCAATAGCTTGGCTAGTTCCTCTCCCATGGCTTGTCTCTTAGGCTCGGAGAAACGTCGAAGAGCCTGCTTGACTGGCTTGAATCGTTTTAGGATATTTAGGCTGTGCTCAGCCAGCCTACGTGGGATTCCTGGCATGTCTGAAGGGTGCCAGGCAAAGATGTCCCAGTTCTCGCGTAGGAACTCTCGCAGTGCGGCGTCGACATGAGGGTTTAATTGTGCCCCGATAGAAGCTGTTTTTGTAGGGTCCGTTGGATGGACTTGGAATTTGACTATTTCGTCCGCCGGTTTAAAGGAGGTGGACTTGGATCTTTTATCGAGTATCACATCGTCCATGTTCACCATGGAGCGCAGCGCAGTTAGTTCCTCGGCTGCTAGGGCTTCGGATAGTGCCTCGAGGGCCAGTGCGGCTGTCTTATTTTCGGCGTGGAGTGCTATGTCCGGGTCACTAGCAAGAGTGATGATTCCGTTGGGCCCGGGCATTTTGAGCTTCATGTACCCGTAATGGGGTATGGCTTGGAAGATTGTAAACGCCTCCCGCCCTAGTAGAGCGTGGTATCCGCTGCAGAACGGGGCCACTTGGAATGTAATTTCTTTGGACCTGTAATTATCCGGCGTGCTGAATACCACATCTAGTGTGATTTTCCCAGCACAGCGTGCTTCCCGACTGGGGATGATTCCTCTAAAGGTTGTGCTACTTTGCTCAATGTGTTGGGTTTCGTAGTAATTTCAAAAAATTTCCTATGCACATGCAAGATCATGTGATGCATAGCAACGAGAGGGGAGAGTGTTGTCTACGTACCCACGCAGACCGACTGCGGAAGCGTTGACGCAACGTAGAGGAAGTAGTCGTACGTCTTCACGATCCAACCGATCAAGTACCGAAACTACGGCACCTCCGAGTTCGAGCACACGTTCAGCTCGATGACGATCCCCGGACTCCGATCCAGCAAAGTGTCGGGGAAGAGTTCCGTCAACACGACGGCGTGGTGACGATCTTGATGCACTACAGCAGCAGGGCTTCGCCTAAACTCCGCTACAGTATTATCGAGGAATATGGTGGCTGGGGGCACCACACACGGCTAAGGAATAGATCACGTGGATCAACTTGTGTGTCTAGAGGTGCCCCCTGCCTCCGTATATAAAGGAGCCAAGGGGGAGGGGTGCGGCCAGCCCTATGGAGGCGCAGGAGGAGTCCTACTCCTACCGGGAGTAGGACTCCCCCCCCCCCAATCCTATTCCAAATAGGATTCCCAAGGGGGAAAGAGAGAGAGAGGTGGCCGGCCACCTCTCCTAGTCCTAGTGGGACTAGGGGAGGGGGGAGGCGCGCAGCCCACCATGGGCAGCCCCTTTCACCTTTCCACTAAAGCCCAATAAGGCCCATATGGCTCCCGGGGGGTTCCGGTAACCTCCCGGTAATCCGGTAAAATCCTGATTTCACCCGGAACACTTCTGATATCCAAACATAGGCTTCCAATATATCAATCTTTATGTCTCGACCATTTCGAGACTCCTCGTCATGTCCGTGATCACATCCGGGACTCCGAACAACCTTTGGTACATCAAAATGCAAAAACTCATAATAGAACTGTCATCATAACCTTAAGCGTGCGGACCCTACGGGTTCGAGAACAATGTAGACATGACCGAGACACGTCTCCGGTCAATAACCAATAGCGGGACCTGGATGCCCATATTGGCTCCTACATATTCTATGAAGATCTTTATCAGTCAGACCGCATAACAACATACGTTGTTCCCTTTGTCATCGGTATGTTACTTGCCCGAGATTCGATCGTCGGTATTCCAATACCTAGTTCAATCTCGTTACCGGCAAGTCTCTTTACTCGTTCCGTAATACATCATCTCGCAACTAACTCATTAATTGCAATGCTTGCAAGGCTTATGTGATGTGCATTACCGAGAGGGCCCAGAGATACCTCTCCGACAATCGGAGTGACAAATCCTAATCTCGAAATACGCCAACCCAACATCTACCTTTGGAGACACCTGTAATGCTCCTTTATAATCACGCAGTTACGTTGTGACGTTTGGTAGCACCCAAAGTGTTCCTCCGGCAAACAGGAGTTGCATAATCTCATAGTCATAGGAACATGTATAAGTCATGAAGAAAGCAATAGCAACATACTAAACGATCGGGTGCTAAGCTAATGGAATGGGTCATGTCAATCAGATCATTCAACTAATGATGTGACCTCGTTAATCAAATAACAACTCTTTGTTCATGGTTAGGAAACATAACCATCTTTGATTAACGAGCTAGTCAAGTAGAGGCATACTAGTGACACTCTGTTTGTCTATGTATTCACACATGTATTATGTTTCCGGTTAATACAATTCTAGCATGAATAATATACATTTATCATGATATAAGGAAATAAATAATAACTTTATTATTGCCTCTAGGGCATATTTCCTTCAGTCTCCCACTTGCACTAGAGTCAATAATCTAGATTACACTGTAATGATTCTAACACCCATGGAGCTTTGGTGCTGATCATGTTTTGCTCGTGGAAGAGGCTTAGTCAACGGGTCTGCAACATTCAGATCCGTATGTATCTTGCAAATCTCTATGTCTCCCACCTGGACTAGATCCCGGATGGAATTGAAGCGTCTCTTGATGTGCTTGGTTCTCTTGTGAAATCTGGATTCCTTTGCCAAGGCAATTGCACCAGTATTGTCACAAAAGATTTTCATTGGACCCGATGCACTAGGTATGACACCTAGATCGGATATGAACTCCTTCATCCAGACTCCTTCATTCGCTGCTTCCGAAGCAGCTATGTACTCCGCTTCACATGTAGATCCCGCTACGACGCTTTGTTTAGAACTGCACCAACTGACAGCTCCTCCGTTTAATGTAAACACGTATCCGGTTTGCGATTTAGAATCGTCCGGATCAGTGTCAAAGCTTGCATCAACGTAACCTTTTACAGTGAGATCTTTGTCACCTCCATATACGAGAAACATATCCTTAGTCCTTTTCAGGTATTTCAGGATGTTCTTGCCCGCTGTCCAGTGATCCACTCCTGGGTTACTTTGGTACCTCCCAACTAAACTTATAGCAAGGCACACATCAGGTCTGGTACACAACATTGCATACATGATAGAACCTATGGCTGAAGCATAGGGAACATCTTTCATATTATCTCTATCTTCTGCAGTGGTCGGGCATTGAGTCTTACTCAACTTCACACCTTGTAACACAGGCAAGAATCCTTTCTTTGCTTGATCCATTTTGAACGTCTTCAAAATCTTGTCAAGGTATGTGCTTTGTGAAAGTCCAATTAAGCGTCTTGATCTATCTCTATAGATCTTTATGCCTAATATGTAAGCATCTTCACCGAGGTCTTTCATTGAAAAACTCTTATTCAAGTATCCCTTTATGCTATCCAGAAATTCTATATCATTTCCAATCAACAATATGTCATCCACATATAATATCAGAAATGCTATAGAGCTCCCACTCACTATCTTGTAAATACAGGCTTCTCCAAAAGTCTGTATAAAACCAAATGCTTTGATCACACTATCAAAACGTTTATTCCAACTCCGAGAGGCTTGCACGAGTCCATAAATGGATCGCTGGAGCTTGCACACTTTGTTAGCTCTCTTTGGATCGACAAAACCTTCTGGTTGCATCATATACAACTCTTCTTCCAGAAATCCATTCAGGAATGCAGTTTTGACATCCATCTGCCAAATTTCATAATCATAAAATGCGGCAATTGCTAACATGATTCGGACAGACTTAAGCATCACTACGGGTGAGAAGGTCTCATCGTAGTCAACCCCTTGAACTTGTCGAAAACCTTTTGCGACAAGTCGAGCTTTGTAGACAGTAACATTACCGTCAGCGTCAGTCTTCTTCTTGAAGATCCATTTATTCTCAATTGCTTGCCGATCATCGGGCAAGTCAACCAAAGTCCATACTTTGTTCTCATACATGGATCCCATCTCAGATTTCATGGCTTCAAGCCACTTTGCGGAATCTGGGCTCACCATTGCTTCTTCATAGTTCGTAGGTTCATCATGATCTAGTAGCATGATTTCCAGAACAGGATTACCGTACCACTCTGGCGCGGATCTTACTCTGGTTGATCTACGAGGTTCAGTAGTATCTTGATCTGAAGTTTCATGATCATCATCATTAGCTTCCTCACTTATTGGTGTAGGTGTCGCAGAAACAATTTTCTGTGATGTACTACTTTCCAATAAAGGAGCAGGTACAGTTACCTCGTCAAGGTCTACTTCCCTCCCACTCACTTCTTTCGAGAGAAACTCCTTCTCTAGAAAGTTTCCGAATTTAGCAACAAAAGTCTTGCCTTCGGATCTGTGATAGAAGGTGTATCCAATAGTTTCGTTTGGATATCCTATGAAGACACATTTCTCCGATTTGGGTTCAAACTTATCAGGTTGAAGCTTTTTCACATAAGCATCGCAGCCCCAAACTTTTAGAAACGACAACTTTGGTTTCTTGACAAACCACAGTTCATAAGGCGTCGTCTCAACGGATTTTGATGGTGCCCTATTTAACGTGAATGCGGCCGTCTCTAGAGCGTATCCCCAAAACGATAGCGGTAAATCAGTAAGAGACATCATAGATCGCACCATATCTAGTAAAGTACGATTACAACGTTCGGACACACCATTACGTTGAGGTGTTCCGGGTGGCGTGAGTTGCGAAACTATTCCACAATTTTTCAAATGTACACCAAACTCGTAACTCAAATATTCTCCTCCACGATCAAATCGTAGAAACTTTATTTTCTTGTTACGATGATTTTGAACTTCACTCTGAAATTCCTTGAACTTTTCAAATGTTTCAGACTTATGTTTCATTAAGTAGATATACCCATATCTGCTTAAATCATCTGTGAAGGTGAGAAAATAATGATATCCGCCACGAGCCTCAATATTCATCGGACCACATACATCTGTATGTATGATCTCCAACAAATCTGTTGCTCTCTCCATAGTACGGGAGAACGGTGTTTTGGTCATCTTGCCCATGAGGCACGGTTCGCAAGTACCAAGTGATTCATAATCAAGTGGTTCCAAAAGTCCATCAGTATGGAGTTTCTTCATGCGCTTTACACCGATATGACCTAAATGGCAGTGCCACAAATAAGTTGCACTATCATTATCAACTCTGCATCTTTTGGCTTCAACATTATGAATATGTGTATTACTACTATCGAGATTCAATAAGAATAGACCACTCTTCAAGGGTGCATGACCATAAAAGATATTACTCATATAAATAGAACAACCATTATTCTCTGATTTAAATGAATAATCGTCTCACATGAAACAAGATCCAGATATAATGTTCATGCTCAACGCTGGCACCAAATAACAATTATTTAGGTCTAATATTAATCCCGAAGGTAGATGTAGAGGTAGCGTGCCGACCGCGATCACATCGACTTTGGAACCGTTTCCCACGCGCATCGTCACCTCGTCCTTTGCCAGTGCCCGCTTATTCCGTAGTCCCTGTTTCGAGTTGCAAATATTAGCAACAGAACCATTATAAAATACCCAGGTGCTACTGCGAGCTCTAGTAAGGTACATATCAATAACATGTATATCACATATACCTTTGTTCACCTTGCCATCCTTCTTATCCGCCAAATACTTGGGGCAGTTCCGCTTCCAGTGACCAGTCTGCTTGCAGTAGAAGCACTCAGTTTCAGGCTTAGGTCCAGACTTGGGTTTCTTCTCCTGAGCAGCAACTTGTTTGCTGTTCTTCTTGAAGTTCCCCTTCTTCTTCCCTTTGCCCTTTTTCTTGAAACTAGTGGTATTGTTGACCATCAACACTTGATGCTCCTTCTTGATTTCTACCTCCGCGGCTTTCAGCATTGCGAAGAGCTCGGGAATAGTCTTGTTCATCCCTTGCATATTATAGTTCATCACGAAGCTCTTGTAGCTTGGTGGCAGTGATTGGAGAATTCTGTCAATGACGCAATCATCCGGAAGATTAACTCCCAATTGAATCAAGTGATTATTATACCCAGACATTTTGAGTATATGCTCACTGACAGAACTGTTCTCCTCCATCTTGCAGCTATAGAACTTATTGGAGACTTCATATCTCTCAATCCGGGCATTTGCTTGAAATATTAACTTCAACTCCTGGAACATCTCATATGCTCCATGACATTCAAAACGTTGTTGAAGTCCCGATTCTAAGCCCTAAAGCATGGCACACTAAACTATTGAGTAGTCATCAGCTTTGCTCTGCCAGACGTTCATAACATCTGGTGTTGCTCCAGCAGCAGGCCTGGCACCCAGCGGTGCTTCCAGGACGTAATTCTTCTGAGAAGCAGTGAGGATAATCCTCAAGTTACGGACCCAGTCCGTGTAATTGCTACCATCATCTTTCAACTTCGCTTTCTCAAGGAACGCATTAAAATTCAACGGAACAACAGCACGAGCCATCTATCTACAATCAACATAAACAAGCAAGATACTATCAGGTACTAAGTTCATGATAAATTTAAGTTCAATTAATCATATTACTTAAGAACTCCCACTTAGATAGACATCCCTCTAATCCTCTAAGTGATCACGTGATCCAAATCAACTAAACCATGTCCGATCATCACGTGAAATGGAGTAGTTTCATCGGTGAACATCGTTATGTTGATCATATCTACTATATGATTCACGCTCGACCTTTCGGTCTCCGTGTTCCGAGGCCATATCTGTATATGCTTGGCTCGTCAAGTATAACCTGAGTATTCCGCGTGTGCAACTATTTTGCACCCGTTGTATTTGAACGTAGAGCTTATCACACCCGATCATCACGTGGTGTCTGGGCACGACGAACTTTGGCAACGGTGCATACTCAGGGAGAACACTTCTTGATAATTTAGTGAGAGATCATCTTATAATGCTACCGTCAATCAAAGCAAGATAAGATGCATAAAAGATAAACATCACATGCAATCAATATAAGTGATATGATATGGCCATCATCATCTTGTGCCTGTGATCTCCATCTCTGAAGCACCGTCATGATCACCATCGTCACCGGCGCGACACCTTGATCTCCATCGTAGCATCGTTGTCGTCTCGCCAATCTTATGCTTCCACGACTATCACTACCGCTTAGTAATAAAGTAAAGCATTACATCGCGATTGCATTGCATACAATAAGGCGACAACCATATGGCTCCTGCCAGTTGCCGATAACTCGGTTACAAAACATGATCATCTCATACAATAAAATTTAGCATCATGCTTTGACCATATCACATCACAACATGCCCTGCAAAAACAAGTTAGACATCCTCTACTTTGTTGTTGCAAGTTTTACGTGGCTGCTACGGGCTTAAGCAAGAACAAATCTCACCTACGCATCAAAACCACAATGATAGTTTGTCAAATAGACTCCGTTTTAACCTTCGCAAGGACCGGGCGTAGCCACACCTGGTTCAACTAAAGTTGGAGAGACAGTCGCCCACAAGCCACCTGTGTGCAAAGCACGTCGGGGGAACCGGTCTCGCGTAAGCGTACGCGTAATGTTGGTTCGGGTCGTCTCGTCCAACAATGCCGCCGAACCAAAGTATGACACGCTGGTAGGCAGTATGACTTATATCGCCCACAACTCACTTGTGTTCTACTCGTGCATATAACATCAACATAAATAACCTAGGCTCGGATGCCACTGTTGGGTTTCGTAGTAATTTCAAAAAAATTCCTACGCACACGCAAGATCATGTGATGCATAGCAACGAGAGGGGAGAGTGTTGTCTACGTACCCACTCAGACCGACTGCGGAAGCATTGACGCAACATAGAGGAAGTAGTCGTACGTCTTCACGATCCAACCGATCATGTACCGAAACTACGGCACCTCCGAGTTCGAGCACACGTTCAGCTCGATGACCATCCCCGGACTCCGATCCAGCAAAGTGTCGGGGAAGAGTTCCGTTAGCACGACGGCGTGGTGACGATCTTGATGCACTACAGCAGCAGGGCTTCGCCTAAACTCCGCTACAGTATTATCGAGGAATATGGTGGCTGGGGGCACCGCACACGGCTAAGGAATAGATCACGTGGATCAACTTGTGTGTCTAGAGGTGCCCCTGCCTCCGTATATAAAGGAGCCAAGGGGGAGGGGTGCGGCCAGCCCTATGGAGGTGTAGGAGGAGTCCTACTCCTACTGGGAGTAGGACTCCCCCCCCCCCAATCCTATTCCAAATAGGATTCCCAAGGGGGAAAGAGAGAGAGAGGTGGCCGGCCACCTCTCCTAGTCCTAGTGGGACTAGGGGAGGGGGGAGGCGCACAGCCCACCATGGGAAGCCCCTTTCACCTTTCCACTAAAGCCCAATAAGGCCCATATGGCTCCCGGGGGGTTCCGGTAACCTCCCGGTAATCCGGTAAAATCCTGATTTCACCCGGAACACTTCCGATATCCAAACATAGGCTTCCAATATATCAATCTTTATGTCTCGACCATTTCGAGACTCCTCGTCATGTCCGTGATCACATCCGGGACTCCGAACAACCTTCGGTACATCAAAATGCATAAACTCATAATAGAACTGTCATCGTAACCTTAAGCGTGCGGACCCTACGGGTTCGAGAACAATGTAGACATGACCGAGACACGTCTTCGGTCAATAACCAATAGCGGGACCTGGATGCCCATATTGGCTCCTACATATTCTACGAAGATCTTTATCGGTCAGACCGCATAACAACATATGTTGTTCCCTTTGTCATCGGTATGTTACTTTCCCGAGATTCGATCGTCGGTATTCCAATACCTAGTTCAATCTCGTTACCGCAAGTCTCTTTACTCGTTCCGTAATACATCATCTCGCAACTAACTCATTAATTGCAATGCTTGCAAGGCTTATGTGATGTGCATTACCGAGAGGGCCCAGAGATACCTCTCCGACAATCGGAGTGACAAATCCTAATCTTGAAATACGCCAACCCAACATCTACCTTTGGAGACACCTGTAATGCTCCTTTATAATCACCCAGTTACGTTGTGACGTTTGGTAGCACCCAAAGTGTTCCTCCGGCAAACGGGAGTTGCATAATCTCATAGTCATAGGAACATGTATAAGTCATGAAGAAAGCAATAGCAACATACTAAACGATCGGGTGCTAAGCTAATGGAATGGGTCATGTCAATCAGATCATTAAACTAATGATGTGACCTCGTTAATCAAATAACAACTCTTTGTTCATGGTTAGGAAACATAACCATCTTTGATTAACGAGCTAGTCAAGTAGAGGCATACTAGTGACACTCTGTTTGTCTATGTATTCACACATGTATTATGTTTCCGGTTAATACAATTCTAGCATGAATAATAAACATTTATCATGATATAAGGAAATAAATAATAACTTTATTATTGCCTCTAGGGCATATTTCCTTCACAATGCGGCTCCAGTCTATTTCCATCTTTTGAAGAGTTTCCTCATAGATGAGGTTTAATCCGCTACCACCGTCTATGAGTACCTTGGTGAGTCGAAAGCCATCCACAATTGTGTTGGAAATATGCCCTAGAGGCAATAATAAATTGGTTATTATTATATTTCCTTGTTCATGATAATCGTTTATTATCCATGCTAGAATTGTATTGATAGGAAACTCAGATACATGTGTGGATACATAGACAACACCATGTCCCTAGTAAGCCTCTAGTTGACTAGCTCGTTGATCAATAGATGGTTACGGTTTCCTAACCATGGACATTGGATGTCGTTGACAACGGGATCACATCATTAGGAGAATGATGTGATGGACAAGACCCAATCCTAAGCATAGCACAAGATCGTGTAGTTCGTATGCTAAAGCTTTTCTAGTGTCAAGTATCATTTCCTTAGACCATGAGATTGTGCAACTCCTGGATACCGTAGGAATACTTTGGGTGTGCCAAACGTCACAACGTAACTGGGTGGCTATAAAGGTACACTACAGGTATCTCCGGAAGTGTCTGTTGGGTTGGCATGAATCGAGACTGGGATTTGTCACTCCGTGTAAGCAGAGAGGTATCTCTGGGCCCACTCGGTAGGACATCATCATAATGTGCACAATGTGATCAAGGAGTTGATCACGGGATGATGTGTTATGGAACGAGTAAAGAGACTTGCCGGTAACGAGATTGAACAAGGTATCGGGATACCGACGATCGAATCTCGGGCAAGTATCGTACCGCTAGACAAAGGGAATTGTATACGGGATTGATTAAGTCCTTGACATCATGGTTCATCCGATGAGATCATCGTGGAACATGTGGGAACCAACATGGGTATCCAGATCCCGCAGTTGGTTATTGATCGGAGGACGTCTCGGTCATGTCTGCATGGTTCCCGAACCCGTAGGGTCTAGACACTTAAGGTTCGGTGACGCTAGGGTTATAGAGATATTAGTATGCGGTAACCCAAAAGTTGTTCGGAGTCCCGGATGAGATCCCGGACGTCACGAGGAGTTCCGGAATGGTCCGGAGGTAAAGAATTATATATAGGAAGTGCTATTTCGGCCATCGGGACAAGTTTCGGGGTCACCGGTATTGTACCGGGACCACCGGAAGGGTCCCGGGGGTCCACCAGGTGGGGCCACCTGCCCCGGGGGGCCACATGGGCTGTAGGGGGTGCGCCTCGGCCTATATGGGCCAAGGGCACCAGCCCCAAGAGGCCCATGTGCCAAGAATCAAGGGAAAGGAAGAGTCCTAAAAGGGGAAGGCACCTTCGAGGTGCCTTGGGGAGGTGGGACTCCTCCCTGGCCGCACACTTCCTTGGAGGAAGGGCCAAGGCTGCGCCTCCCCCTCTCCCTTGGCCCTATATATAGTGGGGGGAAGGGAGGGCAGCCACACATAAGCCCTGGCGCCTCCCTCTCCCTCCCATGACACATCTCCCTCCTCCCGCAGCGCTTGGCGAAGCCCTGTTGGAATCCCGCTACTTCCACCACCATGCCGTCGTGCTGCTGGATCTCCATCAACCTCTCCTCCCCCCTTGCTGGATCAAGGAGGAGACGTCGCTGCTCCGTACGTGTGTTGAATGCGGAGGTGCCGTCCGTTCGGCGCTAGGATCATCGGTGATTTGGATCACGATGAGTACAACTCCATCAACCCCGTTCTCTTGAACGCTTCCACGCGCGATCTACAAGGGTATGTAGATCCACTCCTCCCTCGTTACTAGATGACTCCATAGATTGATCTTGGTGATGCGTAGGAAAATTTTGAATTTCTGCTACGTTCCCCAAGAGTGGTATCAGAGCTAGGTCTATGCGTAGTTTCTATGCACGAGTAGAACACAAAGTAGTTGTGGGCGTTGATTTTGTTCAATATGCTTGCCGTCACTAGTCCAATCTTGATTCGGTGGCATCGTGGGATGAAGCGGCCCGGACCGACCTTACACGTACTCTTACATGAGACTGGTTCCACCGACTGACATGCACTAGTTGCATAAGGTGGCTAGCGGGTGCCTGTCTCTCCCACTTTAGTCGGATCGGATTCGATGAACAGGGTCCTTATGAAGGGTAAATAGCAATTGGCATATCACGTTGTGGTTTTGCGTAGGTAAGAAACGTTCTTGCTAGAAACCCATAGCAGCCACGTAAAACATGCAAACAACAATTAGAGGACGTCTAACTTGTTTTTGCAGGGTATGCTATGTGATGTGATATGGCCAAAAGGATGTGATGAATGATATATGTGATGTATGAGATTGATCATGTTCTTGTAATAGGAATCACGACTTGCATGTCGATGAGTATGACAACCGGCAGGAGCCATAGGAGTTGTCTTAATTTATTTATGACCTGCGTGTCAACATAAACGTCATGTAATTACTTTACTTTTTTGCTAACCGTTAGCTATAGTAGTAGAAGTAATAGTTGGCGAGGCAACTTCATGGAGACACGATGATGGAGATCATGGTGTCATGCCGGTGACAAGATGATCATGGAGCCCCAAGATGGAGATCAAAGGAGCTATATGATATTGGCCATATCATGTCACTATTTGATTGCATGTGATGTTTATCATGTTTATAAATCTTATTTGCTTAGAACGACGGTAGTAAATAAGATGATCCCTCATTACAATTTCAAGAATGTGTTCTCCCCTAACTGTGCACCGTTGCTAAAGTTCGTCGTTTCAAAGCACCACATGATGATCGGGTGTGATAGATCCTTATGTTCACATACAATGGGTGTAAGACAGTTTTACACATGCAAAACACTTAGGGTTAACTTGACGAGCCTAGCATGTACAAACATGGCCTCGGAACACAAGAGACCGAAAGGTCGAGCATGAGTCGTATGGTAGATACGATCAACATGAAGATGTTCACCGATGATGACTAGTCCGTCTCACGTGATGATCGGACACGGCCTAGTTGACTCGGATCATGTAATCACTTAGATGACTAGAGGGATGTCTATCTGAGTGGGAGTTCATAAGATGAACTTAATTATCCTGAACATAGTCAAAAGGTCTTTGCAAATTATGTCGTAGCTCGCGCTTCAGTTCTACTGTTTAGATATGTTCCTAGAGAAAATTTAGTTGAAAGTTGATAGTAGCAATTATGCGGACTAGGTCCGTAAACTGAGGATTGTCCTCATTGCTTCGTAGAAGGCTTATGTCCATAATGCACCGCTCAGTGTGCTGAACCTCGAACATTGTCTATGGATGTTGCGAACATCTGACATACACATTTTGATAACTACGTGATAGTTCAGTTAAACGGTTTAGAATTGAGGCACCGAAGACGGTTTTGAAATGTCGCAAAACATATGAGATGCTTTGAGGGCTGAAATTGGGATTTCAGGCTCGTGCCCACGTCAAGAGGTATAAGACCTCCGACGATTTTCTTAGCCTGCAAACTAAGGGAGAAAAGCTCAATTGTTGAGCTAGTGCTCAGATTGTCTGAGTACAACAATCGCTTGAATCAAGTGGGAGTTGATCTTCCAAATGAAATAGTGGTAGTTCTTCGAAGTCATTACCACCAAGCTGCTTGAGCTTCGTGATGAACTATAATATATCAGGGACATATATGATGATCCTTGAGATATTCGCGATGTTTGACACCACAAAATTAGAAATCAAGAAGAAGCATCAATTGTTGATGGTTGGTGAAACCACTAGTTTCAAGAAGGGCAAGGGCACAAAGGGATACTTCATGAAACGGCAATTCAGCTGCTGCTCTAGTGAAGAAACCCAAGGTTGAACCCAAACCCGAGACTAAGTGCTTCTATAATAAGGGGAATAGCCACTGGAGCAGAATTACCCTAGATACTTGGTACATAAGAAGGCTGGCAAGGTCAATAGAAGTATATTGGATATACATTGTGTTGGTGTGTACTTTACTAGTACTCCTAGTAGCACCAGGGTATTAGATACCAATATGTGTACTTTACTAGTACTCCAGTACGGTTCCTTGCCCCGTAGAGGGATTTTTATTTTTGGTAGTTAACCCAGGTGTATTGTGATAATGCACCCTTTTATTTCGGACTGGGTTTGTATTCAGGGCCGGATTATCCCAAAATTTTATTTCGGTTTTCCAGGCGCTTTCCGTCGCACAGTACTTTCGTACTGTGGACACCAAGTCGGCAAAGCGTGTAATTTCGCGGTGACTTATGGCGTTGAGGATTCCCTTGTCCGTGCAATTATTGCAGAAGAATGAAATTGCGTCTTCCTCGCGGCAGTCCTTTATCCTGTTCATGACCAGGAGGAATCTGGCCCAGTAATGGTGTACTGTTTCTTCAGGCTCTTGCCTAATTTGGGATAGATCGCGTATGTTTGGGTGGGTGGGTGGAATTGAATCCGAATCCTTGCCCAATCTGAGACTCGGGGGCCAAGGAGTTTCCGAACTCGAAAGTTTGGATTCTTGGATGTTTTCCGATAAATCTAGCCCGCTGCCTGATTCTAGGTTCAGGCCTTGAGTGACGTCCTCCCCTCCGCGGGTATCCGGCTTGGAGGGATCGGGAATCCGGACATAGCTAGTCCTTAAGATAGATGAAGGGTTGCCGCATTGTTTCTCCACCACTGCAACGTGATGGGTGACCTGGGAGAGTTGATCTCTCTCTGATCGGGTTTAGGCCCAATCTGATCATAGTTTGTAGCGACTCCCAGGGCGGCGATGCGATCCAAGAGCTTTTTCAGGGAAGATATCTCCATTGGATCTAACTGCTCGGTGAGTACCGAGTTGACGTGAAGATTGCTTTCGATGACCCGAGAAGTCATCGTCGGCGCAGCGGCCGAACATGCGGTCATAAGAAAACCACCAAGCCAGAGAGTTTGGCTGATAGCCAAAGCTCCCTCAGCAATAGTGCCGTCTTTAAAGACGGGATGAGACATCCTTCCTGGTGGCGACAGCACAACGGAACTCTCAATGAAAGCACCAATGTCGGTGTCAAAACCGGCGGATCTCGGGTAGGGGGTCCCGAACTGTTCGTCTAGGCCGGATGGTAACAGGAGGCAGGGGACACGATGTTTTACCCAGGTTCGGGCCCTCTTGATGGAGGTAAAACCCTACGTCCTGCTTGATTAATATTGATGATATGGGTAGTACAAGAGTAGATCTACCACGAGATCAGAGAGGCTAAACCCTAGAAGCTAGCCTATGGTATGATTGTATGTTATGGTTGTTGTCCTACGGACTAAAACCCTTCGGTTTATATAGACACCGAAGAGGGTTAGGGTTACACAAGGTCGGTTACAAAGGAGGAGATATCCATATCCGTATTGCCTAGCTTGCCTTCCACGCCAAGTAGAGTCCCATCCGGACACGAGATGAAGTCTTCAATCTTGCATCTTCATAGTCTAACAGTCCGGCCAATGGAGATAATCCGGCTGTCCGGAGACCCCCTAATCCAGGACTCCCTCAACCGCTATCATTTGCATTCATTACTGTTAGTTTACATTGAGTATGACTTGACTGGATCTCTTTTACCATGAATTACAATGTCTAGTCAGTCTTTGGTCTTTAAAGGTGCTCTGCATTTATGTTTTGCGGTCTCAAAAAGGGCTAACGAGATACCACCTTGTTACATCATATTATGATTGTTTTGAGAAAGTGTTGTCATCCGAGATTTATTATTATGGGTCGCTAGTTGATTATGCTATTGATATGAGTAAACTTGAGATATATGCATTATTGCAAATGTGGTTAGTTATAATCTTTGCTGAAAACTTGAATGTTGGCTTTACATATTTACAACAACTAGAGCAAACAGAGTTTGTAAAAGTTTTTTCTTTATCACTTTCAGTTTGTCAACTGAATTGCTTGAGGACAAGCAAAGGTTTAAGCTTGGGGGAGTTGATACATCTCCAACGTATCTACTTTTCCAAACACTTTTGCCCTTGTTTTGGACTCTAACTTGCATGATTTGAATGGAACTAACCCGGACTGGCGCTGTTTTCAGCAGAATTACCATGGTGTTATTTATGTGCAGGGGCAAACGTTCTCGGAATGACCTGAAAGTTCACGGAGCCACTTTTCAGAAAATAAGAAAAATACCTGCAAAAGATGAAGGCTAGGGGCCCACCACCTCTCCATGAGGGTGGGGGCGCGTCTGCCCCCTAGGGCGCGCCCCCTACCTCGTGGGCCCCCCGTTGACTCTCCGACTCCAACTCCACCTCCATATATTGAGTTTCGGGGAGAAAAAAACCAAGGAGAAGAAATCATCGCGTTTTACGATATGGAGCCGCCGCCAAGCCCTAAACCTCTCGGGAGGGCTAATCTGGAGTCCGTTCGGGGCTCCAGAGAGGGGAATCCGTCGCCATCATCATCATCAACCATCCTTCATCACCAATTTCATGATGCTCACCGCCGTGCATGAGTAATTCCATCATAGGCTTGCTGGACGGTGATTTGTTGGATGGGATCTATCATGTAATCGAGTTAGTTTTGTTAGGGTTTGATCCCTAGTGTCCACTATGTTCTAAGATTGATGTTGCTATGACTTTGCTATGCTTAATGCTTGTCACTAGGGCCCGAGTGCCATGATTTCAGATCTGAACCTATTATGTTTTCATCAATATATGAGTGCTCTTGATCCTATCTTGCAAGTCTATAGTCACCTATTATGTGTTATGATTCGTTAACCCCGAAGTGACAATAATCGGGATACTTACCGGTGATGACCATAGTTTGAGGAGTTCATGTATTCACTATGTGTTAATGCTTTGTTCCTGTTCTCTATTAAAAGGAGGCCTTAATATCCCTTAGTTTCCGTAAGGATCCCGCTGCCACGGGAGGGTAGGACAAAAGATGTCATGCAAGTTCTTTTCCATAAGCACGTATGACTATATTCGGAATACATGCCTACATTACATTGACGAACTGGAGCTAGTTCTATGTCACCCTAGGTTATGGCTGTTACATGATGAACCGCATCCGGCATAATCTCCATCACCGATCCATTGCCTACGAGCTTTCCATATATTGTTCTTCGCTTATTTACTTTCCCGTCGCTATTGCTATCATCACTACAAAATACCAAAAACATTGCTTTTACTACTGTTACCTTTTGCTACCGTTATCACTACTATCATATTACTTTCCTACTAAACACTTTGTTGCAGATACTAAGTTTCCAGGTGCGGTTTAATTGACAACTCAGCTGCTAATACTTGAGAATATTCTTTGGCTCCCCTTGTGTCGAATCAATAAATTTGGGTTGAATACTTTACCCTCGAAAAACTATTGCGATCCCCTATACTTGCGGGTTATCACCGAACCTGATGTTCCTTTATTTATCATGGCATCATTCTAAGGAGTCGCTCTTTGACAAGGACTGGATAACAAAGGCGAAGATGATCAGGTGTTCGGCCCCCCTTCCTGAGGGCTTGGATAATCCGGTACTGGACAAGATGCTCGAGCCGGTGCCTTATCTAGTGCCCTCAAAGGAAGATGAAGGGGGATTAAAGATGGCAAAAGCGGGATTCACTCGAATTAATCTACCAAACCATAGAATACTTCGCACGAATGCATGACTGACTTGGGATGATTCCAAAGGAAGCAAAAACAAGCTCCCTCGAATTCACGGTGGTAACTTGCATTGATTGCACGTGAACTTAGAGGAAGTCACTACTTTCATCCAAACATATACTTCATGAACGGGGCATGATGAAAATTCTTACACAAGTTTCCAACACTAGCTGGATGTTCAGCATGAATCATGGAGACAAAATGCTGCTGATGGGCTTAACAACAACGCATCGGAATTTCCATATCACTGGACTTCCACCATTATATGAACAATGTGATGGTATTGGTCAGACCAAAGGATGTAATGGTGTATGCTCGAGGAATCAACCACGAGTAAGACAACATTACGAATATCGTTGGTTCTAACTTGATTTGACGATAGCCCACACTCAAATCAAGGTTTGAACAAGACAATAGATTCAACAGCTGATCACGGGGATCAGTTGATGAGGATATCATCTTTCTTCAACACACACACACACTCAAGGATATCCCTTAGTGATGAACTAAGTCGGACAAGCTTTCATCTTCCAACTCTCCAAGTTGTTGTTTAGCTTAACCAACTAGCTCAGGGGTATCCAACACAGATGCTAGGAGAAGGGGTCGTTACAAGAAACCAACTTGATCACAAACTCAACATAGCGGTCAGGTGACAACCTGGTAACACTTCCGAGAAGACATTCGGAAAATCACGAACCACCGAAATGTTATTAAGCTCAGGAGCAATCTTGCTTTTCATGGCAAGACGATGTGATCAATGGATCAAGGGTTTGACACAATCCTAACACATTGATCGAATAGTGCTCCGGAAATAAGGACTAGGTAGAACGATCAATCCTAGTATAGTGATTTGATAACCAACACGCTAAGAATGATATTAATGTCCATTAACTACCAAGTAACAAGGCTGCTAGGAGTATTGGTTTCACACATCACGATTCACTTGTCGGCATTCCAGTTACAATAACATGGGAACCGAGGAATCAACAATGATGGCAAGAAGTATCACTGCGTCAAGAATTCATTTGAGGGTGTGTGCAATTCTCACAATACTCTTGTTATGAAAGAGGGTGATACTCCGAGGTAGAACAGAACAAAAGCTGGATTGGCATTTTGATTTGCGGGATACAACTACTTTGACCCAATCCTAGAAATGGACAAGGTACTGGAGTTTGTTTCTCCTAGTCATTCCGGAATAGAATGGCTTGACGGACCACAAGAATAATAGGCATCGATGAACACGAATGCACAACTATTCCTGACTATCAATTGATAGACTAGGGTCGGAATACAGCTAAGGAGGGTCAACTCAAGGAACATATAACTTTCTGAGTTGTGGATGCAAAGATTAGTATGTCGAACCAAGTTCAACATGTTTCTTCTGGATAACCCATGCAAAAAAGTAGAACTGGCAGATTCACAATGTAGAATGGATAACTCATCAAGAGCACTCTGGTTGTGATCTTTTGGTTCAAAAGAACTCCTGCCAAGAATGGTTCATGGTATTTGGAAGAATGATATACCACGGACCTCGAGGACTATCACAAGGTTACTAATATCTTAAGGGAACTAGCAAATACTAACAACATGAAGTAGGGTGAATCTCGGGTTCAAAACCCAGGAGTAGAATACCTACTAACTAAATAACATCATGAGATGCTTTCAAGAATGATGGCCAGAATCACCAGACTGGGAATACGAAAGCGTTGCTAAATTCTCGAGGACACCTAGGGTCATAATACTAACTCCAACATACACGTCAAGGCAACAGAGTACCTCAACACACCGATTAGTGTGCTTAATCTGACCCAAAATACAACGGGAACATGGAGGAAAGATTTGCAAGTGCATCAGACTATTTAGAAACCTGGGATGACTCAGACAGCATAACGACTGTAAATGCTCAAAATGATTTGAGACATCCTGCAAAAATGGTGGCAGAACCACTCAACATCACAATATCAAGGTTCTGAGGCCAGCTATGAACATATGGAAGTAGTAGGACCTGAACTGAGGCTTGAACTCAACAATCCTAGGCAACTACGGTTTAGTAACATGTCATCCTGAGAGATAGAAGAGAAGCCTAGTTCTTAACCCCTGTAGAAAAGAAGAGGTTGACTCAGAGCAGAAGGGCATAAGGTAAAGGAGTAAAAAGAGCCTTATGTTCCCATCCACAATCAATTCCCTTATATAACTAAAGCATTTCTAGACATGACTTCGACCAGTTTGGCTTGGAAATCCTACAGGCAGTCAGGCTCTGATACCAAAGTTGTCAGGACCCCGATTCCAAGTCACATCGATCTAGCCGGTAGCACCTCATATCACTTTGCGGCCTCACACATGGTATCCCCACGGGTGTCGCCTTACCATGGCCCGGGACCGTTTGCGCCTTTTGGCTCACATATATGATAGTGTCGCTAGCATCCATATGACAGAGAACCCAGGCCGACATGACTATTCGTGAACCCAGAGTGGCACTAACTTACGGGGACAGGCATACATGAATCAACATCGAGCATGTCGGTCAGCAGCGTGTGAATCCGGGCTGTAGCACTGGGCTAACAGGACTCTGGGAACCCGGGCTGTAGCAGGCTAGGTAGGACTCCGGATGTCATCGCATGACATTTCCCTGAAGGGACAGACACAGGAACAAAGTGAATCACATGCCGGCCAGTCAAGTGTTCTGGAGCAGTAGTGCTGGGCTAGCAGGACTCCGGTGAACCGGGCTGTAGCGAACTACTATGCCTCATGGAAGAACAAGACTACATTTCCCCATAAGAGAGGCTACCAAGGATAAACAACTAGGTTGTCGGATCCCACACATACCAAGCATTTCAATCATACACACAATATGCTCAATATGTGTAAATACAACATGAAATCACAACATAACTCTACGACTCAAGTATTTATTCATTAGGCTCCGAGGAGCGAGATAACACAAACATGGGTCTCATGACCCAACATTCAAAGCATACAAGTCAAAGCACATGCAGAAGCTTAACATGTCTGAGTACAGACCTCTACAAATGAAAAAGGCTGAGAAGCCTGACTATCTACCAGATCCTGCCGAGGGCACAAGATCGTAGCTGAGGTAACAAGCTAAACTTCGAAGTCCACGTGGAACTACTAGCGAGATGAAGTCTCTCCACAAAAACATAAATTAAGCAAACGTGAGTACAAATGTACCCAACAAGACTTACATCAGAACTAGCTACATGTGCATCAGTATCAAGAAAGGGGTGGTGGAGTTTAACTGCAGCAAGCTAGCTTTGACCCGGTGGCTATCCTGAACTACGACTGCAAGTAACTCTTTTGAGGTGGCGCGCACGAGTCCACATATTCACCATATCAATACAACACTATGGATCTGCTCCCGTCTCCCTATGAGAAGGCCATCCATAGCACTCACACTTATCTTGCGCATTTTAGGGTATCCACTTTCACTTGTCTATGAACTATGCAAGGGGTCCAAGTTTCCATATTCGAGGAATCCGGCTATTCGAATAGATAATGATAACCCTGCAGGGGTGTACTTCTTCACACACACTCTCACCACTTATCACCATGTACCCGTCATGTATCTCGGCAACCTTCAAGCGGAAGCCTGGCGAGGGTGCCGGCCATGACCTGACTAACCACACAAGTCTCTCGTCCAGTTTTATCGCCTATTCGGGTTACATCTGCAAGGAGATCCGGCCGGGGTGTCACGGCCCCAAACGATGTGTACAGGGTTCCCAAGCCCACCATCCGGGTGCCACTTGGTACACCGGGCCACTGTGCCTAGTCTGTCCCAAGCCCACATGTACCGGTTGCCACTTGGTAGACTACTAACACTACCTACAAACACCAGAAACTAGTTGCAACTCCTGGACAGAGATCGAGTTGATTAATAAGTCGAGAGAGCTTGGAGCGCCCGGAGCCCAATGTGTGGTAGTAACTGTTCATGGATCACAAACACAGAACTCAGTTCCTGAGGACGGCTGCAATGAGACAACCCACCATGTACTCCTACATGGCCTCTCACCGCTACCTTTACCAAATCGTGTTCACACACTTAGCTCTCAACGGTAGGACATGTTCACCACATTCCAATTCATCCCCGATGAATCGGACCTGACTCAACTCTAAGCAGTAGCAGGCATGACAAACAAGCATGAATGAGTAGGCACATGAGGGCTCAAACAACTCCTACTCATGCTAGTGTGTTTCTTCTATTTACTGTGGCAATGACAGGTCATGCAGAGGAAAGGGGTTCAACTACCGCAGCATGTAATAGTTGAATCGTTGTTGTCCTAATGCAGTAAAAGAGAGCAAGAGCGAGAGTGGGATTGTATCGGAATGAACAAGGGGGTTTTGCTTGCTTGGCACTTCTGAAGATAGTATAGTTCTTCATCGGTGTCATCGATCACATCGTCGAAATCACATCGTCGGAACGTCGTCTACTGAGAGGGGACAATTACCTGCAAACAAGGAAGAACACAATCAACGCGATGCACAATATGATGCATGATCATGACATGGCAATATGCTGTGATTTGAGCTAATGCGTCTAGCTATGATTTAAATGGAGTTGGTTTGAATACATGATTTAAATTCAAACTCCATATGTGAAGGTTTAAATGCCCTTTATATGGTTTGTCCTAAACAACAGCCATAAGTTGTTCTAACATGCATGAAAAAGGTACAGATGGATAGATTGGATTTTTTTTATCATTTTTCATATATAAATCTTTTCATTCTGAGCTATAGATTAATTTCTATGATTTTTAGAAGTTTTGAGTATTTTCTGAAATAAATAATCATTTAAGATTTATTTAAATTCCAGAAAACCTTTACTGCGTAAGCATGACCGTGGTATGGCGTCAGCAGGTCAACCGGGGTTGACTGTGGTCAAACCTGACGTTCGGGACCCACATGTCAGCTGCACAGTGATTTAACAGAGTTTAATTAACCTAATTAAATAGTTAGCCTGGTTAATTAAACAGTAGGGCCCACCTGTCAGTGGCCCTAAGTGTGGGTTAGCAGGGTGGTTAGGCCCTAATGACTAGCCACACCGGCAGTTAACCGCCGGTGGCCTCTGCACTCGGCGGAGACGCGCCAAAAGGCCACGGGAGCGGCGGGGAAGGGCACTGGGCTCTAGCCCATGGTGGGCGAATCCAGAGGAGGCCATGGGAGGGCGCAGGGAGGCTTGAGCTCGCCGGAAGCGAGCTCATGGCGGCGGCCGGAGTGCGGCCTCGAGTGGCGCGGGGCTGTGGGGCATGGGAAGTCCGGATGTGGTGTGCTACGGCCTCCTGGGTTCACCTAGAGCTCGTCTATGAGCTCGAACATGATGGCTCTAAGCAGAACGATGGCGGCGAAGAGGTGCGGCGGTGGCAAGCCTTGGCCATGGCGGGGGATGGGGCTAGAGCATGCGAACGCGAGGGGGAGAAGAGGGGTTCGGGGCAGGGGCTCACAGCGAGTCCAATGAGCGCGAGAGCGAGGGCGGGACGCGTTGTCGACGACGAATCGACTGCGGTGATCGCCGGATAGATGCGGCGATGAAGGCGGCGGGGACGACGCTGCGGTGCACCCAGCATCACGTGGGTTGGTGGAGACGGAGAGGAAGGTGCGGCGGTTCTTCTAGAAGCATCGGCGAGGCGAGGGGTGGACGATGGCCGCGGTGGTGGTCGTCGGTGCTCTCGGGTGCTCGTGGTCGATCGCGGGAGAGAGAGAACAGAGGAGGAGGAGGGGGTCCAGAGCAAGAGGGGGGTCAGGGGGGTGTCGTGGCACTCGAAACGGCGCCGAGGAGGCAGCAGGCAGGCAGGAGGTGGCGCTACGCGTGCATGCGCGCCGCGGGCACACGCCCTTGTCCTACTGTCCCGAGGAGGAAGACGACATGGAGGGCGCTGGTGGGCTGGGCCGGCCGGTTACAGCGCTGGGCCAAGGTAAGTGGCCAGGTACTATCTCTCTCTCTCTCTCTCTCTCTCTCTCTCTCTCTCTCTCTCTCTCTCTCTCTTTAGTTTTTGTCGGGGAATTGTCATGGCAGATGTCCTAGTGTGAGGACTTAGTCACGAGGCCAGCGCATCTTTGTGGTAGCTTGAGAGGGGTTGATCGGGATGAGAGACGCAGGGCGGATCAACGCATAAGACAAGGATTTAGACAGCTTCGGGCCCCGGGAAACATCATCCGGTAACAACCCTACATGATGTTTGAGGCTAGATCTCATTATCATCACGAGGGAGTCGCCATAAACCGGCTCTCCTCTAGTTGTGTCTAGCCCTAGAGATTGTTTCTTGCTTGTCCCCTTTGAGGAGCCTGCCCCTCCTTATATATGTTGAAGGGGCGGGTTACATGTGCAGTCCAACTCGGACTTTAACTTAAACTATTTTGACTTCCCTTCCTGGGCTTCTTAACGTATGCCGGTTTAACATTGTCTGCCGGTTTAACATTGTCTGCCGGTTTAACATTGTCTGCCTTGACTCCCTGTCTTAACTCTCCGCCGGTTTACCATCCGCCGGTTTACAACTCCAGCCAGGTCATACCGCGGGGTATATCCCCGACATTAGCCCCCAGTTTAATTTGGATTTATCCATGTTAAACTGATCTTGATTATCCTTAAGTCCTTGTCACTTCCTTTTTCTATAAAATCCGAGTCAATAGACCAGCTTCATAATCAATTTGCTGACATCGGTTTGTCATAGAGAAATATTGTGAAGAATAACTCCTTTGACTTCAGCTCCCAATGCTTAACAAAAATATTGGCCTTCGAAATACTCATTTGATCTTCAGCCAGTTTAAGAATGTAGAACTTGCCGGTTTGAGAATGTAGAACTGTGCCGGTTTAAGACTTGAACTTGCCGGTTTATCATTGCCGGTTTACAAATATTGATGGCACCAGGTCATAATTGTAGTTAACATGAAGCTTGAAAATATACCTCTTATATGCCTATCACTTGTAGCCCCCAAGTCTTAAAAAGGTAGCATAACAATAGCTTAAGACTTGCTTCAATATGAATATCACAATCTTGAAGAAATCCAGGTTGTTCATCAATCACTAGTCAGAATTGAGTATTCTACATATGTAGCCCCCAAGTGCCGGGTTGTCATGCTTGAAACAACCTGGGACTTGAAATTGCCTTATTCGCATAAAAACTTCAATCAGTGTAGCCCCCAAGGGCTGGGTCATTATGCAATAATGAGCAGGGACTTTGTAAATATAATCTTGTAAACTTTGATCATCAACGTGTAGCCCCCAAGGGTCGGCTCCGTAAGATAATATTGAGCTGGGACTTTGATATATTCTTCAATGAAAATAACATCATATGATGTAACCCCCATCATGGGGCTTGAATTCACATCCACAAGGTTAAGAGCCTTGTGCTTTACCAACTGAGCAGTGGACCCTTCAATGTAATGGATAAAAAGCTTTGTATCTTAAATTGTTAATAGAGGCAATTGGTAGCCCCCAAGGGCCGGCTCATTACCATGTGATGAGTCGGGTCTTCAATAAGGTGAGCAAAAAAATGACTTTGCATTAGCCCCCAAGTGTCATGGTGCATGCTTGCAGCGACATGATACTTGTGTATTTAATGTAATTTCAACTGAAATAATGTAGCCCCCAAGTGCCGGGTCGTAAGCCTGCAGCAACTCGGGACTATTCCTTCAATTGTAGAATAAATCATATCTATTGATAATATGATAGTCATTTGCACTAAAGCGACTTTGAAAACCTTAATCATAATACTGGTTATTAATAACCATAATAAAAATCCAGCCATGTTGGCTATTTGAATAATATACCCAATGATTTATAAGCGCATAATTCCAATGGCGCAATCCAAATATATAATGGCGACTTATAGTCCAAAGCCAGGCCGAGTCAATAAACATCGGATTATAAGTGATTATGTACTGACAACTTGTAGTTGAAAGTCGAGCCGGGTTAACGAACACCGGGTTAATTTGATGACTGATAGTCATGCCGGGTCAATAGACACCGGTTCAATAAATTTATCAAAAGAGAAAAATCTTGACAAAGGCAAATAAAACCATGTAGTCGAGGCTTTTCAAGGGCTGCCAGGCCCAAATTCGAGGCTTTTCATGGGCTGCCAGGCCGCTGAGTTAAACCATTTGACAAAGCCTTTTAAGATGGGCCTTCAACTAACCAATCATCGTTTTTAACTTTGACAAGTTCAGGGTCTCAATGAGAGTAACTGTCAAATGTTCGGCGGGTCATGCCAGGATTACGTGGATAGGAGTGGCTTACTTGATGAAGGAAGGTTAACCCGGGGTTTTAGGTGAATACACCAGGCTTCCAAGCCGTGGGTCGATACCCAATTATAAGGGTCCTTTCAAGCTCTTTGTTACTTTACACAAAGAGCCCCCCAGTAACTTTGTGAGCTGTGCTCAATGGGTGCTTATGTTTGAGCTGTGCATAGCAACAATACTCTCTTTGGCCCCTTGGGTGTGAAACTCCCGAGCTTTGTTGTGGCGTGATAGCCGGATTAATGGACAGAACTTCCGCTTTGTCAGCTGAAGCCCCCATGTAATCAATAATATGATAAGCCAATAAGGCAGGATACCCATGTTTGAACCATACATCATGGCAACAGGTCCTCTTCGGCAACTTTTAACTTTTTGCAAGAGATAAATTCTTCTTGAACCGGGATTTTAAACCGGATATTGAGAGCTTCAAAGCTTTATGGGAGACATCTTTCCCTTGAACCGGATTTTAAACCAAAATCCTCATTTTCAGCCGGAAATTTTCTGATGGCCTTTAAACTCGAACTTGCGAGAAGTTAATTCCTTTTTGAACCGGAAATTCTTAAACCGGATTTGAGAGCTTCAAAGCTTTGTGGGAGACAGGTTTACCTTGAGCCGGATTTTAAACCCGATATCCTTCTTTTTTATGCCGGAAATTTTCTGACGGCCTTTAAATACTCGCCAATAAGGCAGTAGCCTCCGGGGCCGGGTGATTTTTCCCTCCAATGATCTGGAGTTCTTGAATCTGCTTTAAATTGGCAATCATTTACTGAGTCATGTCATCGTAGCCCCCGAGTCTCAAGGCGACTCGAGGAGTTGTCTTGAGATTCTCCATATTTGACCGTGATATAAACCGGTATGAGTCAGTCAACAGCTCAGTGATATAACTTGTCCTGCATTGGAGAACTTGCAAGCCAGAGTAATTGCTCTTTTAAAGAAAAGCAATATATAATTTAAAAATATACTGGATGGATTTCACCTGATATGTTAAACCAGAAATTATCCACTGCGGAGTTGATGATCACCATGGTAAAGCTGAAATCAATCACAACCGAGTCGGCCTTGAAAGCAGACAGATGAGTCGGCCGAGGCATTGTAAGCCGGTGCCGGAGTCCGTTGAGTGAGGACGACCACCTGTGCCGATTGATGTTGGCATGCCTCCATCTCCATGGTATAATACCACTTTGTAATAAATAATTCTCCTGCATATAAAACACAACAGGGCAAAGTAGTTTTGCTCGGATGAATTAATATGCACTTTTAAAAATAAATAGGAGAAATAGCACCTGGTATTTTTTGCCGGGTGAACGCGGACACCGTGCTAGAGCCGCAGATGCACTTGTTGCTCTGTCAGCCTTGTTTTGGACAGACAAGTAGTAGATGAAACAGATATCACCTGGTATACTGATTGATCCATCACTTGACCAGTCTCGTCCTTCCTGGAAATTGTTCGCTTGATTGGCATGATATGTTTGGTTAACGATAACCCAAGCACTTGTCCGTAGTAGGAGCAGCCTTTCTCCCTTCTCCAGATGTTGCAGCCGTGGCCCGTATGAGCCGGCTGGCTTAGATGGATTGTCATGGTCATGAATTAGGTAGTGGAACTAGCATATTTCCCTTGATGGATGGACTAGCAGTAGAATGGTTCAACGACTATAGAAGTCATTGAAAGAACACATATAATATGTCGTCCATGTTGTAGAAAATTTTGGTTTGATCAAATGATGCATCCATTGCATTGGCATTGGTTCTGCCATGTTGAACCGGAGCATGTATATACAGTGCCGCAACGATGGTGAATTGAAGTGGATCTGCGACAACAGAGGCGACGGTTCAGGCGAAGGGATGGCGTTAGGAGAAGCAAGTTGAGGTCTGACGCGGGGGCTTCGCGAGGCGACGAGGCCGGCGAAGAAAAGCCATACCGGGGGCTCTTTAAGAAGATGCACGGCGGCGACTTAGCTCCGGCAGTGATATTAGGCGGCTCGAAGTGCAGAGACCGCTGAGACTCGGGGCAGCTCGGAGCGTCCAACGGCTCAGAAGTGAAGTAGAGACGGCTACTCAGCGCGGCGGCTCAAAGTGATCGTGGACCGCAGCAACTCGAAGCGGCCGTGGGCTGTGATTGCTTGAACCCATTAGCACTCTGACTGAATCTGTTTGTGTGTATTGACGAGCATATTGCTTTGCTTGTCTGACATATATGCTTAAGAGACGGGTATGCAAGTGCAGTAAACCGGCAGCGGGTCGGAGTCCATGGAAGAGCGTCAGAGCAGAGCAGACCCGACGGTTGCCGGCACATACAGACCCAACAATAGCGGTGAACTAGCGGCGCGTCGTGGTGGCGATTGGAGCAAGCCCAAGGCAAAAGTAAACCGCAGCGGCTGGAACAGAGCACCATCGTATATGGAAAAGGCAATCCATGACGGCTGATCGGTGGAGGTAGGGCTCAGTTGGAGTGAGCTAGCAAAGAGCGGGTGAAGATCGACGACAGGCAACCAACCCGCTGCGGCATAGCCCGCAGAATGAGCGAGGCGGTTTGGAGCGGAATCAAGCCGAGAGGCGCTCGGAAGCGAGTTACTGTGGTTCGGGCGACTCATCGCGTGATCGTGATAACACCTTGGAAACTGGCGACTTGGCAGGTCCGTGGGGGCGGGTCTCTTGCGGCTCGAGAGACCATCAGGCGACTCAAGGCTCGGCGGCGACCGACTTGGAAAAACGGCGGTTTGGGAGACCGGGTTACCGCACGGATGACAGTGGAGGTAGTGACCCGGAGCGATCCCGCGGTAGACGCGGCTTTGCAAGTGGCGGGTCACATGGCTGGAGCGGCGACTCACATAAGGCGGAGGCGGCTGGTGAGGCCGGTGACTTAGTGCAGCGGTGGAACGCGACACGGAGAGGCGCGAGTCCACAGAGGGAGTCTTATCTGAAGTATATACAGCTCAGACAGCGCGAGACTGCAGTGGTAATAATTGAGAGGCCATGGTGGCGACCTAAAGGCAAGGCAAGCAGGCCGGCTTGCAGGCGCATGACGGCAGGCCAAGCGCAGGGCTCTGGCGTGTCAAGGAGACCAGTAGCATTTTGAAGCGCGGTGGCTCGGATAAGAGATGCCTTGGCAACGTTGACGGTGACTCTTAAGGGGGCAAGCGCGATGGCTACTAAGCAACAGCGAGACCCGAAGGCGACTCGGCAGCGGTGGGAGAATCAGGCCCGCAGCGGCGTGCGGCCCATTGCATGGATAAGGCGGTGGCAGAGGCGCAAAGCGTCAGGCGGCTCAACAGGGCAAACTGATACGGCGAGTGGAGGAAACGCTCAGGTCCAGTGGGCTGGCTCATCACGCGCGGGAGTCACCATGAAAGGACGTAGGCATCTGGCTCGAGGCATGGCAGCCTGGCGGGTCACCCGGCGGCGAACGACGGCTTGTAAGGACTCATCGGCGGGTTGACGGCAAGGCGAACCGGGCGGGTCGAGGTGCAGAGGGGCGGAGAATGTGGAGATGTCAAAATCTGAGGCCATGTTTGGTTCATAAATCATAGGACTTTTTTTAGTCCCAACTTATAAGTCTCAAGTCTCTAAAAAGTCCCTACCTGTTTGGTTCCTGGGACTTATAAGTCTTTATAAGACCATATTACAACTATAAATCTCTATAAGTCCCTCCTTGAGAGTCTTATTTCATAAGTCCCAAATGCCCACTTTAAGTCTCTATAAGTCCCTCATGTTTGGTTTAGATGAGACTTATAGGGACTTTTTTAAGTCCCTAAACCAATAAGTCCCGGGAAACAAACACCCTCTGAGTCCCCATCCTTCTTTTGGTTGTAGCAGTTTATTTCCATCAGTCAGGTTTGACCAATCAAAGGTTTGACCAATCAGGTTTCCTGCTTCAGGACGTAATCCCTTTCTGTATATACTCATGTTTCCTTTTCTGTAATGATCGTCTCCTCGATCCGTATCTCCACAGAAATCATGTCTCTCTTTCTCTCGCTCGTACTGTAGTATTAACACACCATGCGATTGATCCTGATGTCAGATTGAGACATGGGCACAACTGCATGCAGTTATGTTTGGATAGTCCTGCAACAATTGCCGCCGGCCGGCTGTCCAAGACCACATAAAATATTACTAGGAAACCCACGTTTTCCAGTGTGCCACGGCCGGCCGGCTCCAAATTTGATCCATTATACCTCAGAAACAATAGTAGTCGGACACGGCTACTGTAAGCCTCAAAACTTATAGCAGAAATTCTTGCAGGCCTTGAGAAGGCGGCTTGTGGCGGTTTACAAAATTGATCTGACGACTTGTGGCGGTGCACAAGATACACCCCTAATTTCTTTGATCTCAATCTTGTATCCCCTGGCTCCAAAGTTAATCATGTCCCAGAGCACAAAACAATGAACTTGTCGGCTTTTCCTCATCCAACGAAATCGTGAGCTTCTCGAACCCTAGGAGAGATCCCTTCAAGAACTCATCACCACCGTGCGCGAGCCCCATGGTGGGCGCCAACTGTCGTGGAATTGTCACGGCAGATGTCCTAGTGTGAGGACTTAGTCGCGAGGCCAGCACATCTTTGTGGTAGCTTGAGAGGGGTTGATCGGGATGAGAGACGTAGGGCGGATCAACGCATAAGACGAGGATTTAGACAGCTTCGGGCCCCGGGAAACATCATCCGGTAACAACCCTACATGCTGTTTGAGGCTAGATCTCATTATCATCACGAGGGAGTCGCCGTAAACCGGCTCTCCTCTAGTTGTGTCTAGCCCTAGAGATTGTTTCTTGCTTGTCCCCCTTTGAGGAGCCCTGCCCCTCCTTATATATGTTGAAGGGGCGGGTTACATGTGGAGTCCAACTCGGACTTTAACTTAAACTATTTTGACTTCCCTTCCTGGGCTTCTCAACGTCTGTCGGTTTAACATTGTCTGTCGGTTTAACATTGTCTGCCTTGACTCTCTGTCTTAACTCTCCGCCGGTTTACCATCCGCCTGTTTACCAAGTCCCAGCCGGTTTACAACTCCAGTTGGGTCATACCGCGGGGTATATCCCCGACAATTTTCTTTTTCTGACATTTGTTTTAATTTGGTTTTTGAACCAAACTAATTTTTTCTGCTTCTGACAATTTTTGCAGGGGCTAAATGGATTATTCCAAAGCCCCTCAACAATTATCAGAATTATTGGACATATAGTTAATATATCACATATATAAATCCAATGCAAATAATTATTGGATTAATTCAAGTGGCCAAAATAAATATTTATGAGCTCCGACAAATACTAGTTTGAATTTTACCTCTGACGAATATTTTTAGAGAGGAACATGGACATTTTGTTGGACCTTTTTGGAGCAATTTTTATCTGGGTCATTTCTAGAAATGATTTCTGAGGGTTTCACAAATCCCCAATTCAATATTAAAAGGAATTTAAACATGATGCACCCATGACTACCTAGAGTAGGTCATACCAGAACTAGGGATGTGACAGGGAAACGGCCCTCCATTAATGCGGAGGAATCTCAAAGATTCCGCTGAGTCATCAAGTGGTTGACCAGTCTCTCGCTATATCATGACAGTTAGTTTTCGGCTTTCTCTACTGAGGTGCTCATCCGGATGAACCAGGGCACAATCGCAGTAGTTCTCCCAGTGCGACCTTAGCCGATATAACGGAACATAAGGTACCAAAATGTGGGAGCCGGGCAAACCCAACATTTGACCAAAGACATGATTCAGAGTTGATACATATAGGGCCAAACTCGCGACGCCGAACACTCCCTAAGGTGTTCGATCTTTATAACATATACTGGGCTAAACAATGCCCTTAATAATAAACCCCATGTGTCCAGGTACGTGCAATATACTGACGTGGCCACATGCCAATAACGTCAGCATCCTTCTCGGTTGTGTGGATTATCCGAAGGATGTGAGCAACAAGAGACAGTAAAAAAGGTTTACATAGGGTCTTAATCTAAAAAGAAACCTTTGGGCGGGTCCCTGCTGCACGTCTGCGCATGTGTCTCTATTGTGCCTTGTCCTAGACGGGTGTAGCACGATTGTCATCTATAAAAGGAAAGAACTTAGGTGAAAGTTGTCGTGCCAAAAAAAGAATTGGTTATTATCAATGAACTATCAAAATTCAAGAGAAGTCAAGTTGAGCCGGGCTGGCCATGATTACACGCGGCAAGCCCCTGGTATCATCTATGAGGGTTTGATCATCAAACCAATCTCATGTATATGTGATGGAGCGCCGGACTCGTCTAACCGTGTCTGTGGTCTTCATGACCTATCATTTTTTTCTGGTTGGTGAGGCTGTCTAGTTCGCGGCTGTTAAAGCCGCCACATCCTCTTCCGTATGTAAAAAACATTCGGTATTTCCGCTAACTGTGATGATGCCACATGGACCGGGCATCTTAAGCTTGAGAAAAGCATAATGCGGTATTGCGTTAAAACGAGCGAAAGCCGTTCTTCCGAGTAGTGCTTGATAACCACTTCGGAATGGAGCGACGTGGAAAGTTAACCTTTCGCTTCGAAAGTTATCGGGAGAACCGAATACCACCTCTAGCAGTAGAGAGCCCGTACAGCGGGCCTCTTGGCCTGGTATTACTCCCTTGAAGGTAGTATTACTGTGGCTTATTTGTGTCAGATCTATCCCCATTTTGTGGACTGTGTCCTGATATATCAGATTTAGATCACTACCGCCGTCCATGAGGACTCGTGTGAAATGGTACCCGTTTATTGTTCGGTCTAACACCAAGGCCGCCAGTCCTTCGTGCCGGATACTTGTCGTGTGATACCTACGATCAAAAGTGATCGGGTAGGCCAACCAGGGATTGAACCTAGGGGTGACGGGCTCTATGGCGCGTGTGTCTCGGAGTTCATGCTTGCTTCTCCTCTTCGTCACATGGATCATGTTTACCATTTTAACCTCTGGTGGGAACTTTTTCTCTCCTCCGGTGCTTTGCTGGCGAGGTTCATCCTCGTCTTCACTTGGTGTCTCTTCCCCTTTATGTTCGGCGTTTAGCTTACCGGCCTGCTTGAAGACCCAACATTCTCTGTGGGTGTGATTTGCAGGTTTGTCGGGGGTGCCGTGAATCTGATAGAGCCTGTCAAGAATCTTGTTTAGGCCAGATGGTCCTTCTCTGCTGCCCTTGAAAGGCTTTTTCCGCTGACTTGGTCGAGAGCCCCTGAATCCGGCGTTTACCGCCATATTATATGGGCTACCTTCTTTATTTCGACGCTTGTTTTTGTTGCGTCATGGTTTTCCATTGCCATCCCTGACTTCGGATGTTCTTGGGTCACTGGTGCTGCTACGGGCCAACCAGCTGTCTTCGCCCGCGCAAAAGCGGGTCATGAGACTTGTTAGGGCTGCCATTATTCTCGGTTTTTCATGGCCGAGGTGTGTGGTGAGCCATTCATCTCGGACACTGTGTTTAAAAGCTGCTAAGGCTTCGGCGTCCGGACAGTCGACAATTTGATTCTTCTTGGTGAGGAACCTGTTCCAAAGCTTTCGGGCGGACTCTCCGGACAGTTCGATTATATGACTTAAATCGTTTGCATCTGTAGGTCAGACATAAGTCCCTTGAAAGTTAGCCCGAAAAGTGTCCTCGAGCTCCTCCCAACTTCCAATTGAGTTTTCGGAGAGGCTTTTCAGCCAGTGCCGAGCTGGCCCTTTAAGCTTGAGGGGCAAGTATTTAATGGCATGGAGATCGTCTCTGCGAGCCATATGAATATGGAGGATAAAGTCCTCAATCCATACTCCAGGGTCTGTGGTCCCGTCGTACGCCTCTATGTTCACTGGTTTGAATCCTTCTGGGAATTCGTGATCCAGCACCTCATCGGTGAAACATAGGGGGTGTGCGGAACCCCTATCTTGGGATATGCCATGGTGTTCGGACGGTTGTAGTATTCGGTTTTGATTTTGTGCCGGAGCGCGCTTCCTAGATCCATAGATGGATCTGGTCACGCCAGATTTTTGGCGCAAGTTCTCACGTAGACCGTGTGTTAACTTATGTGTGGCTTTGTTAGCCGCTCTATCGCGGTCACAAGGTGGTGGATCCGGTCGGTTGGCCGTATCAATTTTCGGCCGTGTGGGCTCTAAGGCCTCGTCGTCGAATTCAGGTAATAGCTTGCGCTTTGGATAGCTATTTGTGTGGTAACTTCCACCATACTTTGTTTCGTTGTCGACCACTTTGTGCCACCTGCTGTTGAGTGTATCTTGTGCGGCCTTAAGCCTTTGCTTCTACTTCTTCAGGCTCCTCGCTGTGGCAATAAGCCTTTTGCGGAGGTTCTCTTGCTCCAAGTGTGTTTCCAGGATGATGTGTGCATCTTCGTTCGGGTTGTTTTCCTCCCCCGACGGGGTTTGATGAGGTTTATCCTTGCCGTCGCCGTGTTCGGACACCGGATCCGCACTATGTTCGACGTTTGCATCTTGATCGTGCTCTGCCACCGGGGCGGTGCAGTCGTCATTTCTTCTAGAGTCGACTAGACTGTTATTTCATCTTGCGTTGTTATCGCTGTTTTTTCTATGGCGGGACTTAGAGCGGCGCCGCTGACATCGGCGCTTGGGTTGCTTCTTGGAGGGGTCATCCTCCGTTGTCTCATCGCCATTGCCTTCTTTGGGGGTGTGCACCATGTATATATCATATGCTGAGGTGGCGGTCCAGCGCCCTGTGGGCGGTGGTTCCTGTTCGTCTCCTGCATCGTCGTCCATACCGTTGAAGTCTTCGGAGTCAAAGTCGAGCATGTCAGTTAAATCGTCGACAGTGGCTACTAAGTGGGTGGTGGGTGGGCAGCGCATTTCTTCGTCGTCCGCATCCCATTCTAGCCGGACATAGTTCGGCCAAGGTTCTCCTGACAGGGAGAGAGACCTTAATGAATTTAGCACATCGCCGAAAGGTGAGTGCCAAAAGACATCTGCGGAGGTGAACTCCATAATTGTCCCCCAATCGAATTCGATGGGTGCGGATGCAGGCGGCTCGGAGTCCGTGGTCGGAGAAGAATCCAGTGGTTTGGCGACATGGCTCTCGTAAGGGGTGAAGTCAGTATCCGGCTCTATCGCCACTGAGAGTGCGGTCTCCATGGCGGGGTTTATCCCTCCGCTCTCGGATGGCACGATTTGCTCCGGATTGATGGTTGGAGTAGTTGCAGATGCGATCTCCCAAACATTGTCCGACGGCAGAGTTACGTCATGCTCGTCGCGACTGTGTGGCACACCTGACATGGGCTCAAATCCCTCGAAGATCAAGTCTCTGTGGATGTCGGCCCTGTAGTTCAAGTTTCCGAATCTGACCTGATGGATAGGGGCATAGCTCTCGAGATCTGCTCCAGATGGCCAAGCGAATTGGCCCGCAGGGCGGAGTCGCCGAATACAAGGATCTATCCGGGGAGGAAAACCTCACCCTGGACCGCATCGCTACCGATGATCGAAGGAGCCATCAAGCCTTATGGTGACGACACAGTGGAACTCTCAATGAAAGCACCAATGTCGGTGTCAAAACCGGCGGATCTCGGGTAGGGGGTCCCGAACTGTGCATCTAAGGCGGATGGTAATAGGAGGCAGGGGACACGATGTTTACCCAGGTTTGGGCCCTCTTGATGGAGGTAATACCCTACGTCCTGCTTGATTGTTCTTGATGATATGAGTATTACAAGAGTTTATCTACCACGAGATCGTAGAGGCTAAACCCTAGAAGCTAGCCTATGGTATGATTTTATGTTGTTCTACGGACTAAACCCTCCGGTTTATATAGACACCGGAGGGGGCTAGGGTTACACAAGGTCGGTTACAAGGGAGGAGATATACATATCCGTATTGCCTAGCTTGCCTTCCACGCCAAGTAGAGTCCCATCCGGACACGGGGCGAAGTCTTCCATCTTGTATCTTCATAGTCCAACAGTCCGGCCAAAGGATATAGTCCGGCTGTCCGGAGACCCCCTAATCCAGGACTCCCTCATCCTTCTAGTGATTTTTAGCTTCATATTTTGACAAATCGCAGTGTTACAAGGTTGACAAATGGCAATGTTAGTACATCAGCAAATGTCAATCTTTCCAATTTAACAAATGGCAACATACCCAATATGACAGATGCAAATCTTACCAAATTGTTTGTAAGTGGTTGCACACGGGTCATCCAAAAGAACCGTTTGCGTTGAAGAGATGCACAGATCCTGCTCTGACTTTGCATACGAGTATTCTATCTAAAACGTTTGTGATTAAGAGCTGCACAAATCCTGCTCGGCACATTTTCTCTTGGCTTCCTAGGGAAGCTGTCGGTTTGCATACAGGTGTTCTAACTAAAAGGTTTGCAATGAGTGATTTATATTTAAAAACCATTGAAGTTTTTTTCAAAATAAAATCGTTTGATAAGTTTGTACATTAAGAGAGAAAAACACAAATTCGCTCAAACCATATCTTTTCGTTCAGTCATACTGCGAATTTATATTCATATGATCGAGATACAGTATTAAACCCAAGAAAAAACTATTTCCGGTGGTGGCGGAGGCGGCGTGCCGCGCCGTCATTGTCGTCCTTCGGGACACTGTTGTTGAAGTCTTCAATGCAGTAATAATGTTCTTCACTTGTAAATCAAACATCATGTCGTCGCGCGATCAATGGGCGGGGCGCGGGACGATGGCAGCTGGCAGCGCTGAGAGGTAGTGGTCGATGGCGGCGTCCCATGCCGCTGAGGGGTGCGCGCACGGGCATGGGTGCGGCGGGTGCAGCCAAACGCACAGGGTCCAGTGCCGCGGTGGGTGGAGGGGCGCGCACGGGTGATAACCCACAAGTATTGGGGATCGCAATAGTTTTCGAGGGTAGAAGTAACAGTAACAGTGATAGCAGTAATTTTGTTGCAAGTGTAACAGTGATGATAGCAGTAGTAACTTAGCAAAAACAATATGGAAAAGTTTGTAAGCATTGGACCGGTGACTTGTTTGATGATATTCATCTTGTGATAGTTATAACCTAGGGCTATTAGGCACTAGCTCCAGTTCATCGATATAATGTAGACATGTATTCCGTAAATAGTCATACGTGCTTTATTGAAAGAACTTGCATGACATCTTTTGTCCTACCCTCCCGTGGCAGTGAGGTCCATATTGGAAACTAAGGGATATTAAGGCCTCCTTTTGATAGAGAACCGGAACAAAGCATTAAGACATAGTGAATACATGACCTCCTCAAACTACGGTAATCGTCGGAAGAAGTCCCGATTATTCTCACTACGGGGTTACCAGATCATAACACGTAGTAGGTGACTATAACTTGCAAGATCGGATCTAGAACATGGATATAATGATGATAACATAAAAGGTTTAGATCTGAAATCATGGCACTCGGTGCCAAAGTGACAAGCATTAAGCATGGCAAAGTCATAGCAACATCAATCCAAGAACATAGTGGATACTAGGGATCAAGCCCTAACAAGACTAACTCGATTACCTGATGCATCTCATCCAACTCCTCACCGACCAGCGAGCATACGAAGGAATTACTCACTCCTGGTGGGGAGCATCATGGAATTGGCAATGGAGAAGGGTTGGTGATGATGAAGAACGAAGATCCTCCTCTCCGGAGCCCCAAACGGACTCCAGATCTGCCCTCCCGAGGAAGAATAGGGCTTGGCGGCGGCTCCGTCTCATGGATTGCGATAATTCTTTCTCCTTGATTTTTTCTCCAAAAATATGATTTCATGGCATTGGTTTCAGGTCAGCAGGGCCACTAGGTGGGGACAACCCACCTGGGCGCGCTAGGAGAGGGGGGGCGCCCTGGTGGGTTGTGCCACCTAGTTGCCCCTCTCCTGGAGGTCTTGGCTCCAGAAATTCCTATTATTGATATAAAAATCATCACAACGTTTCATTCCATTCCGAGAACTTTTATTTCTGCACAAAAACAACACCATGGTAGTTCTGCAGAAAACAACGTCAGTTCGGGGTTAGTTTCGTTCAAATCATGCAAATTAGAGTCCAAAACAAGAGGAAAAGTGTTAGGAAAAGTAGATGCGTTGGAGACGTATCAACTCCCCCAATCTTAAACATTTGCTTGTCCCCAAGCAATACAGTTGATAAACTGAAGGTGAAAAAGAAAAACTTTTACGAACTATTTTGCTCTTGTTTGCATAAATAAGCTTAAACAACACCCAAGTTTTCAGCCAACATTATCACTAACCATGTCGAAAATAACTCTTAAAGATTATAATGACTCATATCAAAGACATAATCAGCTAGCGAGCAATAATAAGATATCTCAAACAGCAACACGTTGTCAAAACAACCATGATATAATATGACAATAGTGGTATCTCGCCAGCCCTTCCGGAGACTGCAAAACATAAATGCAGAGCACCTCCAAAGTTCAAGCAGCGACTAAACATTGTAATTCATGGTAGAAAAGATCAAGTCATGATGCACCCAACATTAGCAACACACAATGCATAAATCATGACAACTGTGCTCTGCTCAGTTCCTGGCGCTTGTTTTAGAAGGTGATGACACAACATAAAACTAAATAGATAGTCCCTTCGCAGAGGGAAGCAGTGATTTGTAGAGGTGCCAGAGCTCAATTTTTAAAACAGAGGTAAATGATATTTTGAGACATGCACCCTTCTCATTTACTTCACGACCATCGGTTATCAATATCTCCCATGCTAAACAGGCTAGTGGCAGTTCCTAAGGGATAAAAGTAAAGGTTTACTTCCCCTCCACCAACAATCACATTCCACAACTTTTCCGGAACAACGGGTGTCGTCCCAACCAACAACAGTCCCGGGGGAGTTTTGTTTAATTATTTGCATTTTTAGTTCAGGACTAGGAATCCCTATTACCGCCCTTTTTCTCATGCGACCGCGAGTGAATACACACTCGGCCTGAGAATAACCCGCTTAGCATGGAAGATACTGACCACCTCCTGTCGTTCCATGAACAATCCATGCACACAAAACGAATAATTTTTTAGAAGTTTTTAGAGGTGGCACATGCAAATTTACTTAGGACAGCAGGGTAATACCGCATATAGGTAGGTATGGTGGACTCATCTGGAATAACTTTGGGTTCAAGGTTTTTGATGTACAAGCAGAATCCCCACTTAGTACACGCGAAGGCTAGCAATTAGATTGAGAAGCGGTCAGCTAGAGAGCAACAACGATCATAACCATGCACTATGCATAAGTAACATTGGAGACTAGCATGAGTAGGATATGAACACCGTGAGCATAAATATTATAGAGGCTATGTTGGTTTTGATTCAACTACATGCATGAACATGTACCAAGTCAAGCCACTTGAACATTCAGAGGAGGATACCGTATCATTATACTACATCACAATCATTTTAACGCTATGTTGATATCCAAGATAAATCATTATCAACTCCCAGCTACTTATGTGTGGCATGAGAAACTATAATCTCTAATTGTCATTACAAACATGTTTAATCATAATGGGCTGAAGCATGGATACTAGGTTAAACATATTTACACAGACAAAACAAGTTGAGTTCATACCAGTTTCTCTCTCCCACGAGCAGTTCATCGAACATCGTTATTATTGCCTTTTACTTTCATGACCGAACGATGTGAAAATAATAATAGTGCAAGAGTACCATGAACTAAGCTGGAATCTGCAAACATTTTATTCAACAGGAGAAGACAAGGTGAAATGTGCTCTTTATTAGTTCAACAATTATTCAAATGAGAGCCACTCAACATTTTCATCGTGGTCTTCTGTTCGGTACAACTCGAATAAAAAGAAAAGAAATTCAGTGAAACACACTAAAATATTTTTGGAGTTTTTGGTTTTCTTGAACAAGCAAATAAAAAGCAAAAATAAGAAGAAAGCTCCCAACAAGCAAAAGAAGAACAAGGAAATATTTTTGGGTTTTCTTTTTAATGTTAGTACTAAGCATGCATAGAAAGTAAACTAGCTACAACGATTTTTTTGGTTTTTTCTAAAGTTTTTCAAACACACAATAAGAAAGCAAGAAAATAAATCTAAGCATGGATGATACAATGAAAAAGTGTGAGCACCGACAAATGGAATAAGTGGACATGAATGTAAAGTCAGTGGAAACACGTACTCCCCCAAGCTTAGGCTTTTGGCCTAACTTGGCTGTCGATCAGTAGCCTGGAGGGTAGTAGTCGGCGTGGTAGCTCATGGAGACTCTTGGTACAGATGCCTCGGCCCGCCATGCTGCCTATACTGTTGCGTCGCGAGCTCGGGCCTCGCTCTCAAGAACAAAATATCTTCCCTTGCTGTGATAATCAAAAAGAGCAGGCGCAAGCAAATATGTTTGCACGGGAGATGTTTGGTTAAACAAAAGACTATAAGTGAAGTTATCAGCCTTTGCCTTGAGAATCTTATGGTCTTTTAAGGTGTTAAAATCTAAATACTACGTGGGTAGAATAGGATCAAAGGGCAGAGGTGAAGCACCCAGCCCTCATGCTAAACGCGTGGCATAAAATCCACCATCGAACCAGCCACTGTTAGCGTTGTGTTGAAGTATGCGTGCAACAATGGCTACAAGGTTATAATCCCTTTCACCGGTGAGAGCAGTACGTATGAGGCTCAAGTCTGGAGCATAAAGCGTGTTGCAGTCTTGCTTGCCTACTATGCATTTCCCGTTAAATAACGCAAAGTACTGAATTGCGGGAAAATGAATGCTCTTTATTCTACCTTGAGTCACTCCCTTCCTTTCACCGTAACAAAGGCTCGTCAAGAATGTTTCGAACTCAGCCTTTGGTGGTTCGTCAAGCGAACCCCAAAATGGAAGCTTGCAGTGATAAGCAAAAATTTCTAGTGATATGGTAAATGGACTATCATAAAGCATAAATGACACCCTAGACTCACGTGAAAATATTTAAATCCTTATACAAATGATTCAGTGAGAAGTTTGTGTTGTTCACACTTATCTGAAATGTAGGGACCGGGACCAGCATTGTGAACATATTGCTCAAATTCCTCCTTAATGCCCACACGAACCATATACTCATTGCAAGGCAATAAGCATGTTTTGGTGGTGGCATCTTGTGTGGAACTTTCACTTGGTTCAACATAAGACCGGCGAGCAGAACTGTCACTAGAAGATGCCCCCGAGGATCGTCTCATCGAAGAACTCCTTCCAAATTGGTTCATCATGTCCGCGTACAATTTTCTGAAAATAAAAATTTTGGGTTGACAAAAATTTGTCAACAAAACTTTATAAGATTGATAGTAACTACTCATAGGCATACATAGAGGCCAAAGCAAGCATTCAAACTACTTAGAACACTAAGAATTCAACATGCAAGCACATCTACAATAGCACCAAGAGTAGCAATTATTGAAAATATAAACCACTAAAGCAAAAACTAATTGGAAAAACGGTGGAGTCACATACCAAGCAACAATCCCCCGAAATAGTTTCTGAAATGGAGCTTCGAGCAAAGAGATCGAAATCTGCGAGTTTGAGCTCAAGAACACGGGAGAGAGAGCAATGGAGATTTTTTCTAGAGGTAAGTTATGATGTGGGATGGAGAGGTAAGTGAGGGGCCCATGTGGGGACCACAACCCACCAGGGCGCGCCTAGGTGAGTTGTGCCCACCTGGTGAACCTCCCTCTGATGTTTATTGCACCAAACATTCTCAAATATTCAGAAAAAAATCGTGTAAAATTTTCAGGGCATTCTGAGTACTTTTATTTTTGGGTCATTTTTTTATTGCACGGGAAATTCAGAAAACAGACAAAACATAGCATTTTATTTTATTTAACTAATAAAAACAGAAAACAAAAGGTAAGGACATAAGGTAGTGCTTACTAAATTCATCAACTTCGTACTGTTCAAAAATGATCCATTAATAAGGTTGATCAGGTCTTATTAATAACCACTTTCGATTAGCATGAAATCGAAGAACTTTCATAAATCACTAAGTTACCTCGATGGGGATATGCATTTCCCCAACAATAAGTATTTTATATTTCTTTTTGATAGTAGGTAGAGGTATTTGAAAACTTCCAATAGTGATTGTCGGAGATTTTTCAATAACATTAATACCATTCACTTGGAATTCTTTCTTCGGAAAGTGCACCGTATGCTCATTGCCATTAATATGAAAAGTGACCTTGTTTTTATTGCAATCAATAACAGCCCCTGCAGTGTTCAAGAAGGGTCTCCCAAGGATAATCGACATGTTGTCATCCTCAGGCATCTCAAGTATAACAAAGTCAGTCAAAATAGTAACATTAGCTACAACAACAGGCACATCCTCATAGATACCGATAGGTATGGCAGTTGATTTGTCAGCCATTTGCAAAGTTATTTCAGTAGGTGTGAGTTTATTCAAGTCAAGTCTTTCACATAATTATTTTTAATAAAGCAAGGTATAGTTGGTATTCAAGGATCTCCAAGTTTTTAAGGGACTCCATCTTTAAAAGTGTAATAACAAGCATAGTGGAGATTTCAGCTTCCGGTATTTTTCTCTTATTTGTGATGATGTCTTTCATATACTTTGCATATGGAGGCATTTTCAAGATATCAGTCAAGCGAGTACGCAAAAAGACTGGTCTCAGCATTTCAGCAAAGCGTTCAAATTCTTCATCATCATTCTTTTTAGTTGGCTTCGGTGGAAAAGGCATAGGTTTTTGAACCCACGGTTCTCTTTCTTTACCGTGTTTTCTAGCAACAAAGTCTCTTTTGTCATATCTTTTATTTTTAGATTGTGGGTTATCAAGATCAATAGGTGGTTCTATCTCAATATCATTGTCTGGTTCTTTACCATTGGTTGGTTGAGTGTCTTCATGAACCTCATCAGCGTTATCTTTTTCATTATCATTAGGTGAGTGTTCATTACCAGATTGAGTTTCAGCATCAGAGATAGAAGTTTCATTATCATTATCAGGAGGTTTCTCTATTTCATTATAATGAAACTTCTATCTCTGATGCTGAAACTCAGTCTGGTAGTGAACATTCACCTAGTGATAATGAAAAAGATAACGCTGATGTTCATGAAGACTCTCAACCTAATAATGAAAAATAACAAGACAATGATGTTGATATAGAACCACCTGTTGATCTTGATAACCCACAACCTAAGAATAAAAGGTATGATAAAAATGACTTTGTTGCTAGAAAACACAATAAAGAAAGAGAACCGTGGGTTCAAAAAACTATGCCTTTTCCACCTAAGTCAACTAAAAAGAAAGATGATGAAGAATTTGAACACTTTGTTGAAATGCTAAGGCCAGTCTTTTTGCGTACTCGCTTGACTGATATCTTGAAAATGCCTCCTTATGCAAAGTATATGAAAGACATCATCACTAATAAGAGAAAAATGATGGAAGCTGAAATCTCCACTATGCTTGCTAATTATACTTTTAAGGATGGAGTACCTAAAAAACTTGGAGATCCAGGAATACCAACTATACCTTGCTCCATCAAAAATAATTATGTGAAAACTGCTTTGTGTGATTTAGGAGCCGGTGTTAGTGTTATGCCTTTCTCTTTATATAAAAGACTTGATTTGAATAATCTCACACCTACTGAAATATCTTTGCAAATGGCTAACAAATCAACTGCCATACCTATCGCTATTTGTGAGGATGTGCCCGTTGTTGTTGCTGATGTTACTATTTTGACTGACTTTTTAATACTTGAGATGCCCGAGGACGACAACATGTTGATTATCCTTGGTAGACCATTCTTGAATATTACAGGGGCTGTTATTGATTTCAATAAAAGCAAGATCACTTTTCATATTAATGGTAATGAGCATACAGTGCACTTTCCGAAGAAACAATTCCAAGTGAATGGTATTAATGTTATTGCAAAATCTCCAACAATCACTATTGGAAGTTTTCAAATACCTCTACCTACTGTCAAAAAGAAATATGAAATGCTTATTGTTGGGGACATTCATATCCCCGCTGAGGTAACTATAGCGACTAGACCTCAAACAGTGTGATCTCTGTGCATCAATGTCATCCCTGGATCGGTAATGCTGACACACACAGTACTTGAAGGACTTATAACAGAGTAGCAATCACACACTTATTACAACGAATGTCTCAAAAGAGAACTTATTACAATAAATATGGCTTAAGGCCATCTAATACGATAACAGCAGAAGGCTTGGAAGATAAAGTGAGTCCATCAACTCCAACGGCATCACTGAGTGAAAGACCACGACCTAAGGCTCCTTACTCGTCATCTGAAAGGTCTGCAAGATGATACGTTGCAGCCCGAAAATGGGTCAGCACATGGAATATGCTAGCAATGTAACAGAAGAGAGTAATGAACAGAATAATGCTATCACTACATGCATATATGGCCAGTGGAGGCTGTATGGTTAATAAGTTTTGCGAAAAGCCAATTTTTTCCTACAACAAAGGAATATATATTATTTAACTATCATGGTGGTTGTTAAACATTGATAATGGTGAACCCCATCTCAATCCCAATTGAAAGTAATTAATAACCCAATCAAATTATATTTAAGAGTGATGAGATCCACATGATAATCCAAACACCAGATACACAAGATGTCCATAACCGGGGACACGGCTAACCATGATTAGTTTGTACACTCTGCAGAGGTTTGCACACTTTTCCCCACAAGACTCAATCTCCTCCGTTGGATTTCTCACACTACATGGTGTTTGAGAAACGGATGACTGAGACACAATCTTTCAGAAGCGTTAGCACCTTACGATGGGTAGACAGTACCACCTACATCCCCTACATCTGCTAGTCTACCACTGTAAGAGTTCACACTACTTAATCAACTATGCTAGAGCCCATAATAGCTTGTGGCTGCACACGGAAGTTTCTAGCATGAATAACCTCATGATCCTTTTGAGCATGGGTGGCAGTCCATAGGAGAATCACACGGTACCCCGGGATTTCCAAAAATATAGGCAATCACCGGATTTCCCCAGGTGCCTCAATCCACCCAGATGTGTATTTAAGTTGCCGCCTTAAGTTAACCATTAATTAAGAATACTCACATCTGTCATGAATACACCCAAACCCAATCCACGTCTACGAGCATAGCATAGCAAAATAAGCAACGTAGAAGTAACTCCCAGGGTTTGATAATAATCAGGTGAATAGGTACTACCTCATCTACTTCCCAAACCCACAATTTAAATCAGATCCTAACCATGCAATTGTGTGAGGATTGATCTAATGCAATAAAACTGGGTAGTAAAGAGGTATGATCAAAGTGTTACTAGCCTTGCTGATGATCCGCGAAACCTAGAGACTCGTAGTAGCATGCTTCGCACTACGGGTACTCTATCGCAAACAAACAAGCATACAATAAGCAATCAAGCAAGGGCACGGGTAAAACTCAAATAAGAGATCTAACTAGAAAATTCAACTTAAGAACTCTGATTTGCAAAAAGAATCAAATCAAACGAAGCAACAAAACTCAAACGGCGAAAGAAACAAGCTTTGTTTACTAATCTGGACTAAAGTCAAATTTTACAGTAGCAAAAACTTGTTTAAGTTGGTTAAACAGAAAGAGGGCTTCGAGACGAAACTCTAGGCGCTTGAATTTCCTGATTCCGATAAACGAGCGAAAAGATAAACTAAAACGAAAATCGGATCAGAAATCACGATCGAAAATAATCGCGGAAAACCCGAGAAAAAGAAAAACTGACAAACAAGCTAACGAACAAACGTTCATTGTCTGCGACTAAACGGTGAAAACCGTTCGTTAAAACGAACATACGAACGGGCGTTTGCTAAATAACTAGACTAGAAAAAAACCGATCTAATAAAAAACGGGATCTAGGGTTTCGAAGAAAACGTTCAGTTTTCTCAAGAAAACCGAGGCGACGGCGAGTCGGCAGCAGTGGAGGTGCGGCGCGGTGCAGTGGCGGCGTCGGTGGCATGCGGCGCGGCGGCGGGGCGCGGCTAGGGTTAGGGTTTGGGCATCGGTCGCGGGTGGGCTGGCAGCCGCTGGGCCTTGGGGTGGATCGGGGCGGCGGCTTATAAAGCCCTCCGGGCGCAGTCCCGCTCCGGTACGGCCCGGAGTCGGTTTCTCTTTTTTTTAATAATTCCGATGTGGAGAAAAATAAAGAAAAGAAGTACTAAACAGACTCCAAAAATCCCGAAAGAAATTTTCCCCGTCCTCTAAAAATAGGACGGACAAGGTGAACATTTATTTGGGCCTCTAATGCAATTCTGAAAAACGCATATTTTTCCTAATTCAAATAAAATAGCGATAAAACTCCGAATAAAAATCTTATTTGATTTTAACATTAAATCTCTGATATTTATTTATTTTGAGGAAGTCATTTTTATCCTCTCTCTTTTATTTTTATAAAAGAAATATTCAAAGAGAAAAATAATTAAAATCAAGTGATCCTCTTTTCAAAATTCAAGAAAAACTCGAATATGAAAATAATGAAATCCCCAACTCTCTTCGTGGGTCCTTGAGTTGCATAGAATTTCTAGGATCAATCCAAAATGAAAATAAAATATGATATGCAATGATGATCTAATATATAACATTCCAAATTGAAAATTTGGGATGTTACAAACCTACCCCCTTAAGATGAATCTCGCCCTCAAGATTCGGGTTGGCTAGAAAATAGGTGAGAGTGATTCTTCGATGGGTCTTCCTCTCGTTCCCAGGTGGCTTCTTCCTCGGTATGGTGGCTCCACTAAACTTTGCAAAATTTGATTACTTTGTTGCATGTGACTCGACTAGCAAACTCGAGAATTCTGACTGGCTTCTCCTCGTAGGTCAAATCGCTATCTAACTATTTAGCTTCCAGCGGTACTGTCTCTCTTAGAGGAATATCAGCCATCTCTGCGTTGCACTTCTTCAACGGAGAAATGTGGAACACATCGTGAACTCCTGACAATCCTTCGGGTAATTCCAACTTGTAAGAAACTACTCCCATACGTTCCAAAACTTTGTATGGTCCCACAAAACGTGGTGCTAATTTTCCCTTAACTCCAAAGCGCTTCACTCCTTGAAGTGGGGATACACGAAGATACACTCTGTCTCCGACTTCGTAAACTGTCTCCTTGCATTTAGAATCTTCATAACTCTTCTGCCTGGACTGGGCTACCTTGAGTCTATCGCAAATCAGCTTAACCTTCTCCTCAGACTCTTTAATCAAATTTGGTCCAAACAACTGTCGGTCTCCAACCTCATCCCACAACAACAGTGTTCTGCACCTCCTTCCGTACAGTGCTTCAAAAGGGAATCAGCTTAACCATCTTCAAACTGGCTTGATAGATGTTGTTGTATGAGAACTCTGTGTAAGGCAAATTTTCGTCCCAGTTAGATCCATTATCTAGTGCACAAGCTCTCAACATGTCCTCCAGAATCTGATTGACTCTCTCAGTCTGTCCATCTGTCTACGAGTGAAAAGCTGTACTGAACTCTAGCCTAGTTCCCAAAGTTTCATGCAACTGATTCCAAAACTTTGAGGTAAACTGGGTTCCTCTATCTAATACAATGGTCCTCGGAACTCCATGCAGACATACGATCCTGGTCATGTATACCTTTGCCAACTTAGCACTGGTGTAAGTGGTCTTCACTGGGATGAAATGAGCTACTTTCGTCAAATGATCGACTACAACCCATATCGAGTCATAGGCTGAACGGGTCCTGGGTAATCCCGTGATAAAGTCCATGCCGAGTTTATCCCACTTCCATTCGGGTATCGGCAATGGTTGTAGCAATCCTGCTGGCTTCTGATGCTCTGCCTTCACTCTCTGACATACATCACAAACTGCTACATACTCTGCAATATCCTTCTTCATTCCGGTCCACCAGAAACTATCCTTCAATTCCAGATACATCTTGGTATTTCCTGGGTGAATCGAATATGGCGAATCATGGGCCTCTTGCAGAATCAACTTCCTGATCTCCTGATCATTTGGCACATATATGCGGTCCTCAAACCATAAGGTATCATGCTCATCCTCACGAAATCCTTTAGCCTTTCCTTTTCTCATTCTTTTCTTTATTTCGGCAATCCCCTTGTCCATCTTCTGAGCTTCTCTGATCTTATCCATCAAAGTAGACTGAATCTCCAAAGCTGCTACATAACCTCTCAGAACTATCTCCAAACATAGCTCGCGAAGGTCCAACTCCTTGGGTAACTCTCCGGTCATGAGTGTATTGACATGACTTTTGCAGCTTAACGCATCGGCTACTATGTTAGCCTTTCCGGGATGATAATGCAATCTCATATCATAATCCTTAATGAGATCCAACCATCTCCTCTGCCTAAGATTCAACTCCTTCTGCGTGAAGATATACTTCAAACTCTTGTGATCCGTGTATACCTCACAATGGTTTCCTTTGAGAAAATGTCTCCAAGTCTTCAACGCATGCACTACGGCTGCTAACTCCAAATCATGCATAGCATAATTTAACTCATGGGGTTTAAGTTGTTGTGAGGCATATGAAACAACTCTTCCCTCCTGCATAAGTACGGCTCTAAGTCCTCGACGAGAAGCGTCATAATACACTTCATAATCCTTGCGTTGATATGGCAAAATCAACACTGGTGATGTAACCAAGCATATTTTCAACTCCTGAAAACTAGCCTCACATTCCTCAGTCCATTTGAACTTAGTGTCCTTCTTTAACAACTCCGTCATAGGCTTTGCAATCTTTGAGCAATTCTCAATGAACCTCCGGTAGTATCCTGCGAGTCCAAGAAAACTCCGGATCTCTCCAACTGACATGGGTGACTCCCAATTTGTCAGAGTGACAACCTTGGTGGGGTCTACCGCTATTCCTTCTCCGGATATAACATGTCCAAGGAATCCAACTTCCTTCAACCAAAACTCACACTTGTTGAACTTGGTGTATAGCTAATGTTCTCTAAGTTTCCCAAGTACTAAACGCAAATGCTCTTTATGTTCTTCTTCATTCTTCGAGTAGACCAGAATATCATCAATGAACACCATGACGAACTTATCCAAAAACTCCATAAACACCTTGTTCATCATGTTCATAAATTAGGAAGGTGCGTTAGTCAGGCCAAATGACATAACGGTATACTCATATAGCCCGTACCTCGTGGTAAAAGTTGTCTTAGGTATATCCTGCTCTCGAATCTTCAACTGGTGATACCCTGATCGCAGATCGATCTTGGAAAACACCTTACCTCCTTGCAGTTGGTCAAACAAATCATTGATCATCGGCAGCGGGTACTTGTTCTTGATTGTCACTTCATTCAATCCTCGATAATCCACAACCATCCTTAACGATCCATCCTTCTTCTCCACTAGAAGTACTGGGGATCCCCAAGGTGATGAACTTGGGCGGATATAACCTTTATCCAGTAACTCCTTAATCTACTTCTTAATTTCCTCCAAATCCTTTGCGGGCATTCTGTATGGTCTCTTAGATATGGGCCCTGTGCCTGGCAAAAGCTCAATTAAGAACTCAATGTCTCTATCCGGTGGCATGCCTGACAACTCTTCTGGAAATACATCTGGAAAATCCTTCACCACTGGTACTTCCTCCTGTACAACTCCTGATAAGGAATTTACTTGAGTCCTATTCAGCACATACCGGGATACATACTTGATCCTTCTTCCTTCTGGGGTGGTGAGCAAAATCGACTTACTGGCGCAGTCAATGTTCCCTCCATACTTCGATAACCAATCCATGCCTAATATCACATCCAATCCTTGTGACTCCAATACTATTAGGTCTGAGGGGAACAGGTAGTTACCAATCCTTAATGGTAACCGATCACACCATAGGCTAGCCATATACTCTGCTCCTGGCGAGGTTACTAACATGGGTGACCTAAGGGCTTGGGTTGGCAGTTTAAACTTATCCACGAATCCCCTTGATATGTATGAATGCGATGCACTAGTATCAAAAAGTATGACTGCAGTAAATGACTTAACTAAAAACTTACCTATTACTGCATCTGGCTGGGCTGCAACCTCATCCACGTTAATGTAGTTTACTTGTCCCCTGGTGAAAGGGTTGGGCTTCTTCCCAGAGGTTCCATTGTTGTTTCCATTCTTAGCTTCAGGACACTCATTGGCGTAATGTCCAGTCTTTTGGCACTTATAGCAAGTAACGTGGCTTAGATCTTTCCTTGCGGGTGTTGCCGGGTTGGAACGGTTCTGTCCGCTGCTTCCTCCAATACCATTCCCGTTCTTGGAGCCACTATGGTTGTGCGAACTTCCTCCATTATGAGTGTGGCCTCCATGGTTATGGACAAGTCCTCCCGAGTTCGGGGTAAAACGAGGTCTCTGCTGAGCTCCAGAATTATACTTCCCTTGTCCATACTTCCTCTTGCGGTTATCAATCTACTGCTGCTTCCCTTTAATCATGAGGGCTCTATCTACCAACTCCTGGTAGTTATTGAAATTTTCCACCATCAACTGCATGCTCAGCTCATCATTCAGTCCTTCTAGGAACTTCTCCAGCTTAGCTACATCTCTAGTGATGTCATCTGGGGCATAACATGCTAGCTTACTAAATTCATCAACATACTGGCGATCTGTGCGTCCTCCATGGCGTAAGTTGCGAAACTCACACTTCTTCATGGCCATAGCTCCTGTTGATACATGGGCAGTGTGAAAGGCCTGCTGGAACTGGTCCCATGTAATAGTGGCTATAGGATAGGTGACAGTGTAATTCTCCCACCATGAGGTTGCTGGTCCATCCAATTGGTGTGCGGCAAAACGCACCTTCTCAGCATTTGTGCATCCTGCAGTGGTTAACTCCCTTCCAATCCTGCAGAGCCAATCATCTACAACTATTGGTTCGGTGCTACTGGAAAACACTAGTGGCTGCAACCTCAGAAAATGGGCTAAGTTGTCAACTGGGGGTGGTGGTGGGTTGTTGTTGTTGTTGTTGTTGTTGTTGCCTTGGTTCTGAACTAACAACTGCATCAAGGTATTCTGCTGCTGGATCAACTGAGTGAGCTCCGGTGGAAAGGTAAATCCGGGGTCACGTCTCGGAGGCATCTGAGGGTTTAGAGGGAAGAGAATAGAATAGAATGAGGTCTAGTGAGAAAACACTACCCATATGCACATGAGACAAACACAATCACATCAATCAATCAAGCAAGCAAGGCATACAATCGGTCTAGAACTATCATTACAAAAGTGCTCGGAGTATACTATACATGGTGGAATACTACTACTATTTTTGGTGGTCGATAGAAAAATTGATCGGTCGAAGACTCCATGATATCTGCTCCAGCTTCATCAACATAGTCATCATCGCTATCGCCGGGGTCCGATTCGGTGTCGTCGATGATGTAGTCTTCAGAACGAATCTCCTTGGGTTCATCGTCTTCTCCTCCTGGCGCGGGGTCTCCCATGAATGCTCCCAGCGTCCTTGTTAGGTCGTCATTCTTCTCCAGTAGTACGACGATTTCCTCCTCATAATCTTCGTGAGTAGCCTTGAGTTCTTCCTCCAGCTCTGTGATCCTTGTCATTGCCTTCTTCAGGTCTATCATGCCTACGCACATCTGATTCTCCTGGCGGCGAATATGCCGGTTTAACTCCTGGATGAAAGCTGTAATCGATCTATCCTTCCTGGTGCTGATCATCTCCCATTGCTAATCTCGGCACCCACAAATCTGGTAGATAGTATCCTTAAGCTCCTTATGGTAAACTTCTCCAATGCGTCCCATGGTGATGTGGGCTGCCATACTCTTTCCTAGACTCCATGTTGGTGCATCAAAGGAAAACTCTATGGGCTTAATGACTGGCGTAAATGTCCTTCCTGGAACTCGAACTTGAATCGTCCAGTGCTCCTCTGCTGGTAAAGTGGCGTTGTAAGTCCTGGTGAAGCTTGGTATTCCAATGTTCAGGTACTTAGTGACTTCCTTCAAGTGTCATCCAAAAGGTGCTTCTTCATCCGGTTGTGCAAACTTATTCCTTGCGGCTGCCATGCTAAAGAGTAGAAAATGGAGAGGAGTCAAAAATTAGAAGAGAGTAGTGATCTAGGGATTTAGCTTAGTGGTCGTGTCCTACAGTCAGCGTGTGCTCTGATACCATCTTCTAGCGACCAGACCTCAAAGAGTCTGATCTCTATGCATCAGTGTCATCCCTGGATCGGTAATGCTGACACGCACAGTACTTGTAGGATTTATAACAGAGTAGCAATCACACACTTATTACAACGAATGTCTCAAAAGAGAACTTATTACAATAAATATGGCTTAAGGCCATCTAATACGATAACAGCGAAAGGATTGGAAGATAAAGTGAGTCCATCAACTCCAACGGCATCACTGAGTGAAAGACCACGACCTAAGGCTCCTTACTTGTCGTCTAAAAAGTCTGAAACATGATACGTTGCAGCCCGAAAACGGGTCAGCACATGGAATATGCTGCCAATGTAACACAAGAGAGTAATGAACAGAATAATGCTATCACTACATGCATATATGGCTGGTGGAGGCTGTATGGTTAATAAGTTTTGTGAAAAGCCAATTTTTCCCTACAACAAAGGAATATATATTATTTAACTATCATGGTAGTTGTTAAACATTGAGAATGGTAAACCCCATCACAATCCCAATTGAAAGTAATTAATAACCCAATCAAATTATATTTAAGAGTGATGATATCCACATGATAATCCAAACACCAGATACTCAAGAAGTCCATAACCGGGGACACAGCTAACCATGATTAGTTTGTACACTCTGCAGAGGTTTGCGCACTTTTCCCCACAATACTCGATCTCCTCCATTGGATTTCTCGCACTACATGGTGTTTGAGAAACGGATGACCGATACACAGTCTTTCAGAAGCGTTAGCACCTTACGATGGGTAGACAGTACCACCTACATCCCCTACATCTTCTAGTCTACCACTGTAAGAGTTCGCACTACTTAATCAACTATGCTAGAGGCCATAATAGCTTGTGGCTGCACACGGAAGTTTCTAGCATGAATAATCTCATGATCCCTTTGAGCCTGGGTGGCAGTCCATAGGAGAATCACACGGTACCCCGGGATTTCCAAAAATACAGGCAATCACTAGATTTCCCCAGGTGCCTCAATCCACCACTACAAAAAAATACACTTTCGTGATGATATGTGTTTGTCATAGTAGGTCCCGTTTTTGTCATGCATGTACATCCATGACAAATTTATGACAGAATCAAGATAGGCATACATGTGTTGTCGTAGAAGTGTTCCATGACATTGCCAAAATTATCACCACGGAAGTGTCCACTTCCATGACGATAAATCGTGCGTCACAGAAGTGCTTTCTTCAAGGGTGACCGACATGTGGCATCCATCGTAACGGAATGCCGTTAAGCTATCGGGTCGGGTTTTGGATCCGACAACCCGTTAACAGCCCCGACCAATGGGGATTTTCCACGTGTAAAATCATCATTGGCTAGAGGAAACACGTGTCGGCTCATCGTTGGGACAGATGTCATCCACTCATTGGACAAAAGGCGCCTATGATACGTCGACACGTGGCACGGCCCAACAGAGGCCCATTCCTATGAAAAGGCCGGCCTGTTTGACTTGGTCAAAAGGTGGCGGGCCGGCCCATGTAAAGCCTGTTAACGACCTGTCGCATATAGCCCATTTACAGCCCGCTAACCCAAGGCCCGTTATGCCCTATCTGAAGTAGGCCCAGTAGCGTCATCTGGGCCACCCAATATGATTCCAGCCCATTTTCACTTCTGGCCCATGACGTCTTTCGGCCCATATGAGGCCCTATGTAACTCTTGGCCTATTAACGGCCCGTGGTGAAACTAGCCCGTAATGAACAGTGTATCACTTTACACCCATTAATGGCCCGTGGTGAGACTGGCCCGTAATGAACAGTGTATCACTTTATACCCATTAACGGCCTGTTATTCCGTTGGGCTGTTTCCAGCCCATGTTATCTTTCGGCCTTCTCAGAGCCCATTTATTCTTGGGCTCATTTCCAGCATTCGTTTACTTACAGCCCGTTACTGTCATTTTCTTCTTGTGGGCCAAATTCAGCCCATGGTTACAGTCGGCCCGTTTGTGGTCCGTTAATATGTTGGGCCGTTTTCATAGCGGCATCAAATACGGCCTATTAATGATGGCCCGTTATGGTCGGCCCATGAACGGACGATTCCAACTCTAGCCCGTTTACGGCCATAATGCGGTTTGTTTGGCCCATGTTTGGTCAATCGATCATACGGCCCATAGAAGGCCCATTGTTTCTACGGCCCGTAGAAGGCCCACTGTTTCTACGGCCAGTAGGAGGCCCAGTGTCACTACAGTAAATATTAGCCCATGGTTACTGTGGCCTAGTTTTAAAAAATAGGTTATTGCAGCCACTAGCTAACTATGGAAAAAGAACTGCAATGACTACAAGCAAACAAATAAACAAGACAACAAGGAAATAAATAAGCAAGCAACTAACACTAGGCTATCACGGCTATTACACATATTACATCCACTGGGCATCAAAGTTCGCCACCAGTGCAAATATAGGGAACAAAACAACATATCATATACACTGGTTGTCAAAGTTGGCGACCAGCACAAATAAACGTCGCAGCAAAACAAATCCAGAACTAAAACCACTTCAGAAGATCTCAAGAAACAATATCCTGGGTACCCATAATGCTGGCAAGATGCTTAGCAAGTTTATTAACTTTCTCTTGTTTGGCGCTTAAATCCTCCAGCGCTTGCTGTTGCACCAGAAAATCTGCATCTGAATTCTGCAGGGACTTCCTCAGTCCTTCAGCTCGCAGCACATTTGATCGATGTATTTCAACTTGAAGTTGAGATTCAAGAAGACGAACTGATTCAGGAAGCGAGTTCGAGGAGCTTGTGCCAGCAGTAGTGGCCTGTAACTCGAATACTACATCAAGACAGGACTTTTGGGTTCCCTCACTGTCGTCAAGATAGTTTTTATCAGCTTTCTTGGAGACCAACGGGGATGTCTCACTATCTTGAACCTTATCTGCATTACTTCCTTTACCATTGGATAACGCAGTACTGTTCTCCAATATTTTGTCCGCATTCTAAAAGAGAAACAAGCAGACACATCACATGTTTACCATGTTGTATATGAAACTCATTTTGGTAAATGAGTTCAGTAGTAAAGTGGACAGGATAACAGCATGAAACAAATATATATCTATGTACCATGGTCACTTTATGGTCTATATCATTCTAGTTTTTGTTGCCAAATCAAGATAGAGACACAGTTCAAATAATAATTGTTCAAGACAAAGCAGAATAGATAGAATATAAGTGTGGGTAACTATAGAGCAATAACAACACTTGTAATGTGCATGACATGAGAACATAACTGTTTATTCAATTGAAACTGAAATCAATATAGAGCAGGTTACAACAGCAAACCAGTTAAAGAAACATGTTTAAAACATACATGTTGCACCATTGGAGTTTCAATTCCATCCTTCAAATTTGAAAGTAGTTGGTATGAGTAAATATAGTAATGCAAGAGCAAAGGAGTATGGACCATAGCTACAGAACCTGACCTGAGAAAAAATCTTCTTCTCCTTTAAGCATTGAGTTGGGATTCGGAGTGGTGGTCCTTGTGCTTTGGGCACTGCAGTTCCCTTACTAACTGCTCGTGTTTGGGTGCTCTGTGGTGTAGACGGTGTTGTTTCAACTGGAACTGGGTTACTATCTGCCGGGGTTGGGGTTAGAAGGGGTGTAGCTGGTTTTCTGTCCAACTGGGTAGGGGTACAATCTGCGAGAGTCTGGGTTATGTGTGGTGGATCTGGTCCTTGGGCAAGTACAACTGTGGTTCTATCTGCATCAACTGGTAGCACTATCTTTTCTAAAGACCGTGTTGTTACTCCCTTAGATACTGCCATCACGCTCTCCAATTCAAATGGCTGATAAACAAGAAAAGTAATTGAAAGTATAGAAATTGTATGATAGACAGGTGCAATGGATAGTGGGGAATAAAAGAGGGCATGAAATAATGCATATTTATGTTGTCTAACCAAACAGGATAGCATGACACAATTTCACATATATGATGGCTAACTAAACAGGATAGCATGACACAATTTCACATTATGATGGCTAACTAAAAAAGATGGAAATACATAGTTCAAACTATGAGACTATGTAAATAGGATGACATGACATAACTATATAATGTGTTTATTAAATAGGTTGGCATGCCATAATTCACATACATTCACGGATAGAATGCCATAATTCAAAATATGATGACTGTAAATACTAAACAGGATGAGATGATATAATTATATGATGTCTTTATTAAATGGGTTGCCATGCCATAATTCAGATAGATGATGTGTATGTACTATGTAAACATGATGGCATGATATAATTCAAATATATGATTTATATAGTAAGCAAGTAAGTAGATGGCAATCCATATATGATGTAAAAACTAAGCAATGCAAGACAACATGCATGACATGGGTAATATAACCTTGCCAAGTTTGAGCATAGACCTCAGGGGGGAAATAGGACTGGTCATCAGTCTCTGAATCCTCCTCTGGGGAGCTCTCTGTAACCAGCAAGATGTCTGCTTCAGCAGGTAGCATTGTCTGCTCTGAATACCTTGTTTTCACTCCAGATACTTCCATCACCGCTTCAAATGGCTGATGCACAGGAAGAGTAGTTGAATATACAAACATTGTCGACAAATGGAACACGTAATACAAAAAATGATAGCATGATATAATTCACATACATGATGATTGGCTAAACAGCATGGCATTGCATAATTCACATATATAATGCCTTTGCAACAAGATAGCATTGTATAATTCACATATATAATGTCTTGCAATAAGATGGCAATGCATAATTCACATATATGGTAATTAGACACTGAACAGGTGGCATTCACACAAAGCATGTCTACACTAATCAAATGACATAGCAATGCAAGACACCATATGCACGATATGAGCAACATAACCCTGCCAAGTTAGAGCATACACCTCGGGGGGAATAGGACTAGTCATCTGTCTCTGAATCCTCCTCTGATGAGCTATCCGTAACCAGCGAGATATGCGCTTCGTCAGATAACATAGTGTCGGTGTTCTGGGAACGGGGGTCCCCGGACTTGCCTGCCTGCGGCCTGCGGCGTGGCTCAACTGGGGGCCCAGCGCGGCCCATCTTCATCAGCTCAAGCTCAAGACCCTCGCAAGGGGCCAAGCCTCGCGGGGCGGACGACAGAAAGCTTCCTCGGTGGCAGCCTCATCAGGCAGGCTCGCGAGGAGGCGAAGAGATCAAGGCAGGGGTACCTCGCGAGGAACCCGTGACGCAAGCCATGACTATCGAGACCAGGCGGGCACCAGGCTAGCGCCGGCCTGCGCAGTTTCCTTGTTTCCCCTTTGGTGCAAAGGGGGCAAGCACAGGCCAAGGCATCGGGCAAAGGTTGCCATTCTAGTGCAACGAGACCAAGACCAGCAGAGCGGCAGGACGGAGGTCACTGTGGAGCCCAAGACGGCGTCATCACCAGTACTTTTGGCAGCCGAAGACCACCTTTGGTCAGGATAACTTGTACTAGATGTTCCCCTTCAAAATGGCCAATTGTTGCTGCCCTTCCCGCTCATTATTTGGGGAGAGGCCAAGGGCCTCTATAAATGAGCTAGCCACCACAGAGTAGAGACAGCTAGAAAAACCCTGAGACATCCAGAAATCTGGTAGAGCCCAAGCAGAGAGAGAGTGAGGCGACTGAACTCACCCTAGCAGTTCATCGCACCAACTCAAGAACACCTCTCGCGAGGTTGTTCTTCCCTTGTACTGTTCATCATCAGCCCCTGAGGCAATCCACCACACCACACACTAGAGTAGGGTATTACACCACAATGGTGGCCCGAACCAGTATACACCTCGTGTCCCTTGTGTTGTTCGTTGTTTCTAGTTTAGATCACGCGAGGGGATTGGACGTAGGTCGGTAGGGGAGAGATCTTCGCGCGCACCCTAGTGTTCGAACCTTAAGGGTCTGCCGGAACCCGAAATCCGACATTTGGCGCGCCAGGTAGGGGTGCGCCAGAATCCTTCTTCCTCTGCATCGTGTTCCGTCGCTTCGCCGTTCAGATGTCAACCGACCCGGCAGCCAACGCCGAGCGCTGGGCAGCCTGCGGGGCGCGGGCGACGCGGCTAGACGCCGCCTGCCCTCACAACACGGCAGGTGCGGGCCGCAGCAAGGGCCTCAGACCACGCCGCGGCCACGGCGCCATACACCCGACGGGAGCAAGCGAATTCCAGGGCCGCGCTCATGGTGGCCCGAGAGCTGCTACGGTGTTGACTGCTGGAGGGCGGCCGCGACGTGTTGTTGGAGCGAGTAGCTGAGCTCCTGGACGCCGCCGCCTCAGGAACACCTCCTTTCTGCATCCAGCTGCCACCCCAGACCCAAGTCGGGCTGCATGGTGGCATCGTGCGCACGCACGCGACTTCCAGTGGACTCCAGGACCCGTCCGGCGCCAACACCTCCGCTGGCACCGGGCGACAAGTCACGCCAGCCCCCTCTCAGGCCAGCGAAGGGGTGCACACCGCGGCCTTCGGCCTCGGCGGACCGCCGCGCCATCACCCCCAAGACGGCGCTCCAAGCCAGGTTGCATGGCATGTGGGGCGCTACGGTGGGGTGCACGGGGCGGCAACCCCGGAAGCTTATGTGCCCCGCATGGTGGATCAGGGGTGCGCACTGGAGGAAGATCATGGCTCGTTCCTCGGGCCGGGCTGGGACGAGGAGACGCCAGAAGCTGAGCTCTTACGGGAACCCCAGGAGAGCCTCGACAACTGCGTCGGCGGCGGCAATTATCGGGTACCACTCATCCCTCAGGAGCAGGCTTATGCTAACCATGGGTCGCAGGAGATACAGGTCGCCACAGCAGGTGGTTGCCCCAATTCTGCAGCCTCATACCCCTCAGGAGGAGGGCGTAGGGGGCTGCAGGAGAGGGGCCGAGATTCAGGTTCGTCACCGCTGCGGTCGGAGCAAAGCGTTCTCAGGAGGTAGCCCCCCCTGTCGGGGAGGTGCCCCAAGGCCTGCCCCCGGCAGGGGACCTGTTGGGGATATTACTACTAGGCATAAACCGGCCTACCTGGGCCAGATTAACTTCATCAGTAGTTCAAAGGTGTTAAAGCCCAAAGAGGCAGATAAAGGCCCAGGGCCGGTAGTCGGTTTACAACCTGTAGCCGTACACCGGCTTTGTGCATATACTTGTACTATAAGTTAGGAACAAGGAGAGACCAACCCGGATACGAGTATGAACCGGTGTTGGGACTCTTTGAACCGGCAGGCGTCACCCATGTATATAAGGGGACGACCCGGCGGCGGTTCAGGGAGAGAGACAACAACTCGAGACATAGGCGAAGCTTGTTTGCTTCCTAGTCATCGAAACCCCATCAATTCCATCACAACTAGACGTGGGCTTTTACCTTCCTTGGAGGGGCCGAACTAGTATAAACTCTCTTGCGTCCTCGTGTCCGCTTTAACCCCTTCAAGCTAACCCGTCGCGATGGCTCCACGACTAAGTCCTTTCTCTAGGACATCTACCATGACAAAACCACGACAGTTGACGCCCACCGTGGGGCTATCGCATGATGGTTTCCGGTTCTTGGAGGGCCGCTTTGAAGGACTCGAGGGCTACGCTGTAGGCCGGATGACTAAGAGTCGTCGCGGCAAGCTCTACATCGACGACGCAGGCTGGGGCCCCGAGGCCGGCTCAATTGACTACGGGTACCGGGTCCCATTTGGTAGCATTCACGTTTTCATTGGCAAGATCGGTGAACCGGGCCCTGAGCCGGACATCTGCACCGACCTCGTCGAGACGGCTCAGCGTGCACGATCCGCCCAGGTTAAGCCGGCCATGAAGCGTGCCTTCGTGGGAGTCATCCATGGAGGAAGTTATGAGGACGGATCGGAGTTTTGCGACGCGATCGTCGTTTGTTCTGGTGACGAATCATTGACCGGAGAAACCGAATCTCTTTATCAGCTACAAGATGGCCGGATTGGGAGCTGTTCCGATGGCAACAGTATTTTAGACCCCTCTGATCTGCCCAACCGGGTTGGAATATTCATGGCCGGAACACAAGCAGCGCTTCATTCTTCGACAGCTGCGGCAACGATTTCTGGTTCAGCAGCGGCGACGGCTGCCGGGGCAGGAGGCCCTGTGCGCCCACCGGCTCAGGTTCTATCAGAACTATTTTATGTGTTGGCCGCGCTCATGGTGGAAGTTAATCCGCCGGATCAGGACGTTCACAACGCGGAGATTGCAAAGGTAAAGGAACAGATCACCCAGGCCAAGGCGGATCTGGCGGCTGAGGACACCAGGATGGCCGTAGAGCAGGCCGCTTTAGACGCCCATGCCTACAAGCTTATGTTGGACCAGAGCGCGTCGCATGAAGTCATGAGGAGGAAGCACCGATCCCGCTTACCACCGGTTTTCGAGGCCAGAGACCTTTTCAACACTCCAGGACCAAGAGCCGGCAATCCGCCGGAGGGAAACCGGGCAAAAGCCCCTGGGACCGGTGCACCGGTTCAGCCTCGTCAGATGGACCCGCCTCGTCAAAACACCGTGGTACCTCAAGCTGCTTTAACACCCCCGGGTCACTACTCCAACCCAATGGACAATCTTGTTGCTGCTGCACGGCTGGAGGCAATTCCAATTGAGGGTGACTCGCCGCAGGCAATAGAGACGCGACGGGTCAAGGAACTTCTGAGGACAGCTTTGGCCCAACAGGAAGTGTACTCGTACAGCCGCGACCGGATCGACTCGACCCCTCGTCCAAGCTGGAGCTATAGCAGACATATGGATGAACCGGCAGTGTCGAGTAATGAACAACGTGGGCACCTCGTGGCAACAATCCGGCGGGTGGTACTGATGACGCTCAAGGAATGGTGGACTGGGCCCACGCGCAGGGAGGCCGAGTTAGCCGCACAGCATCAGGCGCGGCAGCTCACGCCGGTTCGTCCAACCACCCTGACTGAACCTGGTGTTACTTCTAGTTCTTTGGGGGTGCCTTGCCTTATCCCCGCTTTACGCAACGTGCGTCTGCCCAAGGATTTCAAAGGCCCACGCAAGGTACCAAATTACACGGCGGATCAAACTCCAGAGACATGGGTGGAGAGCTATGAGATGGCCATGGAGATGCTTGATGTGGATGACGCGGCGTGTGCGAAATACTTCACCATGATGCTCGAAGGAACGGCCCGGACGTGGTTAAAAAGCTTGCCAACTAATTCTATCAGTTCATGGGCCCAATTGCGAGCCCGATTTATCAGCAATTTCAAGGACACCTGTAAACAGCCTATGTCGATAGTGGACTTAGCCGCATGTGTCCAGGAGGAAGGAGAATCAACAACTCATTGGGTGCGCCGGGTTTCACAAGTGTTGCACTCCTCAGACCGCATCAGCGCTGACACCATAGTATTAACCCTAGAAGGCAACTGCCGGTTTGGGCCCCTGAAGTTGAAATTAGGACGGATGAAACGTCATTGCACCGACATGGGGACCCTCATGGCCGCTTTGGTGAAATATGCTGATTCTGATAGTACCAGGGATCCCGAATCTGATGATGACAAGACAGGGAAAGGGAAGAAGAACAGCAGCTCCAAAGGTCAGCAGCATGGATGGAGGTGGCACCTCAGGTGGGAGGTTACAAGTTCACCAAGGTGCTCATGGATGGAGGGAGTAGCATTAACATCCTGTACTATGAGACCTTCCGTCGTATGGGACTAGCAGATAAGAATCTCAAACCGTCTAATACAGTATTCCATGGTGTAGTGCCTGGCAGATCAGCATATCCCGTTGGTAAGATAGCTCTGGAAGTGGCCTTTGGGGATGATCATGATTCCAGGTCGGAGACATTGACGTTTGAAGTGGTGAAAATCCAAAGTCCATATCATGCCCTGTTTGGGCGACCGGCCTACGCCAAGTTTATGGCTCGGCCCTGTTATGTGTATTTGCAGCTCAAGATGCTGGGTCACAAGGGGACAATAACGGTTCACGGAAGCCGCAAAATCACTTTGGAATGCGAGGAAGGAGATGTGGCTTATGCAGAGTCGGTTTGTGCCACCGAGGAGTCGAAGTACTATAAAGACAATGTTGATCCGGCGGACATGACTCCGTTGAAGAAGCCAACTACGGAGCATGATGCAGCCCTGAAATTCAAATCGGCGGCAGAAACTAAGCTTGTTGACTTCGTACCTGGTGATTCGTCCAAGTAGTTCAGCATCAGTGCCAACTTGGATCCGAAATAGGAAAGCGCGCTCACCGAGTTCATCCATGAGAATCGGGACATTTTTGCATGGAAGCCCTCTGACATGCCAGGTGTACCGAGGCAACTCGCTGAGCACACACTTAATGTGGATCCTAAATATAAACCGGTGAAACAGTTCCTCCGCTGGTTTAACGAAGAAAGACGCAAGGCCATTGGAGAAGAGGTAGCCAGGCTCTTAGCAGCTGGCTTTATTGTTGAAGTTTTTCACCCTGAGTTGTTTGCCAATCCGGTGCTGGTCCTCAAGAAAAACGGCACCTGGCGCATGTGTGTGGATTACACAGATCTTAATAAGGCTTGCCCAGCAGATCCTTTTGCCCTCCCCCGTATTGATCAAATTATTGATGCTAAGGCGGGTTGTGAGCGTTTAACTTTTTTTGGATGCGTATTCTGGCTATCATCAGATCAAAATGGTAGTTAAGGACCAGGAGAAGACGGCATTTATAACTCCCTTTGGAGCCTTCTGCTATGTGTCTATGCCCTTCGGGCTCAAGAGTGCTCAAGCAACTTACCAACGGTGTGTACAAAATTGTCTTGACAAGCAGATTGGCCGTAATGTACATGCTTACGTGGATGATATCGTGGTTAAGTCCAGGGAAAAGGAGACTCTGATTGATGATTTGAAGGAAACCTTTGATAACCTGAGAACATACAAGATGATGCTTAATCCGGACAAGTGTGTCTTTGGTGTCCCGGCGGGCAAGCTATTGGGTTTTCTAGTGTCTAACAGGGGAATTGAGGCTAATCCGGAGAAGATCACGGCTATCACCTCTCTGGCTAAACCAAAGTGTATCAACGATGTTCAACGCTTGGCAGGCCAGATTGCTGCGCTAAGCCGGTTCATCAGTCGCCTGGGTGAGAAGGCGATCCCTTTGTATCAGATGTTGAAAAAGACGGATCAGTTTGTCTGGAGTTCTGCTGCTGATGAAGCATTTGAGGACTTAAAGCGGCAATTGGCCAATCTGCCTGTGCTCACCGCTCCCGTTGACAAGGAGCCGTTACTGCTATATGTTGCTGCTAATGTTCGGGCGGTCAGCGCAGCTATTGTGGTGGAGCGAAAGGAGGCAGGTAAGGAGCATCCGGTTCAACGTCCGGTCTATTATATCAGTGAGGTGCTCATTGAGTCCAAGCAAAGGTATCCGCATTGGCAGAAGCTGGTGTATGGAGTTTTTATGGCAAGCCGGAAGCTTAAACAATATTTCCAAGGGCACTCAATTACGATGGTCAGTTCTGCTCCTTTGGGAGATATCATCCGGAACCGGGAAGCAACTGGCCGGATTGCAAAATGGGCCATAGAGCTGGGGCCGTACGGTTTGAAGTATGTGCCTCGGACAGCAGTTAAGTCTCAAGCACTTGTTGATTTCATCAATGACTGGACGGAAATGCAAGCACCTGAGGAAAATCCGGATCATACGTATTGGACCATCCATTTTGAAGGATCCAGGCAGTTGGAAGGCTCGGGGGCTGGAGTCGTATTAACTTCCCCATGAGGTGATAAGTTTTGTTCTGTTCTCTGTTTAATGTTCCCTTGTACTAACAATGCAGCTGAGTATGAAGCCTTGCTCCATGGTCTCCGGATGGCTAAGGAGATGAATTTAAGTCAAGTTAAGTGCTTCAGTGACTCGGACCTTGTGGCTCAGCAAGTGTCTGGCACTTGGGACTCCAAGGACCCACTCATGGCAGCATATCGTCGTGAGGTTTATACTGTCGCAGGTTATTTCAAGGGCTATCAGGTGGACCACGTGGACCGGTGGAAAAACGAAGCGGCAGACGCTTTAAGCCGGCTGGGCTCTCAGCGCAAACCGGTCCCACCCAATGTTTTTCTGGATGTGCTGCACAACCCGTCGGTCAAGATCCCTGGCAAAGAGGATTTGGCTATTCCTGATCCGGAGGCTCAATTGGTGGCAGCTCTTCATGTTAGTCCGGATTGGACGCTTCCTTACCTAGCGTACAAAAACCGGGGTGAGTTGCCAGAGGATGAGATTCTAGCCCGGCAGATAATCCGGCGATCCAAGTCCATGGTTATCATCGACGGCGAGTTGCATCATTGCAGTGTATCAGGAGCTTTTCAACGCTGCGTGTCTCCTAAAGAAGGCCGTGAAATTTTGCGTGAGATCCACGAAGGAGATTGTGGTCACCAGGCCGGCTCAAAGTCTCTGGTGGCTAAAGCCTTTCACCATGGTTTTTATTGGTTAACTGCTCATGCTGATGCGGATGATCTGGTCAGACGATGTGATGGTTGCCAAAGGTTTTCAAGGCGTGCTCATGTACCGGCTCAAGAATTGAGAATGATTCCAATTACTTGGCCGTTTGCGACTTGGGGGTAAGATATGGTTGGGCCTTTCAAAAGGTCCAAAGATAAGAAGACCCACCTCCTGGTGGCGGTTGACAAGTTTACAAAGTGCGTGGAGGCAGAACCTATTAGCAAGTGTGATGCGGCCACGGTGGTTCAGTTCATCAAAAAGGTGATTTTCCGGTTTGGCTTTCCGCACAGTATTATCACAGATAATGGTACCAATTTATCCAAAGGTGCTATGAAGGAGTTCTGCGGACGGGAGCACATCCGGCTCGACGTTTCATCAGTGGCACATCCACAGTCCAATGGCCAAGCAGAAAGAGCTAATCAAGAAATCTTGAGAGGCATCAAGCCCAGACTCATGGTTCCTTTGCAGAGAACGCTGGGTTCTTGGGTAGAAGAATTACCGTGTCGGGTGGTAGGTGCGACATATGCCAACGGGTGGCTTATCATTGTGGGAGCCAGTAAGACGTCGCCGGTGCCTGGAAACGGGATGAGGCGAAGACATGCACGCCGGCGAATCTTACCCAGCTTCGGGGCTCTCCGTGGAGATAACACCCCTAGTGCTGCTCTGCGGGGTCTCCGCATGGTCACTAGATGAACAAGTAGCTACACGGTGCTCCTTGAGCTGTTTGGCGAGAGGAAGAAGAAGGGCACGGCTTGCTCTCTTCTCCTCCCTATGTGGTGTTTGAGACTAGCAGGGATTGATCTCCCTTTGCATGGATGCCCCGGGGGGTTTATATAGGCCTACCCCCGGGGGTACAATGGTAATACGGCTGGGCGCGGGGCCCAGCCGTCTGTGTCTACGCTCTCCGGCTTCCGCGCCGGCTGCTGGGGCCCGCCGGCTAGTGGGTCCTGCCGCCTGCCGGCTCCTTGGTCGACAGGCAGGCCCCACTGTCAGGGTCTTGTCGGCGGCTGGTTACTGTTGCTCAATCTTGGTGGCGAGGGCTTCGCCGAAGTGGGCGTGGCTACAGTGCTGCCGCCCGGTGGGCGATCACTGTAGCCCCACCGCGTCTTGTCTCCTTAATGGGGCGTCTTCTTCGAGGGAGGTGGCAAGCCGGCTGTGGGGAGCCGGCTCTATCTTGGGCCGACTGGGGGAGGTCTGGCCGCCTTCAGGTGTCTCTCTGCCCGAAGGGGCCCACCACCCGTGGGCCGTACTGGTAGCCCGTCGTGGATGACATCAGGGTCAACGTGGCAACAGTGCTGCGCCGGACGGGTCATGGCCACCCGTACGACGCACTGTGTCATGTGTGCTCTGGGATTCGGGGGTGGCAGGCTTCACTGTAGCCACGCCCCATCACATCGCCGTTATGTGGATGCAGACTTCGAGGGTACGATCTTGACCGCTTTATGGGTGTCGGCTTCTTGGAGTCGGCCTTCTCGCGGCCGGCTTCTCGGAGCCGGCCCTCCCGTGGCTTCTCTTCATGAGGGCTGAAGTCGGGCCTCCTTCCGATAGCCGGCCTGGAGACAGCCGGCAAGGGGAAGGCGGCCCTGTGTCTTGGATTCTTGAGGGCCGAATCGGCTCGTAATTTTTTCAGAAGGGCCAGGGGGAGCCGGCTAGGCTACCCATGGTTATTTACTCCGACAGTAGTCCCCGAACCTGATCGAGCTTCGAGGCTGACAAAGGGACGAGAAGCTAGGTCAGCTTCCTATCCCGAGGGGCCGGCTTTGCTCATGCGCGCCATCTTCGGAAAAGCTCCATTTCTCGTAGGCGGGAACGCGGGCCACGTGGCGAGGAAATCCTGCCAACGCACGCGCGCGACGGGACGCCGCCGCAGGCCCGGGCCCGCCACTCGCAGGCCTCGGTCCGAGCGCGGATCTTCTGCGGCCCACATGGACCGCTCGCCTTCCCGCGGCGGTTTTATTCTGCCATCAAGGCACAATAATCGCGGGACGTGGGGGAGTTGGCGCAGTTGATCCCCACGTTCCCCCACGCCGCGCCTCCTCGGCTCCGCCGCGCAGTCTATAAGTAGGAGGAGGAGGGGGAGCGGCAGAGGCTCGCGCGCTCTCCCTCACTCCGCCCCTTCTCGCCCTCCTTCTTCTTCTCTTCGCCGCAGCAACTCTTTGCCGCGCCGTTCCGCCGTCGCTTCGTCTTGCTCCCCGCCGCAGCAATCCTTTGCCACGCCGTTTCGCCGTCGCTTCGTCTTGCTCCCCGCCGCATCGCTCCCATGGCGCTGTCGAGCTCGTGGGATGGCTCCAACGTCCACGAGGACCACGTCGAGTTCCTCCGCCGGACGCGGCGTCTGCCCGGCGAGAACCTTGTGCGGGTTCGTCAAGCGCCGGCGAGGGAGATTTCGCCGGCACCGGAGGAGGGCGAGCGGGTGATCTTCCGCTCGCACTGCCTGCGCGGCTTCGGCCTCCCGGCGAGCGGATTCCTTCGAGCCTTCCTCGAGTTCTACCACCTCCAGCCGCATCACCTCACGCCCAACGCGGTGATGCTGCTATCGGCCTTCGTCACCCTGTGCGAGGGTTTTCTTGGAGTTCTCCCCACGCTCGAGCTCTGGGGGGAGTTCTTCCAAAGCAAGCTCGGCACCGTCGTCGCGGGCGTGCCCGCCCCCTGCGGAGCCTTCATTGCCATGAGGCGGGCGAGCGAGAACAATCCGTTCCCGTCCATTCCGCTGATCCAGTCGGTGAAGCTTTGGCAGAAGTCTTATTTCTACGTGAAGAACGTCGCCCAGCAAGGCGACTACGTCAACCTGCCGGCTTACGTAGCCGGCCCGCCGGCTGGGAGGCAGCCTTCGTGGAGCTACCGGGCCAGGTCGCTGTCTCAGGCCGGGAACGCAGCCGTCTCCCGGCTTCGGGTGATGATCCAGTCGGAGGGCCTGACCGGAGCCGACTTGGTGGCCGCCTTCATGGAGCGCCGGGTTCTTCCGCTCCAAGGCCGGCCTCACATGATCTGCCAAATGAGCGTCCGCTTCGACCCATGCCGGCTGAGCACCAGGGAGATGCCTCACGCAGAGGTGTCTTACATGGTGAATTATATCTCCAACTGCAAGCTCGCCGAGGATTGGCGATACGGCAAGGAGCCGTATTCCCGCGCCAACCCTCCGCCTGCCGTAAGTTCTTTCTTCTTTTCTTCCTTTTTTGTAGCCGGCCTCATGATAGCCGACTCTCGATCAATTGGTTTGCCTTTTGCAGAACCCTCTTCTCCCGCCGACAGCCGGGGCCGCGGGGGTAGAGCGCCAGCTCCTCCCGACCGCACGGTGGACGACGCCGACGATCCGGACCTGGGAGCGGCCGCCATGGAAGATGCCATCGTGGGGGAAGGCGACGAGGCCGGAGGCGCGGGACTCGGGGCCAGCTTCGAGGACTGGCCGGATGACGACGAGGTCGAAGTCGCCCCGCACCGCCAGCCGGCGCCCGATCATCAAGGCGCGGGCTCGTCTGCCGTGCCGGCTGCCCGTGGCGGCGCGCAGAAGCGCCGGGCCGCGTCGACCTTCTTCGGCAGCCGGCCGAAAAAATCCAAGGCCTCCACGGCGGCAACCAAGCGGGATGAGGCAGCCGCGGAGGCGGCCCGCTTCCGCAAGGCGGTGAAGCAGCCGCAGGCGATCTCTGCGTAAGTCGTCGAATGTCTTGCGTATATATTTTTTGTCTTCTTCGTCCGAAACTCTTCTAAACCTTTCTTTTCTTGCCGGACAGGGCGCCGCTTTCTCTCGAGCGAGGTCCTGGCGGCTCCGTAGTCGGGCCGACTGGAGGGTCCTCAAGCTCCCGCCGCGTGGATCCCCGCGCCGACCTTAAGGAGGCCACGGAGCGGAACGCGCGGGAGGCGCGGGAGGAGTGGGAGGTGGCGGAGCGAAGGACCGCCCAGGCGATGAAGGAGCAAGCCGACGCGGCGGCCAAGGCCCGGGCGAAGGCGGCAGCCGCGGAGACGGAGGCGGAAGCCTCGCACGACCGGCCTCCGCTGCTTGTTGTTCCCCTCCGCGCGTGGCCCCCGACGTTCCCGTGCCCCCGTCGGAGGAGGTCGACCAAGGCCCGCCGGTGATGGAGAGGCGGGAGGACCCCGTGATCTTCGTGGAGGGGGCGTCGCAGACGGCGCCGACTGGAGCGGGCCAAAGCGGCCAATCAGCTGCGGCGCCAGAGCAGCCATCCAGGGGCGAGCCGGCGGCAGGGGCCGGCCTCGAGGTGCAGCCGGCATTGCACCGGCGCACAGAGGGTGGCGCCTCCGCGCCGGAACCGCACCGAGCAGCGGGCGCCAGCCAGACGGCGGAGGCCCTGGAGGCGGCCAGCGTCAGCACGTCCGAGTGGACTCCCAGCGGGGGGACGGGCGAGCTGAACGCGGCGGCCCAGGAGGTCCGGAACCGGCTTCAAGCTCAGGCCGCCTCGCTGCAGCGATACACTCAAGAGTTTCTCTCGACGCGGGCCGTCATCCGGGTGAGTCTTCTGTCCTTGGTTATTTTGCTCTTTCGATTTCTTCCGTGGGGGCGCGTCAGCGCACCCACTGGGTGTAGTCCCCGAGTTCCAAGCCGGCTGCTGCGCAGGCGGCTTGGAACTTACTAGGTTCTGACAACTTAACTTATCCTTGCCTCCTGTATAATCTTCCAGGAGTATCATAACCTTCGCGCAGCCGCCTTCAACTCCCAGGCTCAGGAGCTGGGCCGGAGAACTGAGGACCTGACCAGCAGCCGGAGTGCGTGTTTGTCTCGTTCATCTCCTGTGGGGGCGCGTCAGCGCACCCACTGGGTGTAGTCCCCGAGATTCGGGCCGACTGCTGAGCAGCCGGGTCGGATCTTCCTTGACGACTTCCCCTTATTAATTTTTCCTTTGTCTTCATGCTTGCAGGAGCCAATGCCGACTTGAGGGAGCAGCTCAGCGGGGCCCAGGCCGCCCTTCGCGCCAAGGAAGCCGAGTACAGCGCCTTGGTCCTGGAGCGTGACCGCCTGGTCAAGGAGTTGGCCGACCAGGAGGAGAGCCACAAGGCGGCCCTGAAGAAGGCGCAGGACAACGAGGACGCCCTGAGGGCCGAGTTCGAGACCGAAGCGGCGGGCTGGGCTGAAGCGAAGCAGGCGCTGAGCGAGGGCTTCAGCCGTATCGAGGATCTGATCGACGGTAAGCCGCCTTCTTCACTCCCTGCTTGCCCTTTGATCCCTGATTTGTGTTCTGACTTGTGCTGCTTTTTGTTCTCTGTGCAGACTACTTTCCCGGCTACTCCGTCTTCGCCACCCAATCCATCGAGGCCCATCGTGAGGTACGCCGGCAGGCGGGGGCTGAAATCGCGCGGACGCGAGCCGGACGCTTGAGGAGCAGCTCTTGGCGGTCCAAGCCCGGCTGCAGCCGGCTCACCGTATGCTCCGCCGCCTCCAGCGTGCCGGGGCGCAGGTGTTGGCCGCCCTCTGGCCAAGCGAGACGATTCCCCGCACCCCGAGTCGGACTGCCGACTGGCTGGAGGTGGCGGTTGGCCGCTTCGAGGCCTGGAAGGCGTCGGCAGCCCGGCTTGGAGCTGGGCGGGCGCTGGAGTTCGTCCGAGCCTGGTATCCGGGGCTGAACCTGGACCAGCTGCGCACCTGGCGGCTGGAGGCCGACGAAGAGTTGGAGGAGGTGCGGCCGGCTATCGCTCAGCGCGCTTCGACGATCGCCGAGTGTACTGACATCAGCGTCTTCGCTCCTGAGATCAATGACGACGGCGTTGCCCAGCCGGAGGAGTGGTTCGGGCTGGACCCGGCAGCGGGTGAAGACTCGGCAGAGGAGATCGCCTCCAGTGATGAAGGCGAAGACGACGAAGGAGAGGACGGCGAAGACGTTGAGCCGACTGGTGAAGCAGGCAGCCAACCTCAGCCTGATCGTGCCTCCGGCAACAAGGCGCGTGCTAGCGCGCCCTCTGCGGGAGGCGGTGATCATGCCGAGGTTCGCCAGCCGGCCACTCCTCCAGCCGGCACTGCCGTCTCCACCGACCTGCCCGACTCGCCAGTCGCTCCCTTGGCTTAGTCTGCCGTCCTTGTTTTTTCCTGCTTGTTGCCTTTTGAACAACTTTATTAAACTTGCGCAGTTCCACCCACTGGGGGTGTATTCGAACTATGTTGAATGCTGGCCTTTTGAAGGTCTTTTATGTAAATATTATTGCGTGTTTGGTTTCCATTCATGTATGCTTTTTATCCTTAGGCTGTTTCCTTTGCCGCCTTCCCCTTCTGGGAAGGCAAGTACTCGAGCTTTCTTAGATTGGAGCGAGGTGAATGGAAGCCGGCCGGCCGGCTACTCTGGTAGCCGGTCGGCGGTGGGAGAAAAACCGGCTTTTGTTATATTAGTCCGTTAGTCCCTAGCCGTTTTTCGTGTGGGCACCCGTTCCTGCCCTTAACTCTTGCCAGCCGGATAGCCGGTTCTTCGAACTGCGACTTTTGGCAAGAGAAGGCTTGGGAGCCGGCACACTACTTGTCTGACTGCGGGTAGGACTTCTAATATAACTCCAGGCGGCCAGTCCCCGGGCCGACTAGTCGAACCCGGTGCCGGACGGAAAAAAGTGAATGCAATGACAAGGCCATAAGCATGATACTTTTCATTCATAGACAAAAGATGGCAGTCCCCGAGCTCTCCTCGGGGGGCCTATTGTCTCGTACTTAGTACAAAAGTTAGCGTGATACATACTGCATTTCAACTGTAAAACCTTCGGAGGAGGTTGGCATTCCATGGTCGTTCCGACTCCTTGCCGGAGTCGTCTCTCTTTCGTGCCTTCGGCTTCTGCGCGTCGATCAGGTAGTAGGAGTCGTTGCCTAAGGCTCTGCTGATGACGAAGGGGCCCTCCCAAGGGGCCGAGAGCTTGTGCTGGCCGGCTGTTCGCTGGATCAGCCGGAGCACAAGATCGCCCTCTTGGAAGGATCTTGGCTTGACCTTCCGGCTGTGGTAGCGGCACAGGCCCTGCTGATAGATGGCGGACCGGCTGAGGGCTAACAGCCGGCCTTCTTCCAGCAGGTCGACGCCGTCTTCTCGTGCTTCCTTGGCCTTGGCTTCCGTGTACATGGTTACCCGAGGTGAGTCGAACTTGGTGTTAGTTGGGATGACCGCCTCGGCACCATATACAAGGAAGAAAGGAGTGAAGCCGGTTGACTTGTTTGGTGTAGTGCGCAGACTCCAGAGGACAGCCGGCAGCTCATCGAGCCAACAGCTGGCTGAACGCTCCAGTGGTACGATCAGTCGGGGCTTGATGCCGGAAAGGATGAGGCCGTTGGCTCGCTCGACCTGGCCGTTTGACTGCGGGTGGGCGAGGGACGCTAGGTCCAACCGGATGCCTTGCATCGCGCAGAAACGTGCCAAGGCTCCCTTGGCGAAATTTGTGCCATTGTCGGTGATGATGTTGTGTGGCACGCCGTACCGAGTTGTTATATCTGCGATAAATGTCACGGCAGTCGGCCCATTCAGCTTCTTGATCGGCTTTGCCTCAATCCATTTGGTGAATTTGTCCACGGCGACAAGCAGATGTGTCATGCCGCCGCGCGCCGTCTTGAATGGGCCCACCATGTCCAGTCCCCAAACAGCGAAGGGCCAAGTGAGGGGAATGGTCTTCAGTGCTGAAGCCGGCATGTGTTGCTTGGAGCTGAAGAGTTGGCACCCTTTGCAATGTTTAACTAACTCCTTGGCGTCATCGAAAGCAGTCGGCCAAAAGAAACCATGGCGGAAGGCTTTGGCAACGAGTGATCTTGAGGCCGCATGGTGGCCGCATTCTCCTTGGTGGATGTCTTTGAGGATTGCAATGCCCTTCTCTTGCTCAACGCATCGCTGGAGGTGTCAGGACCCCGACTCAATGCCACATCGATCTAGCATGTAACACCTCATATCACTTTGCGGCCTCACGCACGGTATTCCCACGGGTGTCTCCTTACCTTAGCCCGGGACCGTTTGCGCCTTTTGGCACACGTATATGACAGTGTCGCTAGCATCCATATGATAAGGAGCCCGGGCTGACGTGGCTAGTCATAAACCCAAAGTGGCACAGACTTACAGGGACAGGCATCCATGACCCAGCATCGAACGTGTCGGTCATCAGCGAGTGAATCCAGGCTGTAGCACTGGGCTAGCAGGACTCCGGTGAACCGGGCTGTAGCGGGCTAACAGGACTCCGGTATTCATCGCGTGACATTTCCCCGAAGGGACAGACACAGGAACGAAGAAGGACACATGCCGGCCAGCCTAAGTGTTCCGGAGCAGTAGCAAGCTACCATGGCTCGGTGGAAACACTAGGAGACATTTCCCGGTAAGAGAGGCTACTAAAGATAAACAACTAGATAGTCAGATCCCACACATACCAAGCATTTCAATAACATACACACAATATGCTCGATATGTGCAAACACAACATGGCATCACAACATGACTCTACGACTCAAGTAATTTATTCAATAGGCTCCAAGGAGCGAGATATTACAAACATGAGTCTCATGACCCAACATTCAGAGCATACAATCAAAGCACAAGCGGAAGCTATCATGTCTGAGTACAGACATCTATAAATGAAAAAGGCTTGAGAAGCCTGACTATCTACCAGATCCTGCCGAGGGCACAAGATCGTAGCTGAGGTAACAAGCTAAACGTCGAAGTCCGCGGGAACTACTAGCGAGACAGAAGTCTCTCTGCAAAACATAAATTAAGGCAAACGTGAGTACAAATGTACCCAGCAAGACTTACATCAGAACTAACTACATATGCATCATTATCAACAAAGGGGATGGTGGAGTTTAACTGCAGCAAGCCAGCTTTGACTCGGTGGCTATCCTGAACTACGACTGCAAGTAACTCTTTTGAGGTGGCGCACACGAGTCCACATATTCACCATATCAATACACCACTATGGATCCGCTCCCGTCTCCCTACGAGAACGCCATCCATAGCACTCACGCTTATCTTGCGTATTTTAGAGTATCCACTTTCACTTGTCTATGAACTGATATAAGCAACCCAGAAGTCCTTTACCGCGGACACGGCTATTCGAATAGATGATGTTAACCCTGCAGGGGTGTACTTCTTCATACATGTTTCCACCACTTAGCGTCTGCACACGACATGTGCTCGGCAGACTTCAAGCGAAAGCCGACGTGGGTGTAGACCACGACCTACCTAAACACTCAAGTCTCTAGTCCAGGTTTATCGCCTATTCGGGTTCCATCCATGAGGAGATCCGGCCGGAGTTTCGCTCACAGCCCCAAACGATGTGAACAGGGTTCCGAGACACCAAACGGGCGCCCGGTATACCCGGCCACGTGCCTACCGCATCACAGCCCACCCCTACGGTCAGCGCTGTCCACGGCCTCCAGCATACTACAAACACCAGAAACTACTTGCAACTCCTGGACAGAGGACTAGGGTGAATAAGAAGTCGAGCGGGGTCATATTTCAGGGCCCAATGTATGGTAGTAGCTGAATCATGGATCACAAACACAGAACTCAGTTCCTGAGGACGGCTGCAATGAGACAACCCACCATGTACTCCTACATGGCCTCTCACCGCTACCTTTACCAAAACGTGTTCACACACTTAGCTCACACACAGTAGGACATGTTCACACGCCTCTGATTCATCCCCGATGAATCAGACCTGACTCAACTCTAAGCAGTAGCAGGCATGACAAACAAGCATGAATGAGTAGGCACAACAGGGCTCAAACAACTCCTACTCATGCTAGTGGGTTTCATCTATTTACTGTGGCAATGACAGGTCATGCAAAGGATAAAGGGGTTCAGCTACCGCAGCAAGTAACAGATGAATCGATGTTGTCCTAATGCAGTAAAAGAGAGCAGGAGCGAGAGAGTGGGATTTTATCGGAATGAACAAGGGGGTTTTGCTTGCCTGGCACTTCTGAAGATAGCATTGAGTCTTCATCAGTGTCAACGATCACATCATCGGTATCACGTCTATCGAGAGGGGACAAATACCGGCAACACAGAAGGGAACACAATCAATGCAATGCACAATATGATGCATGATCATGACATGGCAAAATGAATGTGTTTTGGGCTAATGCAACTAGCAACAGATTAAATGAAGTTGGTTTGAATACAAGATTCAAATTCAAACTCCATATGTGATTATTCAAATGCCATTTAATTGATTTGTGCTAAACAGCAGCTATAAGTTGTTCTAACATGCATGAAAGTGGTACAGATGGATTCCTTGAATTTTTCTGATAATTTTTCATATATAATTTATTTCATTTGGAGTTACGGTTGAATTTCTATGATTTTTAGAAGTTTAGGACATTTTCTGAAAATAATAAATCATTTAAGAATTATTTAAATTCCAGAAAACATTTACTGCGTCAGCAGTGCGTCACCGTGACGTCAGCAGGTCAACAGACGCTGCTGCTGGTCAAACCTGACGTGTGGGGGCCACACGTCAGTGACACAGGGTTGTTTAACTCACTGACAGGTGGGACCGGTCAACGGCCACGTCAGCTAGGTCAACTCCGACGCGTGGGGCCACTGTGGTTAACTTAAACTAAACAGGGGTTAAACCGTGGTTAGTTAAGGGCGTGGGGCCCATATGTCATCGACACGCGACACTGACTAAACGCGATTAGCACCTAAACTAATGGTGCCACGTCAGCCACCGGAGACCAGCCGGCGGCGACCACAGGACACGGCGGGGGCACGCCGGACTTACGCTAGAGGCGTCAGCTTGGCGCGCTGAGGGCACCAGGGGATGGCCCTTGCTCTCGCGCATCCAGAGGACCAAGTGGGAGGTCGTGGGGTCGCCGGAACTCATGCCGGCGACGAGCTTTGGCGGCGATGGTGTTCGGTGGTGCTCGGGCGCGTCGCTACGGTGCATCAGTGAGCAAATGGAGAGGCTGGGCAGCACCTGCTAGACATGGGGAGCACTAAGAGCAGCACAGTGAGGCCAGGGGAGCATGGAGGCTATGCGTGCAGCAGCAATGGCGGACGGTGGCTTCGGTGCTCGTGGGGAACGGCGCTACGGCACGGAGGAGAGCATGCTGAGTTAGGGGAGAAGGTCAGTGGCTCACGGCGATGACGAGGGGACGCTCGGCGAGGTCGGGGACGGTCCGGAGCCGACGAATTTGACGAAGATGGCCGGCGGTCCCGAGGTTGAAGAAGACATCGAGGGCGGTGTTGCGGCACGTCCGGGGCCTTGTGGCTCGGTGGGGAGAAAGAGGGGGTCGAGGAGGAGCCTTTGAGCGCATCCGCGAGGCTAGGGGGTGGCGGTGGCCGCGAGGGAGCTCGTCGGTGGCGGCGGCTCCGTTTGGGCGAGTGAGAGAGAAGTCCAGGGGAGAGCATGAGGACGCGGGAGAGTGAGGGAGAGAGGCAGGGAGGTGTGTGGCGTCTCCGGGGCATCGAGGAGGAAGCAGGAGGTGGCCAGGGGGAAGCAGGAGGTGGCCGAGGCCTCTCGGGCGCGCGCCACGCCTCGCCTCTGCCTACTGGCAGAGGAAGACGACAGGGGGGGGGGGAAGTGGAGATGGGCTGGGCCGTGCTGGGCCAGGTAAGTGGGCGCCAGGTAACTTCCTTCTCTCTCTCTCTTTATTTCTTTTCTATTTCTGTTATTTTGTTTTTGATTTGATTTAAAATACCAAATCATTTAATAAAATCCTGGAAACAATTATGGGTGCTTTCTGAATTATTTCAGTGACCCTTAACAATTTCCAACATTTATTTGAACATTTAAATTATTTATAGTATTTAAATGCCCAAAGTCAAATACAATATGATTTAATTCAAAAATCCAAAAATGACCTAAGAATATATTCATCATTTTTGGCAGAGGTTTCCACCTTAACCAGAAATCATGAACTTTTCTTAGGAACCTTTTGGGTTTATTGAAAAGATTTTAATTCACCCTAGTTGAGTTGATTTAATGCTAGGGTTTGAACATCCCCATTTCAATTTTAGGCAAAATTTAAACATGATGCAACACATGACTAGCTAGCTCAGAGCAAACCAGAAGCTAGGGATGTGACAACTCACCCCCACTAAACAAGAATCTCGTCTCGAGATTCAAGCGTAGGGTAAGGTGAAGGGGTAACGCAGACTAGTATAATCTTCACGATCCAGGGTGCACTTCAATAGGAACGTTGATTCGATCACCATCATTGTCTTGAAGTCTTGCTCTGAGAAATCCTGTCAACATGACATGGAGGGAAGAAGGAGACTCTAGAAGGGTCGATCTTCTCGAAGATCGAACAACTCACGGAATGAGACATAGGACCATCTCTCGGGTTGAGACACGAGATACACATCAAGAGGGGTGGAAAGAAACGGATGACGAAGGTTCACTAGGTGGACAACAATTCCACACCTAAGAAGGTGGTAAACGATTGTCAACGTAGCGAGGAGTTGAGTTGCCATGATACCACGACGAAACATCCTGGAGGAGGGTGATTCGTAGATTATTACCTTGAGTGGCAAAAAGAATTACTTTTGATTCAGAGATCATTGAAACTCTTCATACCAGCCTAAGGCAATTCACAATGATCGTTTGGAGGGGGTCGGTAGAATGGCATACTCGGACTTGGATGATGTGGATTACCTTGTTGAAGACAACGTAATGGATGAATTTGCTTACCACCAGAAATGGAAGAGACCCGTGGTAGAATGGCACATTGGCGGTGCAAACTGGGAACAAAATGCAAATGATGGGAATGATTCTAGTAACTGGGGAGAGGCTCAACAATAGAGAGTTATCCCACTATTGGAATGGTTATAGCATAACCGAGGAAACTGAGAGCGCTATACAGTTAATGCCGACGATCAAACCTAGCACTTGCGCGTGCTCTCAAGAACTTGAGCAATTCCATAATCATCAAGGTTTTACCAACATCCGTGTCAAGGGTCCGGTAACACAACTTACTACCATGATGAATGGTGATGGAGGATGCAGATGCAAAGGAAGATAACACCTTCTTAGATTTCACCTTGGCGGGGCCAAGGGAATAAAATCTGGATGATCGACCGAGAGACATTTAGCACTCCGCTCGTAATGTTCTCCTTGATGTACTAGCGTATCCCATTCCTTGAAATGGTCTGGTATCTAGAACATCAGGAAAAGGTCGTACTTCGGAAACACTAAAATCATAAGGCATAGCTAGGGGGTAAATCCTACGAAGTCCTTATGGGGAGGTGGCCAACTTCTTCAATCAAGATACTGCAATAATAGGTCTTTCGGCTGGGAGGTGCTGGCCACAACATCCACTTTATCAGTTATCGAGGGACCAATATTATAGTTCTTGGGAAATGTTCCAAACCATCATATCTGCCTGAGATTCAGATCTAGTTGATGTCAGGATATTCCAGACTCATCGAGTCTAGGAAGAAAAACGAAAGTTTGCAACACAAATCGACGACAAGACGTTGCGAGATTCTCGGGGAATGAACTATGATAGTAAGCTCCAAAACATGAGATGGTTCTGCTACGCACGTGTGAACACGGTGTTCCAGGCAAACATGATCACAGGGTAGTCTTACAATAAAACACTACCGAGTTCTGGTAGGGAACCATCATCGAGGATATCGAAGTTCTTTCATAAGTCCGGATTAGCTCTTATGAAGGAACTCCTTCTCCTTGAACAAATCAATCAGTGGCTTGGTGTGCTAGGATACATATGGAATGAAGGTTGCAAGTCTCCAGACCACAGAATACTTCGCACGTGTGCATGACTGACTTGCGATGATTCCAGAGGAAGCAACATTGACTTTCTCGAGTCCACGGCGGCAACTTGCATCAAATGCACATGAACTAGAGGAAGTCACTTCTTACATCCGAACATATGCTTCATGAGCTAGCATGAACAAATGCTTTCAAAAGTTTCCAACACTAGCTTAATGTTCAGCAAAATTATGGAGAAGACAAGGATGTTGTCAATGGGCACAACAACAATTCATCTGGGTTTCCTTTTAAAAGGAATTCCATAGTTAAGTGAACAAGTGATAGCATTGGTCAGACCAAAGATGTAATGGTGTATGCTCAAGGGATCAACCACGAATAAGACAACATTACGAGCATCGTTGGTACTGATTTGATTTGACGATAGCCCACACTCAAATCAATGGATTGATAAGACAATAGGTCCAGCAACTGATCACAGGGACCAATCTATGAAGATATCATCTTTCTTCAACACACACTACACAAGAATATTCCTTTGGAACGAACTAAGTCAGGCAAGCTTTTATCTTCCAACTCTCCAAGTTGTTGTCTAGCTTAACCAACTAGCTCAGGGATAGTTAACACCGATTCTTGGAGAGAGGGTGGTTCACAAGAAACCAACTTGATCACGAGCTCAACACAGCGGTCAGGTGACAACCTGGTAATACTTCCGAGAAGATCTTCGGAAAATCACGAACCACCGATATGTTACTAAGCTCGAGTACAATCTTGCTTTTTGAGGCAAGACGATAAGATCAACAGAGCGAAGATTTGAAATAATCCTAACTCATCGATCGAGGAGTGCACCGAGAACAAGGACTAGGTAGCATGATCAACCTTAGAATGATGATTCAAAACCAACACGCTAAGAATGAAATTATTGTCCATTAACTACCAAGCAACGGAGTTGCTAGCAGTATTGATTTCACACACCACGATTCACTTGTCGGCATTCCGGTTACGATAACACAGGAACCAAGGAATGAACAATGATGGCGAGAAGTATCACTGTGTCAAGAGTTCATAGGATGGTGTGCAATTCCCATGACATTCTTGATATAAAGATGGTAATACTCCAAGGTAGAACAAAGCAAAAGCTGGATTGGCATTTTGATCTGCGGAGTACAATGGTTTTGACCCAATCCTAGATATGGATGAGGTACTGGAGTTTGTTTCTCCTAGTCATTCCGGAATAGAATGGCTTGACGGACCACAAGAGTAATAGGTATCGATGAACGAACACACGCATACTCTTGACTATCAATTGATAGACGAAGGTCAGTAGACAACTAAAGAGGGACAACTCAAAGGAACATATAACTTTCGGAGTTGTGGATGCATAAATTAGTATGTCGAACCAAGTTCAACATAATTCTTCCGGATAACCCATGCAGAAAGGTTGAGCTGGCAGAGTCACAATATAGCATGGAGAACTCATCGAGAGCGCTCTTGTTGTCATCTTTTGGTTCAGAAGAACTCCTGCCAAGAATGATTCATGGTAATTGGAAGAAGGATGTACCATGAACCTCGAGGACTATCGCAAAGGTTACTATTAACCTAAAGGAACAAGCAAACACTATCAACATGAGGTAAGTAGGGTGAATCTCGGGTTCAAGAACCCAGGAATAGAATATCTACTACTAAGTAGCATCACGGAATGCTTTCGAGAATAAAGGCCAGAATCTTCACACTGAGAACACAAAACATGGCTAAACTACTAGATAATCCCCTGAGACACCTAGGGTCATAGTAATAACTCCAACATAAAGGTCGAGGCAGTAGAGTACCTCAACTCAACAATTTGTGTGATTAATCTGGCCTAAAGGAACATTGAAACCAGAGGAAAAGGATTTTGCAAATGCGTCAGACTCTTTGGAAACCTGGGATGACTCGGACAGCATAACGGCTGTAAATGCTCAGAAAAGATTTGAGACATTCACAAAAATGGTGGCATAACCACTCAGAAGCACAATATCAAGGTTCGAGATCAACAATTAACATACGGAGGTAGTAGGAACTGAACTGAGGCTTAATCCAACAATCTTATAAGTCTACGGATTAGTAACACGTGATCCTGATAGAAAGAAGAGAAAGCCTAGTTCTTAATCCCCGTAGAGGAAAGATGATGACTCAGATCAGAAGGCCATGAGGTATAAGGAGTAAAAAGAGCCTTACGTTCCATCCCACAATCAATTCCCTCATATAACTAAAGAATTTCTAGACTCAACTTCGACCAGTTTGGCTTGGTAATCCTACAGGCAGTCAAGCTCTGATACCAACGCTGTCAGGACCCCGACTCAATGCCACATCGATCTAGCATGTAACACCTCATATCACTTTGCGGCCTCACGCACGGTATTCCCACGGGTGTCGCCTTACCTTAGCCCGGGACCGTTTGCGCCTTTTGGCACACGTATATGACAGTGTCGCTAGCATCCATATGATAAGGAGCCCGGGCTGACATGGCTAGTCGTAAACCCAAAGTGGCACAGACTTACAGGGACAGGCATCCATGACCCAGCATCGAACGTGTCGGTCATCAGCGAGTGAATCCAGGCTGTAGCACTGGGCTAGCAGGACTCCGGTGAACCGGGCTGTAGCGGGCTAACAGGACTCCGGTATTCATCGCGTGACATTTCCCCGAAGGGACAGACACAGGAACGAAGAAGGACACATGCCGGCCAGCCTAAGTGTTCCGGAGCAGTAGCAAGCTACCATGGCTCGGTGGAAACACTAGGAGACATTTCCCGGTAAGAGAGGCTACTAAAGATAAACAACTAGATAGTCAGATCCCACACATACCAAGCATTTCAATAACATACACACAATATGCTCGATATGTGCAAACACAACATGGCATCACAACATGACTCTACGACTCAAGTAATTTATTCAATAGGCTCCGAGGAGCGAGATATTACAAACATGAGTCTCATGACCCAACATTCAGAGCATACAAATCAAAGCACAAGCGGAAGCTATCATGTCTGAGTACAGACATCTATAAATGAAAAAGGCTGAGAAGCCTGACTATCTACCAGATCCTGCCGAGGCACAAGATCGTAGCTGAGGTAACAAGCTAAACGTCGAAGTCCACGCGGAACTACTAGCGAGACCGAAGTCTCTCTGCAAAAACATAAATAGGCAAACGTGAGTACAAATGTACCCAGCAAGACTTACATCAGAACTATCTACATATGCATCATTATCAACAAAGGGGATGGTGGGGTTTAACTGCAGCAAGCCAGCTTTGACTCGGTGGCTATCCTGAACTACGACTGCAAGTAACTCTTTTGAGGTGGCGCACACGAGTCCACATATTCACCATATCAATACACCACTATGGATCCGCTCCCGTCTCCCTACGAGAACGCCATCCATAGCACTCACGCTTATCTTGCGTATTTTAGAGTATCCACTTTCACTTGTCTATGAACTGATATAAGCAACCCAGAAGTCCTTTTCCGCGGACACGGCTATTCGAATAGATGATGTTAACCCTGCAGGGGTGTACTTCTTCATACATGTTTCCACCACTTAGCGTCTGCACACGACATGTGCTCGGCAGACTTCAAGCGAAAGCCGACGTGGGTGTAGACCACGACCTACCTAAACACTCAAGTCTCTAGTCCAGGTTTATCGCCTATTCGGGTTCCATCCATGAGGAGATCCGGCCGGAGTTTCGCTCACAGCCCCAAACGATGTGAACAGGGTTCCGTGACACCAAACGGGCGCCCGGTATACCCGGCCACGTGCCTACCGCATCACAGCCCACCCCTACGGTCAGCGCTGTCCACGGCCTCCAGCATACTACAAACACCAGAAACTACTTGCAACTCCTGGACAGAGGACTAGGGTGAATAAGAAGTCGAGCGGGGTCATATTTCAGGGCCCAATGTATGGTAGTAGCTGAATCATGGATCACAAACACAGAACTCAGTTCCTGAGGACGGCTGCAATGAGACAACCCACCATGTACTCCTACATGGCCTCTCACCGCTACCTTTACCAAATCGTGTTCACACACTTAGCTCACACACAGTAGGACATGTTCACACACCTCTGATTCATCCCCGATGAATCAGACCTGACTCAACTCTAAGCAGTAGCAGGCATGACAAACAAACATGAATGAGTAGGCACAACAGGGCTCAAACAACTCCTACTCATGCTAGTGGGTTTCATCTATTTACTGTGGCAATGACAGGTCATGCAAAGGATAAAGGGGTTCAGCTACCGCAGCAAGTAACAGATGAATCGATGTTGTCCTAATGCAGTAAAAGAGAGCAGGAGCGAGAGAGTGGGATTTTATCGGAATGAACAAGGGGGTTTTGCTTGCCTGGCACTTCTGAAGATAGCATTGAGTCTTCATCAGTGTCAACGATCACATCATCGGTATCACGTCTATCGAGAGGGGACAAATACCGGCAACACAGAAGGGAACACAATCAATGCAATGCACAATATGATGCATGATCATGACATGGCAAAATGAATGTGTTTTGGGCTAATGCAACTAGCAACAGATTAAATGAAGTTGGTTTGAATACAAGATTCAAATTCAAACTCCATATGTGATTATTCAAATGCCATTTAATTGATTTGTGCTAAACAGCAGCTATAAGTTGTTCTAACATGCATGAAAGTGGTACAGATGGATTCCTTGAATTTTTCTGATAATTTTTCATATATAATTTATTTCATTTGGAGTTACGGTTGAATTTCTATGATTTTTAGAAGTTTAGGACATTTTCTGAAAATAATAAATCATTTAAGAATTATTTAAATTCCAGAAAACATTTACTGCGTCAGCAGTGCGTCACCGTGACGTCAGCAGGTCAACAGACGCTGCTGCTGGTCAAACCTGACGTGTGGGGGCCACACGTCAGTGACACAGGGTTGTTTAACTCACTGACAGGTGGGACCGGTCAACGGCCACGTCAGCTAGGTCAACTCCGACGCGTGGGGCCACTGTGGTTAACTTAAACTAAACAGGGGTTAAACCGTGGTTAGTTAAGGGCGTGGGGCCCATATGTCATCGACACGCGACACTGACTAAACGCGATTAGCACCTAAACTAATGGTGCCACGTCAGCCACCGGAGACCAGCCGGCGGCGACCACAGGACACGGCGGGGGCACGCCGGACTTACGCTAGAGGCGTCAGCTTGGCGCGCTGAGGGCACCAGGGGATGGCCCTTGCTCTCGCGCATCCAGAGGACCAAGTGGGAGGTCGTGGGGTCGCCGGAACTCATGCCGGCGACGAGCTTTGGCGGCGATGGTGTTCGGTGGTGCTCGGGCGCGTCGCTACGGTGCATCAGTGAGCAAATGGAGAGGCTGGGCAGCACCTGCTAGACATGGGGAGCACTAAGAGCAGCACAGTGAGGCCAGGGGAGCACGGAGGCTATGCGTGCAGCAGCAATGGCGGACGGTGGCTTCGGTGCTCGTGGGGAACGGCGCTACGGCACGGAGGAGAGCATGCTGAGTTAGGGGAGAAGGTCAGTGGCTCACGGCGATGACGAGGGGACGCTCGGCGAGGTCGGGGACGGTCCGGAGCCGACGAATTTGACGAAGATGGCCGGCGGTCCCGAGGTTGAAGAAGACATCGAGGGCGGTGTTGCGGCACGTCCGGGGCCTTGTGGCTCGGTGGGGAGAAAGAGGGGGTCGAGGCGAAGCCTTTGAGCGCATCGGCGAGGCTAGGGGGTGGCGGTGGCCGCGAGGGAGCTCGTCGGTGGCGGCGGCTCCGTTCGGGCGAGTGAGAGAGAAGTCCAGGGGAGAGGATGAGGACGCGGGAGAGTGAGGGAGAGAGGCAGGGAGGTGCGTGGCGTCTCCGGGGCGTCGAGGAGGAAGCAGGAGGTGGCCAGGGGGAAGCAGGAGGTGGCCGAGGCCTCTCGGGCGCGCGCCACGCCTCGCCTCTGCCTACTGGCAGAGGAAGACGACAGGGGGGGGAAGTGGAGATGGGCTGGGCCGTGCTGGGCCAGGTAAGTGGGCGCCAGGTAACTTCCTTCTCTCTCTCTCTCTTATTTCTTTTCTATTTCTGTTATTTTGTTTTTGATTTGATTTAAAATACCAAATCATTTAATAAAATCCTGGAAACAATTATGGGTGCTTTCTGAATTATTTCAGTGACCCTTAACAATTTCCAACATTTATTTGAACATTTAAATTATTTATAGTATTTAAATGCCCAAAGTCAAATACAATATGATTTAATTCAAAAATCCAAAAATGACCTAAGAATATATTCATCATTTTTGGCAGAGGTTTCCACCTTAACCAGAAATCATGAACTTTTCTTAGGAACCTTTTGGGTTTATTGAAAAGATTTTAATTCACCCTAGTTGAGTTGATTTAATGCTAGGGTTTGAACATCCCCATTTCAATTTTAGGCAAAATTTAAACATGATGCAACACATGACTAGCTAGCTCAGAGCAAACCAGTAGCTAGGGATGTGACAGGAGGACTCCAGTGACACTACGCTTGACGAGTTCTTTGTTGACGATTGTGTATGCTCCGGCTCGGCGTTGGACTTGTCTTGCCTCTACTTTGTCAGCCGGCAGATCTTGGTTTATTAGGAAGTTGAGGATGGATTGAGCCCATGACGGAGCTGCGACTTCTTCTATTGCCAAAACGGCTACTGCGACCAGGGCGGGCGGGCTGGGCGGTGAAATGCTGGAGTCGGCCGCCGCCTGTTGTGTTGTTGTAGTCTCCGGGCCGACTACCGCAGTCCCCGAGACGGGTGAGGCAGTCCCCGGGTCGGGTGTAACTACGGAAGTCCCCGAGCCGCCTGCTGATACCCCCTGGCCGACTATCGAAGTCCCCAGGTCACCTGCTTGGTTCTCCGAGCCGGCTGCGTCGGGGTCAGGCAGCACGAAGATGGAATCGGACTCTAGAGACGGCTTGATAGACGGCTTGAGGAGGCGTTGTAGAGCGACACCGGTTGGTATTGCTTGCCGAGTGGAGCCTATTCGAGCCAGGGCATCAGCTGGCTCGTTGTCGGCTCGTCGTAGAAGAGCTTGTGCTTGAGGAGGGTGCCTTCTCGGCACCCGGCAGTGAAGTATTCTATGGCTTGCACCTCGTGCACCCCTTCGCAAGAGTTGCGGAGCTTGGCCCAATGCGTGAGGTAGTCGCGAGTGGACTCGGCGGGGCCTTGTACGCACAAGGAGAGCTGTCTGGGCTTGGGATCCCACTTGTAGGTGCTGGTGAAGTTGCGGACGAAGGCTTGTGTGAAGTCTAGCCAGCTGTTGATGCTGTATGGCTTGAGGCTGTTGAGCCAGGTCCGCGTCATGCCCTGCAGCATGAGGGGCACGTACTTCACGGCAACGCGCCTGTTGCCGTTGGCTATGCTAACCGCCCTGGAGTAGTCGATCAACCAATCTTCCGGCTTCACGGAGCCGTTGCACTTGGGCATGTCTCTTGGGAGCGAGAACCCTTTGGGGAAAGGCTCGTCACGGATGCGGGGGCCGAAGCAAGGCGGGCCGACATCGTCTTCTTCTAGCGCCAGGGATCGCGCCAGGCGGTCGATCCGATGGGGGCGTCGTTCTCGCCGACTCCTTCGCGGCGACCTAGCCGGCCGCTGAGAGTTGGATGCGCAACAGGCGGCGGGGTGGGATATCTCTCTCCACGAGGCCGGGGCGGAGGCAGGTTGCCCCGCCACTCCACAGCCCGGGGGTGGCCTTCTGCGTCTCGCTCGATGGAGATTCGGGTTCGGCTTCGGCTGGCAGCCGGTTCTTTCTCACGCCGCGCGCGGGTTTTACCCGTAGTCGGCGTCCGGGACGTCGCGCCGTGATCTCGGCGCGGGGGAGGGCTTTCCGCACGAGCGTCGGCTTCGTGCCGCTGTGTGGCTGCATCGATCAGCTGCTAGATGCGTCGGGTCATGTGGGGGAGTTCTTTGGCCCCCAGTCCATCTAGCTCGCCTACGGCCGCCTGGGCGGCGCGCAGGTTCTCGAGTGGAGTAGCGTAGACTGGGCGGTCGACTCCTAGCGTATCGTTCACGACAGCGCCGCGCTGTCTGACAACAGTCGGCCTCGCATCGGTGGGCCTTAGCGAGGCGTCTCATGGAAACCAACTTCCGGCCCTCCGCGAGGAGGGCAAGGCGGCGAGCCTCCGGTGCTTCAGCATCGGCATTGGCCGGGAGGGGGATGGACAAGTCGTGGACCGCCGCGTGCGGGGCGTCGTGGGCGCTCTCGTCAGAAGCGCCGCCGTGGCCGATGACCATCACCTCGGTGGTGACAGCGTTGCAGCCATCGGCCCGGGGAAGCGGGTCGTTGTAGATCGCGACGTTGGTGGAGCGTGTCGAGTGAGGCTGTGTCAGAGTCGACAGGCATCGGATCGGTGGAGCCAACCGACTCCAAGTCCACGGCAGGCGCGCCGGAGACGTGGAGCTGGCCAAGGAGGTTGACGAGGTGGTCGGTGCCCGCGTCGGAGGCGAGCTCGTCAGAGATGAGAGTCTTGTCAAGGAGATCGACGAGGCTGCTCGCCGCACAGATGTTGGTGACGCCTTGTAGCGCGTCGTGGCAAGCGCCATCGGGCGTGCCGGGCTGGCTATGCTCGCGGGGGAGGAAGAGGGTGAAGGAAATATGCCCTAGAGGCAATAATAAAGTTATTATTTATTTCCTTATATCATGATATATGTTTATTATTCATGCTAGAATTGTATTAATCGGAAACATAATACATGTGTGAATACATAGACAAACAGAGTGTCACTAGTATGCCTCTACTTGACTATCTCATTAATCAAAGATGGTTATGTTTCCTAACCATGAACAAGGAGTTGTTATTTGATTAATAGGATCACATCATTAGGTGAATGATCTGATTGACATGACCCATTCCATTAGCTTAGCACCCGATCGTTTAGTATGTTGCTATTGCTTTCTTCATGACTTATACATGTTCCTATGACTATGAGATTATGCAACTCCCGTTTGCCGGAGGAACACTTTGTGTGCTGCCAAACGTCACAACGTAAATGGGTGATTATAAAGGTGCTCTACAGGTGTCTCCAAAGGTACATGTTGGGTTGGCGTATTTCGATATTAGGATTTGTCACTCGGATTGTCGGAGAGGTATCTCTGGGCCCTCTCGGTAATGCACATCACATAAGCCTTGCAAGCATTGCAACTAATGAGTTAGTTGCGAGATGATGTATTACGGAACGAGTAAAGAGACTTGCCGGTAACGAGATTGAACTAGGTATTGAGATACCGACGATCGAATCTCGGGCAAGTAACATACCGATGAGAAAGGGAACAACGTATGTTGTTATGCGGTCTGACCGATAAAGATCTTCGTAGAATATGTAGGAGCCAATATGAGCATCTAGATTCCGCTATTGGTTATTGACCGGAGACGTGTCTCGGTCATGTCTACATTGTTCTCGAACCCGTAGGGTCCGCACACTTAAGCTTTCGATGACAATTATATTATGAGTTTTGATGTACCGAAGTTAGTTCGGAGTCCCGGATGTGATCACGGACATGACGAGGAGTCTCGAAATGATCGAGACATAAAGATTGATATATTGGACGGCTATATTCGGACACCGGAAGTGTTCCGGGTGATTTCGGAGAAAACCGGAGAGCCGGAGGGTTACCGGAACCCCCCCCCCCCCGGGGGAGAAGTAATGGGCCATATGGGCCTTAGTGGAGAGAGAGAGGGGCAGCCAAAGGTGGGCCGCGCGCCTCCTCCCCCCTGGTCCGAATTGGACTAGGAGAGGGGGGGCAGCGCCCCCCTTTCCCTCTCCCTCCCCACTTCTTTCCCCCTCCTAGTAGGAGTCCTACTCCTACTAGGAGGAGGACTCCTCCTTGGCGCGCCATAGAGGGCCGGACGGCCTCCTCCCCTTGATCCTTTATATACGGGGGCAGGGGGAACCCCTTGACACACAAGTTGATCCACGTGATCATATTCTTAGCCATGTGCGGTGCCCCCTTCCACCATAGTCCTCGATAATGTTGTAGCGGTGCTTAGGCGAAGCCCTGCGACGGTAGTACATCAAGATCGTCACCACACCGTCGTGCTGACGGAACTCTTCCCCGACACTTTTCTAGATCGGAGTCCGGGGATCGTCATCGAGCTGAACGTGTGCTAGAACTCGGAGGTGCCGTAGTTTCGGTGCTTGATCGGTCGGGCCGTGAAGATGTACGACTACATCAACCAAGTTAATGCTTCCGTTGTCAATCTACAAGGGTATGTAGATCACACTCTCCCGCTCTTGTTGCTATGCATCACCATGATCTTGCGTGTGCGTAGGAAATTTTTTGAAATTACTACGTTCCCCAACAGTGGTATCAGAGCCTAGGTTTTATATGTTGATGTTATTTGCACGAGTAGAACACAAGTGAGTTGTGGGCGATATAAGTCATACTGCTTACCAGCATGTCATACTTTGGTTCGGCGGTATTGGTGGACGAAGCGGCCCGGACCGACATTACACGTACGCTTACGCGAGACCGGTTCTCCCGACGTGCTTTGCACATAGGTGGCTTGCGAGTGACAGTTTCTCCAACTTTAGTTGAACCGAGTGTGACTACGCCCGGTCCTTGCGAAGGTTAAAACAGCACCAACTTCACAAACTATCGTTGTGGTTTTGATGCGTAGGTAAGATTGGTTCTTTCTTAAGCCCGTAGCAGCCACGTAAAACTTGCAACAACAAAGTAGAGGACGTCTAACTTGTTTTTGCAGGGCATGTTGTGATGTGATATGGTCAAGACATGATGCTAAATTTTATTGTATGAGATGATCATGTTTTGTAACTGAGTTATCGGCAACTGGCAGGAGCCATATGGTTGTCGCTTTATTGTATGCAATGCAATCGCGCTGTAATGCTTTACTTTATCACTAAGCGGTAGCGATAGTCGTGGAAGCATAAGATTGGTGAGACGACAACGATGCTACAATGGAGATCAAGGTGTCGCGCCGGTGACAATGGTGATCACGACGGTGCTTCGAAGATGGAGATCACAAGAACAAGATGATGATGGCCATATCATATCACTTATATTGATTGCATGTGATGTTTATCTTTTATGCATCTTATCTTGCTTTGTTTGACGGTAGCATTATTAGATGATCTCTCACTAATCATCAAGAAGTGTTCTCCCTGAGTATGCACCGTTGCGAAAGTTCTTCGTGCTGAGACACCACGTGATGATCGGGTGTGATAGGCTCTACGTTCAAATACAACGGGTGCAAAACAGTTGCACACGCGGAATACTCAGGTTATACTTGACGAGCCAAGCATATACAGATATGGCCTCGGAACACGGAGACCGAAAGGTCGAGCGTGAATCATATGGTAGATATGATCAGCATAGTGATGTTCACCAATGAAACTACTCCATCTCACGTGATGATCGGACATGGTTTAGTTGATTTGGATCACGTAATCACTTAGAGGATTAGAGGGATGTCTATCTAAGTGGGAGATCTTTAAGTAAATTAATTGAACCTAAATTTATCATGAAACTTAGTACCTGATAGTATCTTGCTTGTTTATGCTTGATTGTAGATAGATGGCTCGTGCTGTTGTTTCGTTGAATTTTAATGCATTCCTTGAGAAAGCAAAGTTGAAAGATGATGGTAGCAATTACACGGACTGGGTTCGTAACTTGAGGATTATCCTCATTGCTACACAGAAGAATTACGTCCTGGAAGCACCGCTGGGTGCCAGGCCTGCTGCTGGAGCAACACCAGATGTTATGAACGTCTAGCAGAGCAAAGCTGATGACTACTCGATAGTTCAGTGTGCCATGCTCTACGTCTTAGAATCGGGACTTCAACGACGTTTTGAACTTCATGGAGCATATGAGATGTTCCAGGAGTTGAAGTTAATATTTCAAGCAAATGCCCGGATTGAGAGATATGAAGTCTCCAATAAGTTCTATAGCTGCAAGATGGAAGAGAACAGTTCTGTCAGTGAGCATATACTCAAAATGTCTGGGTATAATAATCACTTGATTCAATTGGGAGTTAATCTTCCAGATGATTGCGTCATTAACAGAATTCTCCAATCACTGCCACCAAGCTACAAGAGCTTCGTGATGAACTATAATATGCAAGGGATGAATAAGACTATTCTCGAGCTCTTCGCAATGCTGAAAGTTGCGGAGGTAGAAATCAAGAAGGAGCATCAAGTGTTGATGGTCAACAAGACCACTAGTTTCAAGAAAAAGGGCAAAGGGAATAAGAAGGGGAACTTCAAAAAGAACGGCAAGCAAGTTGCTACTCAAGAGAAGAAACCCAAACCTAGACCTAAGCCTGAAACTGAGTGCTTCTACTGCAAGCAGACTGGTCACTGGAAGCGGAACTGCCCCAAGTATTTGGCGGATAAGAAGGATGGCAAGGTGAACAAAGGTATATGTGATATACATGTTATTGATGTGTACCTTACTAATGCTCGCAGTAGCACCTGGGTATTTGATACTGGTTCTGTTGCTAATATTTGCAACTCGAAACAGGGACTACGGATTAAGCGAAGATTGGCTAAGGACGAGGTGACGATGCGCGTGGGAAACGGTTCCAAAGTCGATCGCAGTCGGCACGCTACCTTTACATCTACCTTTGGGATTAATATTAGACCTAAATAATTGTTATTTGGTGCCAGCGTTAAGCATGAACATTATATCTGGATCTTGTTTGATGCGAGATGGTTATTCATTTAAATCTGAGAATAATGGTTGTTCTATTTACATGAGTAATATCTTTTATGGTCATGCACACTTAAAGAGTGGTCTATTTTTGTTAAATCTCGATAGTAGTGACACACATATTCATAGTGTTGAAGCCAAAAGATGCAGAGTTGATAATGATAGTGCAACTTATTTGTGGCACTGCCGTTTAGGTCATATCGGTGTAAAGCGCATGAAGAAACTCCATACTGATGGACTTTTGGAACCACTTGATTACGAATCACTTGGTACTTGCGAACCGTGCCTCATGGGCAAGATGACTAAAACACCGTTCTCCGGTACTATGGAGAGAGCAATAGATTTGTTGGAAATCATACATACAGATGTATGTGGTCCGATGAATATTGAGGCCCGTGGCGGATATCGTTATTTTCTCACCTTCATAGATGACTTAAGCAGATATGGGTATATCTACTTAATGAAACACAAGTCTGAAACATTTGAAAAGTTCAAAGAATTTCAGAGTGAAGTAGAAAATCATCGTAACAAGAAAATAAAATTCCTACGATCTGATCGTGGAGGAGAATATTTGAGTTACGAGTTTGGTGTACATTTGAAAAATTGTGGAATAGTTTCGCAACTCACGCCACCCGGAACACCACAGCGTAATGGTGTGTCTGAACGTCGTAATCATACTTTACTAGATATGGTGCGATCTATGATGTCTCTTACTGATTTACCGCTATCGTTTTGGGGATACGCTCTAGAGACGGCCGCATTCATGTTAAATAGGGCACCATCAAAATCCGTTGAGACGACGCCTTATGAACTGTGGTTTGGCAAGAAACCAAAGTTGTCGTTTCTGAAAGTTTGGGGCTGCGATGCTTATGTGAAAAAACTTCAACCTGATAAGCTCGAACCCAAATCGGAGAAATGTGTCTTCATAGGATATCCAAAGGAAACTATTGGATACACCTTCTATCACAGATCCGAAGGCAAGACTTTTGTTGCTAAATTTGGAAACTTTCTGGAGAAGGAGTTTCTCTCGAAAGAAGTGAGTTGGAGGAAAGTAGAACTTGACGAGGTAACTATACCTGCTCCCTTATTGGAAAGTAGTGCATCACAGAAAACTGTTTCAGTGACACCTACACCAGTTAGTGAGGAAGCTAATGATAATGATCATGAAACTTCAGAACAAGATACTACCGAACCTCGTAGATCAACCAGAGTGAGATCCGCGCCAGAGTGGTACAGAAATCCTGTTCTGGAAGTCATGCTACTAGATCATGATGAGCCTACGAACTATGAAGAAGCGATGGTGAGCCCAGATTCCGCAAAATGGCTTGAAGCCATGAAATCTGAGATGGGATCCATGTATGAGAACAAAGTATGTACTTTGGTTGACTTGCCCGATGATCGGCAAGCAATTGAGAATAAATGGATCTTCAGGTAGAAGACTGACGCTGACGGTAATATTACTGTCTACAAAGCTCGACTTGTCGCAAAAGGTTTTCGGCAAGTTCAAGGGATTGACTACGATGAGACCTTCTCACTCGTAGTGATGCTTAAGTCTGTCCGAATCATGTTAGCAATTGCTGCATTTTATGATTATGAAATTTGGCAGATGGATGTCAAAACTGCATTCCTGAATGGATTTCTGGAAGAAGAGTTGTATATGATGCAACCAGAAGGTTTTGTCGATCCAAAGGGAGCTAACAAAGTGTGTAAGCTCCAGCGATCCATTTATGGACTGGTGCAAGCCTCTTGGAGTTGGAATAAACGTTTTGATAGTGTGATCAAAGCATTTGGTTTTATACAGACTTTTGGAGAAGCCTGTATTTACAAGAAAGTGAGTGGGAGCTCTGTAGCATTTCTGATATTATATGTGGATGACATATTACTGATTGGAAATGATATAGAATTTCTGGATAGCATAAAGGGATACTTGAATAAGAGTTTTTCAATGAAAGACCTCGGTGAAGCTGCTTACATATTAGGCATTAAGATCTATAGAGATAGATCAAGACGCTTAATTGGACTTTCACAGAGCACATACCTTGACAAAGTTTTGAAGAAATTCAAAATGGATCAAGCAAAGAAAGGGTTCTTGCCTGTGTTACAAGGTGTGAAGTTGAGTAAGACTCAATGCCCGACCACTGCAGAAGATAGAGAGAAAATGAAAGATGTTCCCTATGCTTCAGCCATAGGCTCTATCATGTATGCAATGCTGTGTACCAGACCTGATGTGTGCCTTGCTATAAGTCTAGCAGGGAGGTACCAAAGTGATCCAGGAGTGGATCACTGGACAGCGGTCAAGAACATCCTGAAATACCTGAAAAGGACTAAGGATATGTTTCTCATATATGGAGGTGACAAAGAGCTCATCGTAAAAGGTTACGTTGATGCAAGCTTTGACACTGATCCGGACGATTCTAAATCGCAAACCGGATACGTGTTTACATTAAACGGTGGAGCTGTCAGTTGGTGCAGTTCTAAACAAAGCGTTGTAGCGGGATCTACATGTGAAGCGGAGTACATAGCTGCTTCGGAAGCAGCAAATGAAGGAGTCTGGATGAAGGAGTTCATATCCGATCTAGGTGTCATACCTAGTGCATCGGGTCCAATGAAAATCTTTTGTGACAATACTGGTGCAATTGCCTTGGCAAAGGAATCCAGATTTCACAAGAGAACCAAGCACATCAAGAGACGCTTCAATTCCATCCGGGATCTAGTCCAGGTGGGAGACATAGAGATTTGCAAGATACATACGGATCTGAATGTTGCAGACCCGTTGACTAAGCCTCTTCCACGAGCAAAACATGACCAGCACCAAGGCTCCATGGGTGTTAGAATCATTACTGTGTAATCTAGATTATTGACTCTAGTGCAAGTGGGAGACTGAAGGAAATATGCCCTAGAGGCAATAATAAAGTTATTATTTATTTCCTTATATCATGATAAATGTTTATTATTCATGCTAGAATTGTATTAACCGGAAACATAATACATGTGTGAATACATAGACAAACAGAGTGTCACTAGTATGCCTCTACTTGACTAGCTCGTTAATCAAAGATGGTTATGTTTCCTAACCATGAACAAGGAGTTGTTATTTGATTAACAGGATCACATCATTAGGTGAATGATCTAATTGACATGACCCATTCCATTAGCTTAGCACCCGATCGTTTAGTATGTTGCTATTGCTTTCTTCATGACTTATACATGTTCCTATGACTATGAGATTATGCAACTCCCGTTTGCCGGAGGAACACTTTGTGTGCTACCAAACGTCACAACGTAAATGGGTGATTATAAAGGTGCTCTACAGGTGTCTCCAAAGGTACATGTTGGGTTGGCGTATTTTGATATTAGGATTTGTCACTCCGATTGTCGGAGAGGTATCTCTGGGCCCTCTCGGTAATGCACATCACATAAGCCTTGCAAGCATTGCAACTAATGAGTTAGTTGCGAGATGATGTATTACGGAACGAGTAAAGAGACTTGCCGGTAACGAGATTGAACTAGGTATTGAGATACCGACGATCGAATCTCGGGCAAGTAACATACCGATGACAAAGGGAACAACGTATGTTGTTATGCGGTCTGACCGATAAAGATCTTCGTAGAATATGTAGGAGCCAATATGAGCATCCAGGTTCCGCCATTGGTTATTGACCGGAGACGTGTCTCGGTCATGTCTACATTGTTCTCGAACCCGTAGGGTCCGCACGCTTAAGGTTTCGATGACAGTTATATTATGAGTTTATGAGTTTTGATGTACCGAAGTTAGTTCGGAGTGCCGGATGTGATCACAGACATGACGAGGAGTATCGAAATGGTCGAGACATAAAGATTGATATATTGGACGGCTATATTCGGACACCGGAAGTGTTCCGGGTGATTTCGGAGAAAACTGGAGAGCCAGAGGGTTACCGGAACCCCCCCGGGAGAAGTAATGGGCCATATGGGCCTTAGTGGAGAGAGAGAGGGGCAGCCAATTGTGGGCCGCGCGCCTCCTCCCCCCTGGTCCGAATTGGACTAGGAGAGGGGGGCGGCGCCCCCCTTTCCCTCTCCCTCCCCACTTCTTTCCCCCTCCTAGTAGGAGTCCTACTCCTACTAGGAGGAGGACTCCTCCTTGGCACGCCATAGAGGGCCGGCCAGCCTCCTCCCCTTGATCCTTTATATACGGGGGCAGGGGGCACCCCTTGACACACAAGTTGATTCACGTGATCATATTCTTAGCCATGTGCGGTGCCCCCTTCCACCATAGTCCTCGATAATATTGTAGCGGTGCTTAGGCGAAGCCCTGCGACGGTAGTACATCAAGATCGTCACCACGCCGTCGTGCTGACGGAACTCTTCCCCGACACTTTGCTGGATCGGAGTCCGGGGATCGTCATCGAGCTGAACGTGTGCTAGAACTCGGAGGTGCCGTAGTTTCGGTGCTTGATCGGTCGGGCCGTGAAGACGTACGACTACATCAACCAAGTTAACGCTTCTGTTATCGATCTACAAGGCTACGTAGATCACACTCTCCCCCTCTCGTTGCTATGCATCACCATGATCTTGCGTGTGCGTAGGAAATTTTTTGAAATTACTACGTTCCCCAACAGAGGGTTCCCGTCCAGAACAGGTCTCCGGACGGCGGTGCACCTGGCCCCACGGTGGGCGCCAAATGTCGGGTGGTAGTGCGACATATGCCAACGGGTGGCTTATCATTGTGGGAGCCAGTAAGACGTCGCCGGTGCCTGGAAACGGGATGAGGCGAAGACATGCACGCCGGTGAATCTTACCCAGCTTCGAGGCTCTCCGGGGAGATAACACCCCTACTGCTGCTCTGCGGGGTCTCCGCATGGTCACTAGATGAACAAGTAGCTACACGGTGCTCCTTGAGCTGTTTGGCGAGAGGAAGAAGAAGGGCACGGCTTGCTCTCTTCTCCTCCCTCTGTGGTGTCTGAGACTAGCAAGGATTGACCTCCCTCTGTTGGGGCCCGCCGGCTAGTGGGTCCCGCCGGCTGCCGGCTCCTTGGTCGACAGGCAGGCCCCACTGTCAGGGCCTTGTCGGCGGCTGGTTACTGTTGCTCAATCTTAGTGGCGAGGGCTTCGCCGAAGTGGGCGTGGCTACAGTGCCGCCGCCCGGTGGGTGATCACTGTAGCCCCACCGCGTCTTGTCTCCTTAATGGGGCATCTTCTTCGAGGGAGGTGGCAAGCCGGCTGTGGGGAGCCGGCTCTATCTTGGGCCGACTGGGGGAGGTCTGGCCGCCTTCGGGTGTCTCTCTGCCTGAAGGGGCCCACCGCCCGTGGGCCGTACTGGTAGCCCATCGTGGATGACATCAGGGTCAACGTGGCAACAGTGCTGCGCCGAACGGGTCATGGCCACCCGTACGACACACTATGCCAGGCGTACTCCGGGATTCGGGGGTGGCAGGCTTCACTGTAGCCACGCCCCGTCACATCGTCATTATGTGGATGCAGACTTCGAGGGTACGATCTTGACCACTTATGGGAGCCGGCTTCTTGGAGTCGGCCTTCCCGCGGCCGGCTTCTCGGAGCCGGCCCTCCCGCGGCTTCTCTTCATGAGGGCTGAAGTCGGGCCGCCTTCCGATAGCCGGCCTGGAGACAGCCGGAAAGGGGAAGGCGGCCATGTGTCTTGGATTCTTGTGGGCCGAATCGGCTCGTAATTTTTTCAGAAGGGCCAGGGGGAGCCGACTAGGCTACCCATGGTTATTTACTCTGACATACCGTCTATGTGATGGAGCATCAATACAACACCCAACAGATCAACAGGATACACACTGTTCTTCATGGTTTATGGAGCGGAGGCGGTTCTCCCCAGTGATATCTGCCATGATTCACCTCGTGTCACGACCTATTGAAGCGGACAACAAGACAACACAGCAAGATGCTTTGGACCGGTTGGATGAAGAGCGTGACATCGCAGCCGCCCGATCGGCGATTTACCAGCAGGATCTTCGTTGTTATCACAGTCGCCGGGTCAGAACCAGAACCTTTCAGGAAGGAGATTTGGTGCTTCGGCTCATCCAAGATCAGACTGATATGCATAAGCTATCCCCACCTTGGGAGGGGCCTTTCGTGGTCAGCAAGAATCTGCACAACGGGTTGTACTATATGATCGATATTCGAGAGCATAAGGACTCACGTACATCAGAGGAGGAGTCTAACAGGCCATGGAATATAGCTCATCTTCGGCCTGACTATACCTGAGCCATTGGCTATACTTATGTACATAGTATGACAATGTATATATTATGATTAAATATAATAAACCGGAACCTCAGTTAAAGCGGGGTATCTGTTCTTTTACATCATGTGAGGTTACACGGAATTGCTCTAAAGCGGCCTCCGGTTTACCCCTTGAGTTCGCTTTGCTAAAAGCATCGTGTTATATCACTTGGAGGATTGGTCGTGTCCGAACCAATACCATGCCTCTTGATAGGCGAAAGCCACCAGATCACTTGGGGACTTGGTCATGTCTGAACCAGTCATGACTCTTGGTCGGCCAAAGGCCACAGAATCACTTGGGGGCTTGGTCGAACCCGAACCATGACCACGCCATTTGGTCGGCATAAATGCCACGGTTTCATCTGGGGACCTGGCTGACTAGAACCATAGTTACACCTAACGGGAACTTGGTCGTGTTTAGCCATGGTAACGCCATTTGATCAGCTTAGATAAAACTTTTCTTTTGCTTCACACGTTTCTTTGAAGGGTTTTTTTTGCTTTTCATTGTGTTTCTTAAACCGACAAAAAAAATTCAATTTGATGGAACACAGTTCACGTCAATTCGGAGATATTTGACCGGTTTGATCCATGTTGTTAACATCCTCTTATGGAGTAACACGGTGTTTAGTATAACCCAGCACGGTTTACAATGGTAAACCGGCGTCATATATATATATATATACAGGAGCTATCATCTCCTCCAAACAGTGTGGGTTTGCAAAACTCCGCTTCAAGATTGGCTAAGCCAACTTCACGCTCAATGACGGCAGGTATTATGTATCTCAAAAATTTGGTCATATACTTAAAATTTTGTTTTGATTTCATATATGCAGACATCATATTCCGCCTGACGGTACAACCGCGGTGGCACTTGATGAATTTTTCATTTCAGAAAGTATTTTGGAAAGTTCATGACCACAGGATGAGCAAATTATGCACGAAGGCATATCAACATTGAAGGTATCAGCTAGCCTATTACAAGGCAACATGGTGCCCATAAATAATATAATTGTTTTTCGCGAAGAAGAGGCAGTTTTAAAACCGGCTTCCGGTTCAAGCTTGGTCACCAGCCTGGCCTGATGGTTGCGGGTCATCCTGCGCCGTGTCAGCCTCCGTGTCCCTACCCAGTGGCTGGAAATCCACAGTTGTTCAGTCGATTCCCATTAATGCTTGAAAAACAGCTTCATCGTGGATCAGCAAGGACGGGTCAATATCGGGAGCATAAGTATGCTTACGGATTGGAGGAATCAGATTTTCTGATTCATGGATTGGCGCAGCTATTCGCTTGTTCTGACTGTCATATTGCGCTTGATAACGAGACAAGTATGCTTCCTCAGCCAACTGACAAGCTAGTGGACGCACCTCCCGGTTTATCGCTCGCAGATCCGCTTCACCGAATTCTGATCCGTCATCCTTCAAACTGGTATAGCCCTGAGCCACTTCAATAGGATCAAAATCCGGCACCCAGGCTTTTGCCCGAATTAAAGCATTGATTGCGCCGGTTCGAGCAGCAGATTTCTTCAGCTCTTCAACCCGGGCAGGAAGCACCGACAGTTTCACCAGAGTATCTTGAATCAAAGTGGGCGCCGGTTTGTTATGAGATGCGGTACAGATGATCCGCTGGGAACCAATATACAATTGTTCAACCAATGTATAGGTGGCTTTTAGTTTCTTCCGCACATCTGACCCCAAGTGACCAATGCGTGTCCCTGAAATACCATAAATGGTTAATAAACCGGCGACTCTGTCAGAAGGCAGAGCCAATTCAGAAGGCAAACCGGCTTACCAAAGATAGCAGCAGTCATGGCATGCACATGCCGCTTTATGTTGGTCAGTTCATCTGCCACTGGTTTTAGTGCAGCCTCAGCATCCTCTGCTCGTTTGATCAAAGCGGATTTTTCAGTGGCCCAGTCTGCCCGTTTCTTCTTGAAGTTCTCCTTAAGTTGTTCCATGGCGCTTAAAGCACTGGCCAACTCCTCTTTTGCTTTGAAGGTTTCAGCCTGTTGGGTTTTCAGATTTTCTTGAAGATCGATGACTTGGTTTTCTTTCGTCTTCAGCTCCGCCTGCATGCATACAGATATATGTTTCAACAAATCGGTAGAAGGATTCAAGTACCAACCACATAACAAGTTATGCGCTTAGCACTTGGGGGCTAATGCATATTTGATCTTCATCTTTCAATTTTTTACAAAGTTCCAAGATCAATACAAGTATTCAACTTGGCACTTGGGGGCTAATGGCTATTTGATCATATATATTCTGATGCGGCAGTTTCAATTACTTAAAGTACCGGTTTAACTACGTTAAAGTTGAACCGGACCTTGGGGGCTACATCAGCAAATTTCAAAGCAACAAGATTTATATTATTTAAGTCCCGGTTTGAAAGAATATTCCAAACCGGCCCTTGGGGGCTAGGAGAGTCAGGAATGGAAGCATACAAGCAGGAAGGAGCATATGGAAATTACCTCATATTTGTCTTTCATCATATTAACCAGACCGGCTTCATAGTCACGGCTGGTATACAGCCGGTTCAGATAGCCGGAATGGATATCTTGGGCGTTCAGAGCAGCGTAAGTCGTCAGATCAGCGTTCCACTTGCCTTTACCAAAGGCAGCAAGTTCTTCCTTGGCAGAATGTTTGGATAAAGCAACAGGATTGTTTGGCTCAGTATGGCCAGTACCAGTAATGACAACCTCATCATCTTTGGTACCGTCGGTTTGCACTGGAGCTGTTGGCTTGTCAGTAGGCTTTGCTGGACCGGTGGAGTTTTCAATCCGGATGGAACTTGTAGGCTGATGGGTAGGACCTGAGGTGTCAGTAGGCCTCTCTTCTGCAATAAGATCATCATCTTGCTGCGGTGGATCATTGGGAATATCCTCAGGAATAGCCGCTTCAGCATTGGGTGTCTTATCCGCTTCAAGAACGACATCTTCTTCGGCCGCTTTGTCCAGGTGGGCCTTCTTGCTTGGCCTAGGTTTGGCCCTGAGAAGAATAACAAAATCAGATACAGAATATGTTCTAAGGCAATGTATTGCAAACATCACAATAAGTATAGCTTACCCAAGCACCGTTTTGAGCGGTGGGAGCTGAGTAGCCGATGACTCGCCAGAAGATGAGTGGGAAGTAACCTGATAATCGGAGTCAGACGGATTAAGAGGTTGACGAAAGCAACCCGCTTTAGGACAAGCACTGACAAGCAAATTAGAGACCTCAGAATGGCGTTTCTGAACCGGACTGTTCTGTAAACCGGCGGAAGTAACTACCTGGCCGCTGTGCCGGGTAGTGTGGCGAGCTTTATGTTGTTGGGTCTTCATAAGAAGTTTAGGATCCAAATAAGCAAGAGGATGAGAAAATTTAACTTTCCGGTTTGCCTGACGGATTTTTTGTGAAGGCAAAGTTTCTGAATCGGAAGAGAGAATAATTACCTCTGCGACATCCGCGTGGCTGGCTTCGGCATCATCCTGACAAATATCATCATCAATAAGACGCATGAAAAATAAACCAAGTGAGTCAAGCTCTACCTCAAAGTCCGGATTATCCACCTCATTGTCAGGGGCCGGATTAGAAGAGACAGTGGTTCTTTTCCTATGGGCAGTCTTCTTTACAGCTTTAGTCTTTTGCCGGGTTGCTGTTTCCGTTTTGTCTGGTTTTTCTGGTTTCTCCTGCGACAGTTTTTTGTTCCAAAACGGATCATCGCCCTGATTACACAGACACTGATGTTAAAAAAACAATGACCAGACATATCAATAACAGATTCAGCAAAGAGAAAAATCAAAAGCCTTACAGCTGGCGGTTTGTTGGTAGCACTGAAGGGAAGCAGGCCGGTTCTAGCGCAGACGTGCTCCGGTTCATTCAGTATCTTGTGCACAGCCTCTGTGATTTCTTCACCAGAGAGCTGGAGTTTTGAGTGTCGCAGTGGGTCATCAACACGGCCAGTATACTCGCACATCAAACCGGAGCGCTGGCTAAGAGGCAGTATGCTCCATGATATCCAACAGCGAGCAAGGTCAACCCCTGTTAAACCATTGGCCATAAAAGCTCTGAGCTTTGATAGCTGAGGAGCATATTTACCTCTCTCCTGTGCAGTCAAACTTTGTGGAGAAGGGTGTGTGTTGTTGAGCCGTTCCGGTCGAAAGCCAGGCAAGGGATTCTCACCAGCAGGGGAGGTGTCTTTGCAGTAGAACCATGTCTGATTCCATTCTTTGGGGTGGCTATGCAGTTTGGCGTGAGGGTATGTGACCTCTTTCCTTTTCTGAATCGCCACGCCACCCAACTCTGTATTGGAGCCGTCAGTAAATTCAGTATGACGGTTTAGATGGAATAGGTCTCGGAACAGTTCCACTGTGGGCTCCTCCTGAAAGAACGCTTCACAGAGCACTTGGAAGTGACACATATTTGTAACAGAGTTGGGGCCAGTATCTTGTGGATGGAGCTGGAAATCAGCTAAAACGTCCCGGTAAAACTTGGAACCGGGTGGTTTAAAGCCCCGGGCTAAGTGATCTACGAAAACAACAACCTCTCCTTCTCGAGGTGTGGGAGGGCATTCTTTGCCAGGAGCCCTCCAATGGATGATATCTTTGCTGCCTAAAGCACCAATCAGGACTAAATCGTCCAGTTCAGCCTCTGTGATGTGAGAAGGAACCCAATTGCACTCATACACTTGCTTGGCCATGATGGAATCTACAAGGTAAAAGATCCCGGTTCAAAACTACATTGATTAAAGTGCACTGGTATGTACAATGTTAAATCGGAGACAGCTCTATCTAAACCGGAGTTTTCATGAAGCAACCAACGTCTGGCAGTTCAACAAGGGGACTAATGGCATATACCAGTTTGGAAAATTTTCTATAAGGTTAAACCGCCTGATCTAACCATTGAAGCAATTGAGATTGCGGATGGTTAAATATGCAGAAACAGGTTTCACAAGATCTTGTTACGGCGTTGGATCTGAAGCAAGTTCAGAAAATAAGAAAAAATAGTCGAAGATCAAAGCAGAACAGTATGGAATCAATGGGCAGAAATATATGTGAATCTATGGTTTTGGGCAGGAAAATAGCGGCGGATACTGAAAGTTACCGCTATACAAAGCTAGGGTTCACAGGTGCATCCAAGAGCTAGTACATGAGGATGAACACGTGATGAACACCACAAGAACACGAAGCCCTAGATCAGATCTATGTTGAGAAGAGCAGAGGACCTACTAGAGCTGGGGAAGACGCGGAAGGTCGCCGCGGTTTTCTGTTGCGTTCAGGTTGATGCAGCAGCCAAGGATGATGCAGAAGACGACGGCGGCGGCGGAGCTCTGAGACTGGCGACGCGAGGAAGACAAAGAGGAAGGGCACGAAGGGAAGAAAAGAAATGACCCTTCGGGCCTATTTATAAGGCAAAGGACATGTGTCAAGCGCGTAAATCAAGGGACCGCAGATTTTGGAGGTGGAGCCGTCACCTCGGTCATTGCGAGTCTATTAAACAAAAAGATATCATGGATGTTTTCTTTATGACAGATGACGTCACGCCGGTTTACAGCAACCAGAGAAGATGACATCATGGTGGTTCAACAACTACAAGAAGATGTTGAAGACGAAGATTTTTGTTAAGGATTGACATGAACCTGTTCAAATCAATCTGGGGCCTAATGTTGGGGATATTACTACTGGGCATAAACCGGCCTACCTGGGCCGGATTAACTTCATCAGTAGTTCAAAGGTGTTAAAGCCCAAAGAGGCAGATAAAGGCCCAGGGCCCGTAGTCGGTTTACAACCTGTAGCCGTACACCGGCTTTGTGCATATACTTGTGCTATAAGTTAGGAACAAGGAGAGACCAACCCGGATACGAGTATGAACCGGTGTTGGGACTCTCTGAACCGGCAGGCGTCACCCATGTATATAAGGGGACGACCCGGCGACGGTTCAAGGAGAGAGACAACAACTCGAGACATAGGTGAAGCTTGTTTGCTCCCTAGTCATCGAAACCCCATCAATTCCATCACAACTAGACGTAGGTTTTTACCTTCCTTGAAGGGGCCGAACTAGTATAAACTCTCTTGCGTCCTCGTGTCCGCTTTAACCCCTTCAAGCTAACCCGTCGCGATGGCTCCACGACTAAGTCCTTTCTCTAGGACATCTGCCGTGACAAAACCACGACAGGACCCGTGGTCGTCGGGGGAACCGCTGGCAACCGCTCTGTCGCATTGGCGTCGTCCTGATTTCCGGTCGCCGTCGATGGCGGAAGAGTGTGGCATAAGGCGGGGCCCTCGCCTGGCAATATGAAGCAAGGCCGGTACCTGTGAAGAAGGCCCGGTGCCTGTGAAGCTCGCCGCCCGTGACACTCTCACGTAATAATGAGTGGGGCTGTACACACCCCGGAGTCTCCGGAGAGCCGCCCTCGGGCCTCGGGGGCTCCCGCCCACGCCCAGTGGTAGCACTTAGCTCCGCACGGGTGAGAAGACGTCGAAGACTAGACTAGGTGCCGGACGCGGCCTTTTGCTTTTGCCTTTAATTGTTGACAAGTTCTTTGATTTGGATTTAAGTTGGATTTGGGCTCGATGCTTGCGTGTGTTTGGGGGAAGGGGTGTTTAGTCTCATTCGAGCAATCTCTCGCGTTCTGGTTTCGGCTTTGCATCCAAAGTTAGCATCGGCAGCCCCCCTCGCGAGCCCCTCGCGAGTCGGGCCGGGCCAGGCACGTTTTACAGCCGGGACCGCTGTTGCCGCACCCTCTCCGGAGGTCTTCGTCACGGAATCCACAAGTTAATCAGGCGACAGCCGAGGTACGGCGGCCCCCGCAGGCCCGCTCAGGACTCATCAGGGTCGGAAGGTACACAAGTCAGCTGACTCATCACCAGGCTAGCTGCTAAGTTCACACGCAACGTTATACTTACCAGGGTACTAATTGCAAACCTTTACATGAGGGGCTACCCCTCCCAAAATGCTCTTACATTCTTCAGGGCCAAGCCCGAACCTTCTTCGTGCAGGATAAACAACAGTGACATGCGGTCAGTCGGACATATCACTCACCGCGTCTTCTTGGGCATCCTCGGAGGCATCGCTGGCGTCGTTGACATTGCCGCCGCCAGCATCTTCATCAACGCCAGGCTCGTCCACGACCATGCCATCATCATCAGACGCAAAGGCCCTGACGAGGGCATCCACTTTGCCCTCCACCCATCGCGCAGGGCGCCCCGGACGGCTATGGGCACGGGTGTGATGGCAGCGTCGAAGTCAAAGTGGGGGTCCCTGTCCAGCAGATAGATGAAGACGCGGGAGAATGCACGCCCGAGCAAGGCACGGCTCCTCTCTTCGACAAGTCAACTGGACCTTTCGGAGCGGTTCTCCAGAAGCGTCACCACATCGGTGAAAAACTGGAGGTTGCCGGCGTAATTGACCTCGTGCGGCTCCTTGGCGGCAGCCTCGCAGATGTTGCCCAAAGCTATGTTGGCCCTTTCTCTGAGCGTTTGAAGCATCGGGGCACGCTCACGCTCCAGGACCCACCGCCGACGGATCTCGTCCTCATTCCTCCGCGCGATGGCCTCGACGTCATCAACCCTCTGTTGGAGAAGAAGCTGCTCGGCCCGGGAAGAGGACAGCTCTGCCTGTGCTGCGCTGAGGGCGGCTGCAGAGGAGTCCGCACGATGCGTCACTTCAGCCAGTTTGGCCCTGAGGGCCACAGTCCTGCCCTCAGCCTCGGCCTCGATCAGCCCCAACCTCGTCTCGTATTCGCGCTTGAAGGCCGAGCGAGCTTCCGCCATGCGGCGATCGACTTCTTCCTAGGCCCGGGCTTCGCGCGCGGCAACGTCATCCTCCGCCCGAGCCACCAGGCGCTCCCTCGTCTCCAACCGCTCAAGATCAAGGTTGCGCTCGGCGGCCTCTAGCGTCAGCGCCTCCTCGCGCTTCAGAAGCTTCGCCCGATCAACAGGGGCCCCCTCCATCGACTCAAGGGCTGCCTGGCGTAGTTCCACTTGCTGCTCCAGGGAGTTGCCCCAGGCCAGGAGCTCCCACGCGCGCTCCTCCACATCCTTGCACCGTCACTCTGCTTCTCGGGCCTCCTCGATAGCCTGGGAGCAGGCCTCCCGCGAAGCTGCCAGCGACGCTTCAGCCTTCGCGTTCTCGAGATCACGCTGGTGACGCGCGAGGGCGATGGCTACCTTTAGTTTGCACCTCTCCTCAGCAAGGCACAAACCTTCGGCCTCGAGGCGTGCATCCTCATCAGCAAGCTCTGCCCCGATCTGGCTCACTGTATCCGCCGCCCTTTGAAGGAACTCTTCGTGAAGGGCACGTCGCTCCCGAGCGCGCCTGAGCACATCTTCCGCATCACCCTCTTCCATCAGAGCATGCGGAGGGCCCCGAGGCGGCAGACCCCCTCCCGGCACGGGGCTGGGGGCTGGCGCCGTAGCAAACGCCGAATGGACCTCTCTGGGAATCCGGCCCGGCGTCAGTCCACCCACGGAGGAGAGCCAAAGACAGACTTCAGCCATTCACCATCTATGATTAGAGGAGGAACACAGGGCAGGCCGGTTGTGCCCCAGGAGGACTCATGAAGAAAGGACGGCGGGCGCGCAGGCTCGAGGTGCCCTATGCAACGAACCACTCCATCAACTGGTCTGGCAGCAGGGGTGCCGCTCGAGCTCGGCGAGCCTAGGGCCAGCTGAGAAGGCGAAGCTTGGTGGGTGTCTCCCGGGCTGGCTCAGCGGGTTCCGCGGTGCAGGGCCTGAAAGGGCCACATTCAGTCGCAGGGATAACAAAGTAAACGAGCAAGGAAAGAAGAAGACTTACTCATCCATGGCAAGGTACTTCCTGCGCTTCAACAGGCGGCAAGGACGGTCGTTGCCACCCAAGGCCTCCTTCCTCTTGCGGAGGGCCTCGAAGTCTATGCGGAACCGACCTAAGCACCCGGCGCAGGGGTCAGCCCCTGCTGTGGAAGAAGCGTCAAGATGATCTGCGCTGGAGGAGTCAGCCTGGGGGGCGCCATCAGGCGTCGCCTCACGAGGAACGGCTGGGGGCTCGGGAGCCCCGGCCTTAGGAACCACAGGTCGCAACTCCGCACCTAACGCCGCTCCAGGGCGGGCCTCGGGAGACGCCGCCTTCAAGACTTCTCGTGGCGTCGGCACCTCGACATCGGTCGCCTCAACTCCCGCCGGTTCTCATCTCCCTGCCGTGTCGCCCGAGGAAGGACTGTTGTGGGCGGCAGGGGAAGCAACCACGGCGGCTGGGTTCTCGCGGGGGCCCATGAAGCCAGCAGGGCGCAGTCCCCACTCGTCAAAGCTGGGCATCTGCCTGACAAAATTGGCCCTGCCAGAGCAAAGATACAAGAGGACATCGTTACTTTGAAGGCTGCCTGGGGAAGGATCGCCAGTCAAGACCCTGAGCACCGTCTGCAACGCTTCAGGCGCCAAGTCCTCCTCCTGAAGCCGTATGCAGTCTCTATGCCCCATGAAGTCCCACATCCGGCGAGAGTGGCGCTGGAGAGGAGCAATGAACATTGGAGGAACTCCTTCACCACCTTGGGCGATGTCACGTTGAGCGCCCTCAAACTCTAGAAGCGGCGCCAGACGAAGGCAAGCCGGGGGCTCGCGAGTACCTCATGATCCCAACCCGCATGGGGAACAGCAGGCAAGGTCGGATGCGAGAGTAGAGGGTTGGGCACTCCAACGTCCATGTACAGCCACCGCTCTCTGAACCTGGCCTCAGGAGAAGGAAGGCTGAAGTCGATCCCTGAAGCGGCCCTCTCTGGCACGGCGAAGAAGCTCATGCATGCTGAGCACTGAGTGGGGTCGCTCAGGCACAAGGAGAAGAAGTGGCGCAGCAGGGCCGCGGAAGGAGGAATGCCTATCATCGCCTCGCAAACAAAAGCAAAGACAGCCAAAAGAGTAATGGACTCTGGCCCGAGGTGCATCATGTGGATCTGATAATGGGAGAGCACCGTGTTGAAGAAGGCAGAAAAGGGGGAACCAGACCCGCCCATAGGGCATCAGCGAAGAATCGGACCTCCGTGACGATCCTATCAAGGGAGGCATGGGACGCAGGCCAGGCCGTGGTCCTGCCGCACTCGTTGAAGATAGTCATAAGGGCGGAGCGGACCTTGTCCAAAGCTTCTGGATTGAGTATGATCGACCGGGTGACGGCGGGGGTCGCCGCTGGAGGTGTGCGGGGCGAAGGTGCAGGCTTCTTTCCCCTTCCTTTCTTCGTTGGAGCCATGGCGGTGAGAAGGAGGAAGAACTCGAGCCGGATTGGCGGCAGAGGTTGGAGCTCAAGGAAGAAGGAAAGGTAGGAGGTGGGCGAGCAGCGGAAAGGAGGAACAACTATGTGCAACTATGGGTCCGCTTAGCCGGGCGCGTAACAAGGCGTCGTGGGGAAGCGCAGGCGCCCACGTCCAATCAATCGCCACGCGGCACCCAAGCCCGGGCACGCCTTGGGCCTGGGGGCTACTGTCGGCGTTCTGGGAATGGGGGTCCCCAGCCTTGCCTGCCTGGGGCCTGCGGCGTGGCTCAAGTGGGGGCCCAGCGCGACCCATCTTCATCAGCTCAGGCTCAAGACCCTCGCGAGGGGCCAAGCCTCGCGGGGCGGACGACAGAAAGCTTCCTCAGTGGCAGCCTCATCAGGCAGGCTCGCAAGGAGGCGGAGAGATCAAGGCAGGGGTACCTCGCGAGGAACCCGTGATGCAAGCCATGACGATCGAGACCAGGCGGGCGCCGGCCTGCGCAGTGTCCTTATTTCCCTTTTGGTGCAAAGGAGGAAAGCACAGGCCAAGGCATCGGGCAAAGGTTGTCATTCCGGTGCAACGAGACCAAGACCAGCAGAGCGGCAGGACGGAGGTCACCGTGGAGCCCAAGACGGCGTCATCACCGGTACTTTTGGTAGCCGAAGACCACCTTTGGTCAGGATAACTTGTACTAGATGTTCCCCTTCAAAATGGCCCATTGTTGGCACCCTTCCCGCTCATTATTTGGGGAGAGGCCCAGGGCCTCTATAAATAGAGCTAGCCACCACCGAGTAGAGACATCGAGAAAAACCCCGAGACATCCAGAAATCTGGTAGAGCCCAAGCAGAGAGAGAGAGAGAGAGAGAGAGAGAGAGAGAGAGAGGCGACTGAACTCACCCTAACAGTTCATCGCACTAGCTCAAGAACACCTCTCGCGAGGCTGTTCTTCCCTTGTACTGTTCATCATCAGCCCCTGAGGCAATCCACCACACCACACACTGGAGTAGGGTATTACACCACAACGGTGGCCCGAACCAGTATACACCTCGTGTCCCTTGTGTTGTTTGTTGTTTCTAGTTTAGATCACGCGAGGGGACTGGACATAGATAGGTAGGGGAGAGATCTCCGCGCGCACCCAAGTGTTCGAACCTCAAGGGTCTACCAAAACCCGAAATCCGACACATAGTCTGCTCTGAAGACCTTGTTTTCACTCCAGAATTTGCCATCACCGTGTCAAATGGCCGATGCACACGAAGAGCAGTTGAATGTACTAACATTGTTGACAAATGTAATACGTAACAAAAAAAGGATGGCCTGATATAATTTACATATAAGATGACTGGCTAAGAAGGATGGCATTGCAAAATTCACATATATGATGCCTGGCTAAACAAGATGGCGTTGCATAATTCACATAAACGATGAATAAACTAAACAGATGGCATTCGCACAAAGGATGTCTAAACTAAGCAGATGACATATTTGATGTATAAAGTAAGCAATGCAAGACACCATATGCATGATATAACCAACATCAGCATGCCAAGTTAGAGCGAAGACCTCAGGGGGTAAATAGGAGTTGTCTTCTCCTTCTGAATCCCCCTCAGAACAGATATCTTCCTCTCGATTACAATTCGAAATCTGTGGAGGGGGGCTGCCTTTGCGCATACCATGGAGCGACATCTGCATGAAATTTTATTGCCATGCAAGGCTCGTCTCTTTTGCTCTACATGTTCAGTTCCATTGTTTACAATAATTGTCATGCATAGGAATAAAACATAGTGAGATTATGTGAGGAGTGCATGCAAAAATCCAGAGTGATGGTAGCAACCTGTGGATAGACCCAAAACCAATAATAGCAGGCAGATAATGGCTTCAGTTAAAAAAATACAGATAACGGCTTCTTTACTGTTTGTTTCCCACCCAACATGAAACTCATAGTAGACACCGGAGATTAACCAGATAGTAGATAGATACTATTGATAGCGGCCCCGATATGTACCCCACAACCATTTAAAATCTCAAGTTTGACCATTAGTTTGGAGCTGACTCAGAGTCTAATCGGTGAACAGGACGATAAAGTAGCATCTAATATTAAGTGATGCATAACGTAAGCAAGCATGAAAGAGTGCGACCTCTCTTGCGGACCCGTGTAGTCCTCGAGGTCATTTGCTCGGTTAATGATGGTAATGCAGTTTTCATGGCTGCCAGCGGCGGGGAAGAAGATTTGAGGCGGCGAAAGATGGTCTGGAGGCCGGATCCCTGCTGTGCTGGACCCTTTTGTCGTTGGAGCAGCTGAGCTGGGGTGGACGATGGCGCAGCAGGAATGGGACAAACCACACAAGGTTTTCTTTGACAACTATCTGTAAGAGAAGTAATTCTGTAAGGGCTCGTTTGAATTGGAGGATTCCAACAATACAGGGATAGGAAATAGACAGGAATAGGATAGGAATGCATGTGCAAAATAGAGAATTTAAAAACACAGGATTTCTGCCAATCTGGGTGTTTGATTCACAACAATTGGAAAATCACAGGATGCAAAGAAGCATGGTGAGATTAAGTCAAAGCACAAGAAAATGTACAGTTATAATGCTATTATGCTACTATCTCTTAGTCTTGTGCTTCATGAATAGGAATTTGAAAAGGAGGACAAGTGAAAATTAAAATTCCTACATTTTTTCTTTCAAGGAGACACTAAAGGAACAAATATGTGTGCTCAGTGGACAATATATATAACATGTAGAGTAAAAAAGAGATGCAACAAGTGTACAACCTCTTTGGCGAAGCCATGACGATCTCAGCGTGATTGGGTTGGCCGGTGAGGATGCTCCGGCTGACTTTGCTGTCGGAGGAGGGGAAGAAGATCTTAGGCGTCTGGAGATGGAGCTCGGGGTACTACTCCACTGTGACGAAGGGTTTCGTCGTTGGAGCAGCTCCGGTGAGTTGTACGACGCCGAGGCTGAAGCAGGACAAGAGAGACAACGAACAACGTTAACCTGAGTGGAATTCTAATAGCATCTCCAATACATGACATAAAATACATAACCACAAAGTGCTAGATGTAAAATACATCGGCCGCTCATCTCTGAACTTAACTGTCGAAACTGAACTTAACTGTCGAAACTGAACTTAACTCTCGAAACTGAACTTAACCGTCAAAACTGAATTTTGCTGTCCAAACTGAACGCACTAGCAAGGTGAGGCTACACATCGGTCGACTGACTTTTTCTTGCAGCCGTTGGATACGAAATCAAGGGCCTGCGGTTCATCTTCAACCTCCAACCCCCTTGAGCCGCCAGCCACCACCGGGCAAACAGCAGCCCCCTGCCGCCCGCGGCCGGCGGTGCGCTGCCCCGCCCGCCCCGAAAACACTCCCCACCGCCGGTTCGCCGCCGCCCCGGCCATTCCTCTAGCCCCCCCCCCCCCCCCCCGTGCCAAGCTTTTTCTCCGGCGATCCCCATGCCACCACCCCGCCAATGCCCCGCCACCGCCGGCAACCACCGCCCCATCCTGAACCCTAAGATAGATAGTGGGGTACCTCTCCGGCGAGCCCCCCTCCCTGTTGCGGCTGGTTCTTCCTTAACCCCGGCGAGCCCCCCCTGAAAATCGACTGACCCAAAAGTCGATTCAGTCGACTGAAGTGTAGCTAAATCGGAGCAGCATCGCAAGCAAGAGCACGAGCGAGAGCAGCAGCGCGAGCAAGAGCAATAGCAAGAGCAAACCAGGCAGGGGACCGAGAGGAAGAACAGAGAAGCAGCGCGAGCGAGAGCTAAAGCAGCAGCAGCTCCTACTGATGTGGACGTCGCCGCCGAGGGAGCGACGCCATGGAGGAAGTGGCCGGCAACGCCGCCGTGGATGGAGCCGCGCCGGCAGCACCATGAGATCGATTCAAGAAGAAAATGCAGCGATTAGTGTACAACCTCTTTGGTGGCGCCGATTAGGCCACAGTTTCATCCGAGGAAACGGTGATGATGATGCTCTTCCGGTGGTGCAGGTGAAGACAATGGTGTGGGAATGGAGGTGGCGCGAAAGATGAGGGGAACGTCGGGGTAGCTCCTTGGAGGTGGAGGACGGGGTGGCTGAACTGGCGGGATGATGAGATCAACGACGGATCCTCATCCGGTACGGCGGATGAGGGACATCGAGGTGTTGCTGTGAACGACGTCGTCGGGGAAGAGCCTCCGGCTAGGTGGCGGACGGAGCAGGGTGTGGGGTTTCGTCGCGGGCTTTCGCGGCCTCGGTGTACGAATGGGTGGGTGGATGGGATGGTAGTGGGGAACCATGGCTTAGAGACGCGCTTGTCCGAAATGTGGGGTAAGTTACGAAAGTACCCCACCGATTTGAGGCGGTTCTTTCGGTTCAGGGGTACGACGGGCATTTCGCGTGTCGGGATTTCACAGGTGGGAGTTTTTGCGCGCATTGTAATTTCGGAATAGCAAGGCGCGGGTTGAGATGGAGGGAATTGTCGGAGCACAACAAGACAAAGATATATCTTAAATATTTCGGGCTAACAAGGCGCGGGTTGAAATTTCTAGACAAGCCCAACGTGTACTGTACCAAATCAATGTGCACTACAAATGTCTTTCAAAACTTTGAATTCATGTTATGTTCAACTAAAATATTTCTCTACGTGTATAATGCATGCAACCTACTACTCAAATGAACGTTTTAGTGCATTCCAAACGTATATACTACCGCTTCAATATGAACTAAATTTGAATTTGTTTCTCTATTTGAATAAGATCTACAGTAATGATTGTTGTGAAGTCAAAGCATTTGAATTCGTTTCTCTGTTTTAATAAGATCTTCAATCATCATTATTGTCAAGTTAAACCATCGTTTGTGTATTATCTTCACAGCACACCACATGATTAGTCTTGAGTTACATATGAACTATGTGTACTATATGAACTCGAACTAGATTTTTTGAATCCACTTTATTTTGATTTTAAGTCACATTACATTTCTAGCTCTAGCTAGATCTTCATAATCTAAACCATGTCCCATATGTATAATGTGTTTATCACATTATGTATGGTGCCCCGCCCCCTACGCCGACAAGTATTTAGATGTGAGTTGCAAACACCACACATTACCACAAATTCAAATAAAATGTGAGAATTTCGATATATAGTATTGTTTAGATTGTTCGATATTTAGTTGTAAGCTACAAACGCCACACATTATCACAAATTCAAATAAAATGTGAGATTGTTTGATGTATAGTATGGTTTAGATTGTTTGGCATTTAGCTGTGAGTTGCAAACGCCATGCATTATCACATTATGGTATAACATGTGCACAGCACGTGTACCACCGCTATATTCATGCATGCAATGTTTAAAACACTATGATATCCTATTCAAATATATGAATCCGCTTTCATATCAAATTATGATCTTTGTTAGTCTCTTACACCCACACAGTCCTCTAACTTTTGTAGCTACCACTAACTTTCTCTCGTGCATGCACACGCCCTCCTCTCCCTCCCCCTCCCTCGGCATTCTATACACCGGGCACATTCATTTTTTTTCTTTAGGTCGTTCTCCCAGAGTCTCCACAACTCCTTTCCGACACACACCGATCGATAAACCTCTCCAGCGATGCCTGCCTACAACATACACACACACCTTCAATCTCCTCCTTTATGTGTCCTTGCCTCGTGTCTCTCATACGGTCAGACACACGTGCAAACTCTCGCCCCTCTTTTCATCGATCTCACAACCGCACACTCCTCCCCATATCTAGCTAGTAGTTGGGCCTCTCGCACCACCTCCTAGCTCCATTCTCTCTGTCTATCTGTCTCGCTGGGCCTTATTTGCCTCTAACAAATGGACGTACACCGACCGATCTCTCGCTATACATATAGCTAGCTAGGTCCTTATAACTCGTTTTTACCCACACGTCAATCGATTTACCTCATTAGTTGTGTCTCTCCCTTCCTCCGACAAACAACAATTGATCTACCGATCTAGTTAGGTTTGCTTACCAAACACATGGTTCCCCTTCATCATCCATGGATGCGTCCTGACAGATCTATCATGCACAGGCACACACAGAAACACATCCCCACTCTTATTGATAACATTGCAGTTCCATCCTCAGTTTGTCTAGTAGGCCTCTCCCACCATCTTTGAGAAACAACTCCATCACCCATCCAGCACTCTACCCCTCTCCCTCCATCTCCCTCCCTCTCTCTCCTTTCTCTCTCTCTCTGTCCCATCATATTTCCCGTCCTTCAGTTATGTATGGATGTCGACCGATCTCCCTCAAGACATAGCTGGGTCTCTCCTTATCAACACATATACGAGTCGTTCTACCTATATAGTTAGGCCTCTGCCTACCCCTCCCCCACCCCCTCCCCCCATCCAGCGCTCTAGTCATGTCTCCCTGCCACACACAAACTTGACATGTGCCCTCTAACGTTCCGGTAGGCTAGTCGCCCTATATCTTTGACTTGCACACACACACAATTTCGATGGCTCTCTTCATCGATCTCGCACCCACCCACTTGATCCTCTCTTCGACTCTATCGATAGCTATGACCCCTCCCTCTCTTCTCGTGGATTGCCCGACCCTCTATGTATGATATGGATAAGCCTCCATTTCACACACATTGCATGCAAAATTTTGTTTGAGATGTCATTGACACATATTCCCACAAATAATTCACGAAATCAACCCCCCACCCCAAAACAAAAAACACTCACGAACGCGGTTTGTATCTCTCACACAGGGACATGCACGAAGAGACAAGGTGCATGCACGACGCACGTAATCCCGTCTCTTTCCCAACCACACCCGCGCGGGTACACTGTGGAGCTCATTTCTGTACGAAAAAGGCAGCCCACGTTGTAATTTGGCACGTGTATTGGTTGTCCACTTGGTGGAGGGAGGATCGTCTACCACGGGTGAACAAACAAATTGCGACTTGATGTGTTATGTTAAAAAAAGAGGCAAACCATGTGGGGCCTACCTTAGAGGCAAGGCTCTATACACTGGAGTACTTTTGATGTGTCCCATCAACTCGCATAACGAGGAGAAGCTTGCTTAGTACGCCGTCTCCCCCGTTCTTAAATATAAGTCTTTCTAGAGATTTCACCATGAACCACATGCGGATGTATATAGATGCATTTTAAGTGTAGATTCATTCATTTTGTCCCGTATGTAGTGGAATCTGTACAAAGACTTATCTACTAGTAATAGCTAGCCACCACTACTAGGAATTCTCTATCCTCTCCTTGAGCCACATCATCAAAATTGATGTAGCCGTTAGATGAAGTAAATCAGTCCATAATAGCCGTCTGATCTAGATGTTGAGAGGCTCCGCACTAAGCCACATGCAAGCATGCAGAAATACCATGGCACTTGCATGTGAGTGGGTTTTAAATCACGTCAACATGTCTGCATGCAAGCATGCATCGGTAGCATGCATGTAAGTGAGCTTTTAAGTCCCATTAACATGTCAAAAAGAAAAATATAATCCCATTATGCAGTAGGAGTTGGCTGATGTTTTTTCCTTACGTGGGATGATCTAAATGATGATGGGAGTTTATTTAGTTTGGCTACCACATTTGTCATGCGGTTATAGACTTTTTTTAGTTCTATGAAATCGATAATTTTGCGCAGAGAGATATACCGCTGTTCCGCGGCAACGCGTGGGGACTCATCTAGTAATATTTAGGAACGGAGGGAGTACTATGTAAAGAGTTAGGTGTCGCACGGTGATAGTGTGAGGTGGGCCATGTAATCACTGAGCCTGCGTGTTTTCACTGCTCTTGCACGCCTCCATTGTAAGAATGGAGAAAATTGTAATCTAGTAGTAGTACCTCCTTTAACCGAAAGCGTGGGACATCCAACAGTCCTACCACCTCAGTAATAAAGACCAATGAGTCAAATCACATAGACCCAGTAGTAAGTTGGACAGACGAAGCAACCATCACTCTTGCGCCAGTGAGAGGTCGCGTCCGCTCTGCCCGGGCATGAATGCGGCACCGATTCTTTGGAGAGGCGCTGACCTTTTCGGGCGGGAAGCGCACGCGGGCGATGGAGAGGCTTTGGGTGGGCCAGGCTAGTCAGGAGCGGGCGTGGCAGCTGTCCGCATGTCCCTACCGGACACGCCCGGAAACGAGAGGATGCACCGACTCTCGCGGCTAAAATGTATACTACACAACATCTCTCTGTAGGAGTAGGTCAATCTGTCGCTCTCTCTAACACACACATGTTGTCAAACACACACACACACACACACGCACCTTGGTCCCATTGCACCTTCTAACGTGACTTATTACACCTAGACGGAGGGAGTAGTAAGTATATGAGATACGGTCGCACACTGACTTAAGTCGAATACAAGTGCCCAAAATTTGTGTGCATGTTATAATAAAGATTCACTTAAAATAGTACGTGAGCAAACAGAGGGATCAATTGGACAGTGTTCCCATGCAGTAGTGAGATGTGTGAGGTAAGATACACCGCTGGCACTTTTAATTTTTCTTATTAATTTGTTTGTTTCACCCTCTGACTGGTGGGACCCAACGTACTACATGGAGAGAGGTAAGGTGACTAAGGCTGCATTATTTTTGCACCACTCTGGATAGTCTTACCACCAAAGCCACATGACACAATTATGATTGAAATCCCAATGACTCCCACACACACACACACACACACACACAAAACACGGCATGCTTGTCACACGAATGCAGGAATGTATAAAAGGTTATTTCCCTCTCGTTGAACATAACGGGAGGGTTGTGTAGCTGGTTTGCCTGTTCGCTCATCAAACTTGAGGTCTCGGGTTCGATAAGTACACTTGAGCATAATTTGTGCCACAAGGATTCTTTGACTGGTCAAAATGTTTTCTAGGGTTTGCACGCTTCACACTTTCTCTCTAGTATATATATATACACGCTGGAGCCTCGGTGATGGTAGTTGCTCTCTTCACGTGCCTCTCTCTCCCCTCACTGCTGCTCAAAGAGCCGGCAGGATCCGTCCGCCGGGAAGGGAAGGAGGCTTAACGATGTCGCCGTCGGCGAGGGACTACCGGCGCAGCTGTGTAAGTGCATCTAGTGCCACCCCAGTTGGTTTTGGAGTATTGACGACAAACCTAGTTGAGGGACTAATGTGTTTGTGAGAATTGCAGGATAACACGGGTAGAAGTCCCTCATTGATTCGGTTTTCCTACCAGAGATGACCCCTAAAAATGTATGAAGACATTGAAGTCAAAGGTGGTATGTGAAGACATTCACATTAAAGACTATGTCATGAGAAGACATCGCGTGAAGACTATGGAGCGCGAAGACTTAGTTCTTTCATCGTTCTTTTTCTTCTTTGTTGAGTCATAGGAACCACCGTACTGTTAAGTTGGGTCCAAGAGAACCAGTCAGAATGACTGAAGTGATGCCTAACCAAAATCCTATGTCTTCGAGTGAAGACTATGAGAGCAAATCTAGTCCAGAGTTGGATAAGTCAGCTTTTCTTGTAGCCCAAGTAAAGTTGTCGTGTGTGTTTGAAATCTGACTGTTGGAACACATGTCAGTTCCTTAGTGACCCAGGGTCATTTCGGACAAATCAGGTCGGGTTGCCTAGTGGCTATAAATAGCCCACCCCCTACAACCATAAACGGTTGGCTGCTCAGAGTTAGAGTACGGCTTTTGTCGTTTGAGAGCAACCCACCTCGAAGCCTTTGAGAGAGAATTCCTTGCGAGGATAAAGCCCTAAACACCCAGAGCCAAAGAGTGTTAGGCATCACTTAAGTCTTCCTGTCTGTGTGATCTGAAGACTTATTACACTTGAGGACTGTCAATCCCCCGCCGGTTAGGGATCGCGTTCTGAGCATCCAAGAGTCATTGTGGATCGCCGGTGAACGAAGTCTGTGAAGGTTTGGAAGTCTACCTTGAAGACTTACCAGAGTGATTGGGCGAGGACTGGGTGTCCTTAGCTCAAGGGGAATAAGGTGAAGACGAGGTCTTCTGAGTTGAATCTCAGCCTTCCTAACCAGACGTATAGTTGTCACAGCAACTGGAACTGGTCCAACAAATCATTGTCTTCAACGAGTCACTGGTTTCATCCTTCCCTTCCCTTTGCTTACTGTTGGCTCTTGTGAAGTCATTGTATGATTGCATTATCTTTTGTCTTCACTGAGTGACTACTTGTTCTGATTGGCTTCACAATATCTTCCTACATGATCTTTACTGCCTAGCTGCTATTAGTCATTATGCTTTCACTTCATTGAATACTTGACTATGGTTTGCCTAGTGTAGTCTACCTTCCGCTGTATGGTAATAGGTTTATTTATATCGTTTGTCTTCGAAACTTCCATGTTTTGAAGACTTTCATAAAAATCGCCTATTCACCCCCCTCTAGTCGATCACTAGCACTTTCAATTGGTATCAGAGCAAGGTACTCCCTTGTTCTGTGTGATTCAATTTAACCACCTGGAGTTTTAGCTATGTCGACTGCAGGGATAATTAAGGTCTCCGCTGCTTGCCCCGTCTTCGATGGAACTGAATATCCCTACTGGAAGAATAAGATGCGCATGCATCTTGAAGCCATTGATGTCGACCTATGGTATGTCGTCAAGAACGGCATTCCCAAGGCTGGTGAAGGTGTCACCGCTGCTGATGTCAAGAAGTTCGTTCAACTGGACTCCATTGCCAAGAACATCATCTGTGGTCATCTGACCAAAGGACAGTATAGCCGCGTGAGTGCTTTGGAAACATCTAAGCTAGTCTGGGACTGGCTCTCCAAGGTCAATGAAGGTGTCTCAACCCAGAGAGATCAGAGAATCAGTGTCCTTCGCAACCTCTTCAACCGCTTCAAGAGAAATGACAATGAGAACGTCCAGCTCACGTTTGATCGACTCACTAACATCACAAATGAGCTTCAAGCTCTCGGCGCCACTGAGATCACCAAGCATGAAGTCGTCAAGACACTCCTGAGATCACTTGACAGCTCGTTTGACACCCTAGCCCTGATGATTCAAGAATGTCCTGATTTCAAGACACTCAATCCGTCTGACATACTTGAGAGGCTCAACACACATGATTTCAGCTTTCTGAGAAAAGAGACATCTACGGAGGCTCATACAGCTGAAGACATTCCAGCAGTTGATCCCACCGCAGCTGAAGGCATTGGTCACCATGACAATGTTGAAGATAATGTAGTTCTTCCTCAGATCGAGCACCAACAGGTATCATCGCCTGTGCTTACGCACAGTGAACTCATCAGCATTGGTCGTCCTCTGACGCCAATTGCTCAGGATGCATCATGGGCTGATCACCCACAACAACAAGTCACACCACCCCGGCAAGAAGAAGAAGATGACTTGAGGCCCAGCCAACTCCGTCTCCAGAGGCGTCACCAGCGTTATGCAAGCTTCGCAAAGGACCAAGGTCTCAAGTCCCTCTTTCGAGCGTTCCAGAAGTAGAAGTGCCCCACCAATCTGTTGCACGTCAAGTGTTTCCAGATTCCACTCCTACTATGAATGTCTCCGAGTCTGAGGCTAAAGCTGCTGAAGACATTCCGGCTGCATCAGCCGACGACACCCAAGAAAAAGAACGTGTCCCTACTCCCCCAACTACTGAAGAAGCTGTTCTCGAGGAGAACGTGTCTGTGCTCGACCCTCCAGCTCATCAAGTGGAGGTAGAAAATCTTGAGGCTGCCACCACCAACACAAATGAAGCCAATGTCTGCAACTTCCGATTGGCCTCAGTGTTGCCTTCCATGGCGCCATTGCTTCAGAGCTAGCTATAGCCCAGCGCATCATTGAACTGAAGCAAAATATTGACTTTGAGAAAGCTCAGTTTAAGAAGCATATGGCCAAGCTCAGCGTGCAAGAGGTCAGGAACTTCAAGATCATGCTGCACAAGCTCAAAGAAGCCTTTCTCAAGAAGCGTGAAGAAGCTCAAGGTTCTCGTGAGCGCATGAAGAGCCTGAGTGACAAGTGTGTGCAAGCCTACAATGAGGCTGAGAAGCGCAAGGCCCTTGGTCGTCCTGGCATCGACCCCAGGATGGCTGCAAAGAAGAAGAAGAAGCCCGTTGTGGCCGAACCCGACGCACCAAGGCAGGAAGCACATCCCATTGTCTTCCCAGCCAGCATGACTGGCTCGAAGCCAAAGGCCAGGTCAACCGCTTCAGAACTGAAGAAGACGAGGACTGCTGAGGCTGAAGCCAGAAAGAGGAAACATCCTGAAGCCTCTGATGTTGCTCCCTCCAAGAAGAAGTGGAAGACCAAGAAGGACCGGGCTGCTCCCATAGAGCCCTTAGTTGTTGAACCTATCTCAATGGTTCGCCATGCATCTACACACCAAGAGCGCCAACTGATTGTCCATGAGCCTGCTTCCACAGAGACTCATACAGCTGAAGACATTCCAGCAGTTGATCCCACCGCTGCTGAAGACATTGGTCAGCATGACAATGTTGAAGATGATGTAGTTCTTCCTTAGATCAAGCACCAACAGGTATCATCGCCTGTGCTTACGCACAGCGAACTCATCAGCATTGGTCGTCCTCTGACGCCAATTGCTCAGGATGCATCATGGGCTGATCACCCACAATAACAAGTCACACCACCCCGGCAAGAAGAAGAAGATGACTTTGAGGCCCAGCCAACTCCGTCTCCAGAGGCGTCACCAGCGTTACGCAGGCTTCGCAAAGGACCAAGGTCTCAAGTCCCTCTTTCGAGCGTTCCAGAAGTAGAAGTGCCCCAACAATCTGTTGCACGTCAAGTGTTTCCAGATGCCACTCCTACTGTGAATGTCTTCGAGTCTAAGGCTAAAGCTGCTGAAGACATTCCGGCTGCATCAGCCGACGACACCCAAGAAGAAGAACGTGTCCCTACTCCCCCAACTACTGAAGAAGTTGTTCTCGAGGAGAACGTGTCTGTGCTCGACCCTCCAGCTCATCAAGTGGAGGTAGAAAATCTTGAGGCTGCCACCACCAACACAAATGAAGCCAACGATGTTGTCATGGCTGAAGCAAATGTAGAGCCTACACCAATGCCAGAAGTCACTGAAGCCATTGATGCAACTGCTCCTGAAACCTCTGTTGTGCAGCCCAACGCTTCTGCCACTCCTCCTGTTCCTGCACCTGCTGCTGGTCCTCAGTTTGATTATCATGTTGAGCACAGGCCTCAGGTACAGAAGCCAATGCCAAGATTGCCCAGGTTTCCAGGTCCTGCATCAGCACCTAGATCCTTTAATCTCAACGGCTTCAAAGCAGACAACACCTTCTTCAATAGCTCCAAGAACCCCTACTCAAGGGAAAGAATATCTTCTGATCGGTTCTGGAGCTATCCGCAGCGAAGTTATTACTCATGCATTCTGTACAATCAAGGTCGCATCTTCCCTCATATGCGTCTTGACACCGAAGCAATAACTGGTCTACCCTGCTTGGAAGAAGCTCTGGATTGCTTCAAAGAGGCTGGATTGTTGCCTTTCGTCACCGCCCAAGAGCACTGGAACGAAGAGTTGCTGCTCCAATTTTATGCCACTCTTCACATACGAGGCTACAACAGAGATCCGAAGACTTGGGTCCTTGAGTGGATGACTGGAAATGTTCATCACGAAGCCAAAGCCTTTGATATCATTGAGCTCACTGGTCTGCCCACTCCTGGAGATCTCTATGAACCTGGCTGTCAGCTTCACAGTGAAGCTATGGAGAGCATCTTTCAGAAGCCTGAACCGAACATGAGTCAGATGCTCAGTATGATGAAGCCTTTGCCTCCAGATGCTGCATATCCTAAGGAGTTCTTTGTTGAAGACCTTGAGTATCTGCCACGGACTATCTATCACATTATAAGGTGAACTCTCTAGCCCATCAAAGGACATTCTCCACATGCAAAGCTGGAAGGTGCAATGAAGACTTTGGTCTTCTATATTCTTCACGGCAAATGCTTCAACGCACAAGACTTCTTCATCCGCCAACTTGCTGCATCAGGATCTGATCTTTTTGGCTTGAAGTTCTATGCTCCATGGATAATGCGGCTGATTAAACTCCACTCAGCTATCTCATATCAGCCATCTGCTCGCAATCATCGGATCTTTCTGCCTAACGTGGATATGTCCGTTGAAGCCATTTATCCAAAGCCTGCCAAGGAGCCTCTTAGCCTTCAGAATGCTAAGCATCAAAGTTTCTCTCAGAACATTGAAGGAGTTGAAGCAGTCACTCGTGTTTATCCTTTGGCTGGTACTACACGTGCACCTCATCGTGCCCTCACTGAAGCCACTGAAAGCACCATTGCCCAACGGCCCAAGAAGCGATCTCGTGTTCTCAATGACCGAGAGCTTCTAGTAGCTCTTCATCAGAAACATGATAGGCATCATGACTGCCTGAAGCGCCAAATGCAAAGCCTCTTGGTGGATGTCAACCGCATTTGAAATCTTGCCACCAAGAATGCCTTTGTTGCCCATGAAACCTGTCGGCGTACATGGAAAGGGCTGACGCTTATGTGTTCTGAGGATGATCTTCAAGAGGATGGCTTCTCTGAACATTTCAAGTTGAATCCACACCTCCCCGAAGGACTGTGCTGCGACGAACTCCATCTCTTGAAGACTCTGAGTTCTCTTCCTCTGCGGTAACTGTGAATGCCAAAGTGATCGAGGACGAAGATGATGCCACTTCACCGCCCCCTACTTCTGCACGCATCGACACTGCTCCGAGTTCTTCTGCACCGCCGAACACCACCGACGACCTTGCTGCTTTGTCTACTCCTCATGGGAACGAGTAGATGCTCTATGTCTTCAAACCTTTTTGGTCCTTACTGACAAAAGGGGGAGAAGCATATGAGTTTGATAGTCTTCAAGCGGGTCCATATGGGCGGTTATTTTATGTTTTGCCTAGTGCTTACAACTCTCGTTTTGATACATTTGGTTCTTTGAGTTGTAACACTTAAACTCGATGGTCGTCTGCTACTTATTTGCTATTCTGAGATGCGATGATAAATTCCGCATGTGCGACGATAAATTCCGCACTTAGATCATTTTGCAGACGTCCATTTTTCATTATGCATGTCATTATCTTCACATACTTTTCATGCATGATGACTTGTCATCATAAGTTGAAGAGGATCTCCACAAGTAGAACCTGCCATGTGCATTTGCATTCCAAAAGCAAATTACTTATATGCACATCTTCAGGGGGAGCCCTTGCAACTTATGAAGACAATTCCTTATGCTTTACAATTTCACATATTATATTCCCCGTTGAAAACTTCAACTAGTTTGTCACCAATCACCAAAAAGGGGGAGATTGTAAGTGCATCTAGTGCCACCCCTAGTTTGTTTTGGAGTATTGACGACAAACCTAGTTGAGGGACTAATGTGTTTGTGAGAATTGCAGGATAACACAGGTAGAAGTCCCTCATTGATTCGATTTTCCTACCAGAGATGACCCCTAAAAATGTATGAAGACATTGAAGTCAAAGGTGGTATGTGAAGACATTCACATTGAAGACTATGACAAGAGAAGACATTGCATGAAGACTATGGAGCGCGAAGACTTAGATCCTTCGTAGTTCTTTTTCTTCTTTGTTGAGTCATAGGAACCACCGTACTGTTAAGTGGGGTCCAAGAGAACCAGTCAGAATGACTGAAGTGGTGCTTAACCAAAATCCTATGTCTTTGAGTGAAGACTATGAGAGCGAATCTTGTTCAGAGTTGGACAAGTCAGCTTTGCTTGTAGCTCAAGTAAAGTTGTTGTGTGTGTTTGAAATCTGACCGTTGGAACACGTGTCAGTTCCTTAGTGACCCAGGGTCATTTCGGACAAATCAGGTCGGGTTGCCTGGTGGCTATAAATAGCCCACCCCCTACAACCATAAACGGTTGGCTACTCAGAGTTAAAGTACGGCTTTTGTCGTTTGAGAGCAACCCACCTCAAAGCCTTTGAGAGAGAATTCCTTGAGAGGATAAAGCCCTAACCACCCAGAGCCAAAGAGTGTTAGGCATCACTTAAGTCTTCTTGTCTGTGTGATCTGAAGACTTATTACACTTGAGGACTGTGAATCCTCTAGCCGGTTAGGCGTCGCGTTCTGAGCATCCAAGAGTCATTGTGGATCGCTGGTGAACGAAGTCTGTGAAGGTTTGGAAGTCTACCTTGAAGACTTACCAAAGTGATTGGGTGAGGATTGGGTGTCCTTAGATCAAGGGGAATAAGGTGAAGACGAGGTCTTCTGAGTTGAATCTCAGCCTCCCTAACCAGACGTACAGTTGTCACAGCAACTGGAACTGGTCCAACAAATCATTGTCTTCAACGAGTCACTGGTTTCATCCTTCCCTTCCCTTTACTTACTGTTGGTTCTTGTGAAGTCATTGTACGATAGCATCACCATTCGACTTCACTAAGTGATTACGTGTACTGATTGGCTTCTCAATATCTTCCTACCTGATCCTTACTGCCTAGCTGCTATTAGTCATTGTGCTTTCACTTCATTGAATACGTGACTATGGTTTGCCTAGTGTAGTCTACCTTCCGCTGCATGGTAATAGGTTTATTTCTATCGTTTGTCTTCGAAACTTACATGTTTTGAAGACTTTCATAAAAATCGCCTATTCACCCCCCCTCTAGTCGATCACTAGCACTTTCAATTGGTATCAGAGCAAGGTACTCCCTTGTTCTGTGTGATTCGGTTTAACCACCTGGAGTTTTAGCTATGTCGACTGCAGGGATAATTAAAGTCTCCGCTGCGTGCCCCGTCTTCGATGGAACTGAATATCCCTACTGGAAGAATAAGATGCGCATGCATCTTGAAGCCATTGATGTCGACCTATGGTATGTCGTCAAGAACGGCGTTCCCAAGGCTGGAGAAGGTGTCACTGCCGCTGATGTCAAGAAGTTCGTTCAACTGGACTCTACTGCCAAGAATATCATCTGTGGTCATCTGACCAAAGGACAGTATGGCCGCGTGAGTGCTTTGGAAACATCTAAGCTAGTCTGGGACTGGCTATCCAAGGTCAACGAAGGCGTCTCAACCCAGAGAGATCAGAGAATCAGTGTCCTTCGCAACCTCTTCAACCGCTTCAAGAGAAATGACAATGAGAATGTCCAGCTCACGTTTGATCGACTCACTGACATCACAAATGAGCTTCAAGCCCTCGGCGCTACTGAGATCACCAAGCATGAAGTCGTCAAGACACTCCTGAGATCACTTGACAGTTCGTTTGACACCCTAGCCCTGATGATTCAAGAACGTCCTGATTTCAAGACACTCGATCCGTCTGACATACTTGAGAGGCTCAACACACACGAATTTCAGCTTTCTGAGAAAAGAGACATCTACGGTCCCAACTATGGGCGAACTCGTGCCTTGAAGGCAAAGGCTGTCTCCTCATCTGAAGAAGAATCTGACAGCAGTTCTGATGATCCTGAAGACATTGGAAGGGAGCTTGCTATGCTTGTGAAGAAGTTCCAAAAATTCACCAAGAAGAAAGGCCTCAGAAAGTCTTCACGATCAAGCTCAAGGAATGATGAAGCTTCTGCTCATGACTACAAGAAGAGAACATGTCACAAGTGCAAGAAACCTGGCCACTACATCTCTGAGTGTCCACAGTGGGACAATGAGAACAAGAAGAAGAAGAAGAAGAGCAAGGAGTATGACTCTGACGACAAGAAGAAGAAGAAATACTCAAAATCTTCTTCCAAGTCTTCCTCCAAGTCTTCATCACACAAGAAGAGCTCATCTGGCAAGGCACGTGCGTTTGTTGGCAAGGAAATGGACTCTGAGGAGGAGTCCGCTTCTGAGGAGGCGGAGGTGGAGTCTGAGGAGGAGTCCGATTCTGGCGTTGCAAGTCTGGCTACAGCATACGTTGCCAAGTCCATCTTCAACACTGAAGACAATGACTTCATCACCGACACCGATGCAAATGACAAGGACTACTCCGCTCCTTCCTACTGCTTCATGGCACGCGGTGCCAAGGTAAACACACGCACTACTCACTATCAAACATCTAGTGACGATGACTCTGATTGTGGTTCCAAACCCAGCTACAAAACACTTGCTAAAATTGCAACTGAACAACAGAAAGCTATGGAACACATTCAAAAACTGTTAGACAAAAGCGATGATCTGTTAGACGCTGAAATGACTCGATCTCAGTCCTTAATTGAAGACATAAAAAATCTTCACGTTAAGTATGAGGAACTTGAAAGTCGTCATGAAACGCTCTCAACAACTCATGAAAGGCTTTCCTATGATTATCTTCAAAGGAAGCAAGATCTTGAGAAATTGAGAGCGGCTCATGAAGATCTTCAAAAGGAAAACGAGTCACTTCGCGCCGAACAGATCAGTTCAGCTCAGGAAGGATTTGAACCACCATGTCTTAAATGCATTGAGCGTGATAACGCTACTTCTGTTGCTGAATGTTCTACTGCTGCTACTGTTGCAATATCTTCAACTGTTGATGTGGTAACTAACCCCTCTGCTGAGGATACCACTGCTATTGCTGATGAGAATGCTAGGTTGAAGACACTGCTTGAAACAGGGATGTACAAAAGTCTCAAAGGGCATCAGACACTATGTGATGTCCTCAAAAGGCAGATCCTGAACCGAAACCCTAGGAAAGAGGGTGTTGGGTTCGAAAGGAAAATGAATGCTGATGGCTCTTACTGGAAACCTGAGCAGTACCCCAAAACCACATGGGTTGCTGCAAAGGAACCTTCAGCAGATCCATCCACCCTATCTGGCTTCACTTGTGCTAACCCCATTGTTATTGATGAATCCTTTGATGCAAACTATAAACTGTTTAAGAATCAGAATGGTGAAGTGTTTGCCAGGTATATTGGTACTAACTGCAGGAATGGACCGCCTATGAAGAAGATCTGGGTGCCGAAAAGGTGTTTGGAGAATCTCCCTGTGAATGTCATCATGACACCACAAGTGAAGAAGACAAACCCCAGACCACAGGCTTCATACGGTCCAAAGGCTTCATACAGACAGAGGACTCACCTGAGTCACACTAACGCAAATGTTTTGCAGGGAAGCCATACTCAGGCCTATGAATATGAGCGCGGTCCATCAAACCGCCATGTTCATAAGACCAAGAACTATTCTGCTTATTCTTATGAGTACTATTGTCCACCTGCAAGACTTTTTGCTAGGGCTCCAAAGCCAAAGTTCTCAGATGCTGCACTTAGACTTATTGCTTCGAAGCCACCCCTGAAGATGTGGGTGGCTAAGAAAGCTTAACTCTCTTTTGCAGGGAAAGGTCTCCAGCCGAAAACCAAAATCGTCTGACACTATTGCTGGGGACCTTAAACATCTTGTAGGGCGCAAGATCAAATGCCCAAATGGTCTTATTATGTACTTTGTTCCTGAATCGCTTGCAACTTGCCCTATCAGTCCTAATCTCGATCTAAGCTTTAATAATCCACTGGTTCGTCAAATGTTTTTGCTTCACAATTCTCTTCGTGAAGCCTATCCCCCTAACTGCACTGTAGGGTACGACACCAGCTGCTTCAGAATGGATTATTGATAGTGGGTGTACAAATCACATGACTGGCAAGCGAAGCCTTCTCATGGACTCAACTTTACGTCCATCTGACAAAAGTCACATCACATTTGCTGACACTGGTAAAAGCAAGGTATTGGGTCTAGGTAGAGTTGCAATCTCAAGGGATCAACACATGGATAAAGTCATGCTTGTTGAATCCCTTGGTTTCAACTTAATGTCTGTCTCAATGCTTTGCGATTTAAACATGATTGTGATGTTTGGAAAATATCGTTGCCTTGTACTAATGGAATCTGACAAGTCTCTAGTGTTTGAAGGGTATCGGAAAGATGATTTGTACGTGGTAGATTTCTCAGCAGGACCACAACTTGCAGTATGTCTTCTAGCAAAAGCTTCTGAATGCTGGCTCTGGCATCGAAGGCTAGGGCATGCTGGCATGAGGAACCTCCACACCCTTGCAAGGAAGAAGCATGTCATAGGCATCGAGGGCGTCAAGTTCAAGAAGGATCACTTATGCGGTGCCTGTGAAGCAGGAAAGATGACGAGGGCCAAGCATCCCTCGAAGACAATCATGACAACGACTCAACCCTTCGAACTGCTACACATGGATCTCTTCGGTCCCACTCATTACTCAACTCTTACTACTACTGCTTGTCTCTATGGCTTTGTCATTGTTGATGATTATTCAAGATATACTTGGGTGCATATAATCCTTTACAAGACTGAAGTGCAGGATGTCTTCAGACGCTTCGCCAATCGAGCAATGAACAACTATGGCGCCAAGATAAAGCACATCAGAAGTGACAATGGCACTGAATTCAAGAACACTGGCCTAGATACATATCTTGATACTTTGGGCATCACACATGAATTCTCAGCTCCGTACACGCCACAGCAGAATGGCGTCGTCGAACGCAAGAACAGAACACTTATTGAGATGGCTCGGACGATGCTTGATGAATACAAGACTCCAAGAAAATTCTGGCCTGAAGCCATTGACACTGCATGCCATATCATCAACCGTGTTTATCTTCACAAGCTTCTGAACAAGACATCCTATGAGCTCCTTACTGGCAAGAAGCCAAATGTCAGTTACTTCAGAGTATTTGGCGCCAGGTGCTGGATCAAGGATCCACATCACACTTCAAAATTTGCACCAAAAGCACATGAGGGTTTTATGCTTGGATATGGAAAGGATTCGCACTCCTACAGAGTCTTCAATCTCTTTCATTATAAAGTGGTTGAAACAGTGGATGTGCGGTTCGATGAGACTAACGGCTCACAAAGAGAGCACCTGCCAAATGTGCTAGATGAAGTTCCATCCAGTGAATCAATCAAACTTATGGGAACTGGAGAAATCATACCTTCTGAAGCTCAACCTGAAGAGGAACTTATCATCTCCGCACCTGATCAACCTGAAGACAATGCTCAGCCTGAAGACAATCCCTCTAACAATGACAATGATCAGCAAGAGCAAAATCTTCGTCCTGTACATCCCCGTGTTGCAAATGAAGTACAAATTGAGAGAATAATTGATAGCATCAATGCACCAGGTCCACTCACTCGTTCAAGGGCAACACAGCTAGCAAATTTCTGTGGGCACTTCGCATTCGTCTCAATAACTGAACCCAAGAAAGTTGAAGAAGCCTTCATGGAACCTGAATGGATTCAAGCTATGCAAGAAGAGCTTCAACAGTTTGAGCTGAATAATGTATGGGAACTGGTTAAGCGTCCTGATCCTCGGAAGCACAATATAATAGGCACCAAATGGATATATCGCAACAAGCAAGATGAGCATGGTCAAGTTGTCAGAAACAAAGCTCGTCTCGTTGCTCAAGGATACACTCAAGTTGAAGGGATTGACTTCGATGAAACATTTGCTCCTGTGGCTAGACTTGAAGCCATACGCATACTGCTGGCCTATGCAAATCATCATAACATACTTCTATATCAAATGGATGTGAAGAGCGCTTTTCTCAATGGCAAGATTGAAGAAGAAGTGTATGTTGCACAACCGCCTGGCTTTGAAGATCCAAAACATCCTGACATGGTGTACAAGCTCAACAAGGCACTGTATGGCCTCAAACAAGCCCCTCGGGCTTGGTATGACACACTCAAAGACTTCCTGAAGAGCAAAGGCTTCAAATCTGGTTCCCTCGACCCCACTCTCTTCACGAAGACATATGATGGTGAACTGTTTGTGTGCCAAATATATGTGGATGACATTATCTTCGGCTGCACCAATCAGAAATACAGTGAAGAGTTTGGATATATGATGCAAGAGCAATATCAGATGTCCATGATGGGTGAGCTGAAGTTCTTCCTTGGTCTTCAAATACGTCAGCAACGCAACGACATCTTTATATCTCAAGAGAAGTATCTCAAAGATTGCCTGAAGAAGTTTGGTATGCAAGACTGCAAAGGCTTCACGACGCCAATGCCAGCCAAACATCATCTGGGTCCCGACGACAATGGTAAAGAGTTCGATCAAAAGGTATACCGCTCCATGATTGGTTCTTTACTTTATCTATGTGCATCTAGGCCAGATATTATGCTTAGTGTTTGCATGTGTGCTCGATTCCAAGCGGCACCAAAGGAATCGCATCACTTAGCTGTGAAGCGAATTCTTCGATATTTGGCTTACACCCCAACTCTAGGATTATGGTATCCAAAGGGCTCAGAGTTTGATCTGGTTGGATTCTCGGATGCTGATTATGCTGGTGACAAGGTGGATCGCAAGTCTACATCAGGCACATGTCATTTTCTGGGACGATCACTTGTATGTTGGTCTTCAAAGAAGCAGAACTGTGTATCTCTCTCCACTGCTGAATCTGAATACATTGCTGCTGGATCTTGCTGCGCTCAGCTTCTGTGGATGAAGCAAACACTCAAAGACTATGGCATTCATCTGAAGCAAGTGCCACTCTACTGCGACAACGAAAGCGCCATCAAGATTGCCAACAACCCAGTTCAGCACTCGAAGACAAAGCACATTGAAATTCGTCATCACTTTCTCAGAGATCATGTTGTGAAGGAAGATATTGATATCATACACGTCAACACTGAAGAGCAATTGGCAGATATCTTCACCAAGCCCTTGGATGAGAAGAGATTTTGCAAGTTACGGTGTGAGCTAAATATCTTGGAATCCTCAAATGTCCTGTGATCAGGCACACATCCTAACACTTATGCATATTGATGAATTAGATGTGCAACACACGAAGTAAAGTATATCTTCAATCAATGAAGACATACATTCTAAGTGTGAATACATTAATGTGGAATTTGACTTCGGAGCGCCACGATAATTGTGCGCCGTGTCTGGGTCTAATACTTCCTATACGGTGGGTAACGCCACCACCAAATTCTTCTGTTTGAAGTGTTTTACCCATGGCGTTACATTTGCTATGTCTTCACATTTTGTTTGTCTTCATTCTCAACTTGTCCTCATGATTATCTTCACTATGTTGGTTTGATTGACTTTTTCACATATATATATACATATATATACTAGTGTTCTGTCCTCTACAGCATTCACTTATAGCTATGTCTTCTTGTTGAATCTTTTGAACTAAGTGAATGTGATCGGACCCTAACCTCTCTATGCTTTCTATCTCAAACTCTATCTCTCCAAATCATATGCATTCTCTTGAAACTGTCGAATGTCTTCTCTGCGTCCTTGTCAGCAGAAGATACAGAGACAAACATTAAGTCCGTTTTCAATGCTAATTCCTTCACATGAAACCCAGAGAAGTAGGAACGACCACCCGACAATCCAGGCGTGCGTGGGAACGTGGAACAACCTCTGATATGTTGCATTATGGCCACGTGTCCTTCAGATGTGAAGCGCCAGGGGCACCTGTGTAATAACACTGTGTCGTCCTTGTCCCTATAAATACACGCCTCACCACAATCATTATCCTTTCTTCCACTCTTGCTCAAACCCTAGCGCCACCGCTAGCCCTCGACGACACCGGCGACGAAGCGCTTAGCTGCCGCGACCTCTCCGATGCCGTCTTCACGCCGGCCGCAGACATTGTCTTCTCCGCCGCTGCCGTAGGTGTCCTCCGTCACCAAGTTAGGGCACGGACGATTGAACTGCTCGGCCTCCTCTACCACTCCGTCTAGCAGTTCTTCGTGTGGTAAATAAAACTTCCTTTTTACAGCCCCTTTGATCCTATAGATTCGTCACTTTCTACCACAAGCAGTTTCTATTCACACAAGTTGGATCTATTTCATACTGCATCTCATAATATGCCTAGTATATTCACTTATGCTTCACAAAGTAGTTAGATTCCTCACTTATATTGATCCGTGGATTCGTACAAATCTGGAACCAACTCCTTATCTATGAGTGAATGTCTTCGCACGATGAGGTCAATGTCTTCTAAACTGATTTATCTTCAAAATCTTCTGAGAATGCATATGACCTCTTCCCCTTCCCTCGCACCTTAATGCTGTCACAGGTACATGTCCGTGGGAGAATCCCTTGGTTCTCATAGTCTGCATTCATTTGTAGAATTCTTACAACATCATATAAATTCTCCCAAAGCCAGTTCCTGTTTGTCCAGCAAGCGAAAGCCTTTGAAGCCTTTGAACGTATTGAAGCCATTCAGTTTAAACTTCATGACTGCAGAGAAATCAGCAAGGAAGGGTGGCAGAAAGCGTCGAGGTGAAACATCAAGAGATCTGCCCGATGACCTCTCAGAGCTGTACAAGACAGATCCAGAAGAGGATTACAATCAGCGCAAGACACGAATCCAATGGATTCGACGATATTGGGCAGAACAGTGGTTCAAGTACAGGTTTGTGACCAAGGAATATGCTGAGAAGAATGCCATCAAGCGACCATGGGGAGACATCCTATACAGAAATCTTCAACCCAGGTCCAGAGATGAAGCCATTGAACAAGGCTTCTATCCCTGCATGGTCCGTGGACCACAGCCTGCGGATGCTGACCCATCGTCATTGCTATGGTGTCATGACGACAATCTGTTCAAGCGCAACTTCCAGTTTGCCCAGAATTCGGCGAAGCAGAACAAGAAGTCTTTGGGACTAGACTTCAACCCTGGTCCCTCTGCTCCCCATGCCGATGGCACCCGCGAAGCTGAACCCAATCTTGTTGGGCCCTTCTACAACCTGGACGGTCTTATCACTCATATCATGGTTCAAGGGACAGCCGTGGATGAGCCTGCAGATGACGCTGAATCTGATGAAGCGCCCGCACCACCGAAGCCAAAGAAACTGAAGCAGCCTAAAGCTTCAAAGCCTGCCTCAGCACCAAAAATATCATGGGCGAAGCCACTGGCTACTGCATCTCCTGAAGACAGTGTGCAGTCTGAAGATTTGTCACGCATCTCCAAGCCCTCGAAAGTCAAGATGCCTCTGCAACACACCAGCGAAGAACTGACTGCTGCTGCTATTCTGCGCAACGACGCCATTGATCTGTCCAGCGATGAAGATCTAGCAGATGACGCTCTTGAGCAACTGATCAAGAGCAAAGAAGAAGCAGAAATCTTCAATGATTTGCCTCTCTTTGACGTGGCAATCATCCATAACTTCATTGATGAGTGGTTTGACACGCCCAACCTCAGCTTTGAAGATCTGTAACTTCTGATTGGCCTCAGTGTTGCCTTCCATGGCGCCATTGCTTCAGAGCTAGCTATAGCCTAGCGCATCGTTGAACAGAAGCAAAAGATTGACTTTGAGAAAGCTCAGTTTAAGAAGCATATGGCCAAGCTCAGCGTGCAAGAGGTCAGGAACTTCAAGATCATGCTGCACGAGCTCAAAGAAGCCTTTCTCAAGAAGCGTGAAGAAGCTCAAGGTTCTCGTGAGCGCATGAAGAGCCTGACTGACAAGTGTGTGCAAGCCTACAATGAGGCTGAGAAGCGCAAGGCCCTTGGTCGTCCTGGCATCGACCCCAGGATGGCTGCAAAGAAGAAGAAGAAGCCCGCTGTGGCCGAACCCGACGCACCAAGGCAGGAAGCACATCCCATTGTCTTCCCAGCCAGCATGACTGGCTCGAAGCCAAAGGCCAGGTCAACCGCTTCAGAACTGAAGAAGACGAGGACTGCTGAGGCTGAAGCCAGAAAGAGGAAACATCCTGAAGCCTCTGATGCTGCTCCCTCCAAGAAGAACTGGAATAACAAGAAGGAACGGGCTGCTCCCACAGAGCCCTTAGTTGTTGAACCTATCTCAATGGTTCGCCCTGCATCTACACACCAAGAGCGCCAACTGATTGTCCATGAGCCTGCTTCCACAGAGGCTCATACAGCTGAAGACATTCCAGCAGTTGATCCCACCGCTGCTGAAGACATTGGTCACCATGACAATGTTGAAGATGATGTAGTTCTTCCTCAGATCGAGCACCAACAGGTATCATCGCCTGTGCTTACGCACAGCGAACTCATCAGCATTGGTCGTCCTCTGATGCCAATTGCTCAGGATGCATCATGGGCTGATCACCCACAACAACAAGTCACACCACCCCGGCAAGGAGAAGAAGATGACTTTGAGGCCCAGCCAACTCCGTCTCCAGAGGCGTCGCCAGTGGTACGCTGGCTTCGCAAAGGACCAAGGTCTCAAGTCCCTCTTTCGAGCATTCCAGAAGGACAAGTGCCCCACCAATCTATTGCACGTCAAGTGTTTCTAGATGCCACTCCTACTGTGAATGTCTCCGAGTCTGAGGCTAAAGCTGCTGAAGACATTCCGGCTGCATCAGCCGACGACACCCAAGAAGAAGAACGTGTCCCTACTCCCCCAACTACTGAAGAAGCTGTTCTCGAGGAGAACGTGTCTGTGCTCGACCCTCTAGCTCATCAAGTGGAGGTAGAAAATCTTGAGGCTGCCACCACCAACACAAATGAAGCCAATGACATTGTCATGGCTGAAGCAAATGTAGAGCCTACACCAATGCCAGAAGTCAATGAAGCCATTGATGCAACTGCTCCTGAAGCCTCTATTGTGCAGCCCAACGCCTCCGCCACTGCTCCTGTTCCTGCACCTGCTGCTGGTCCTCAGTTTGATTATCATGTTGAGCACAGGCCTCAGGTACAGAAGCCAATGCCAAGATTGCCCAGGTTTCCAGGTCCTGCATCAGCACCTAGATCCTTTAATGTCAACGACTTCAAAGCAGACAACACCTTCTTCAATAGCTCCAAGAACCCCTACTCAAGGGAAAGAATATCTTCTGATCGGTTCTGGAGCTATCCGCAGCGAAGTTATTACTCATGCATTCTGTACAATCAAGGTCGCATCTTCCCTCATATGCATCTTGACACCGAAGCAATAACTGGTCTGCCCTGCTTGGAAGAAGCTCTGGATTGCTTTAAGGAGGCTGGATTGTTGCCCTTCGTCACCGACCAAGAGCACTGGAACGAAGAGTTGCTGCTCCAATTTTATGCCACTCTTCACATACGAGGCTACAACAGAGATCCGAAGACTTGGGTCCTTGAGTGGATGACTGGAAATGTTCATCACGAAGCCAAAGCCTTTGATATCATTGAGCTCACTGGTCTGCCCACTCCTGGAGATCTCTATGAACCTGGCTGTCAGCTTCACAGTGAAGCTATGGAGAGCATCTTTCAGAAGCCTGAACCGAACATGAGTCAGATGCTCAGTATGATGAAGCCTTTGCCTCCAGATGCTGCATATCCTAAGGAGTTCTTTGTTGAAGACCTTGAGTATCTGCCACGGACTATCTATCACATTATAAGGCGAACTCTCTGGCCCATCAAAGGACATTCTCCACATGCAAAGCTGGAAGGTGCAATGAAGACTTTGGTCTTCTATATTCTTCACGGCAAATGCTTCAACGCACAAGACTTCTTCATCCGCCAACTTGCTGCATCAGGATCTGATCTTTTTGGCTTGAAGTTCTACGCTCCATGGATAATGCGGCTGATTAAACTCCACTCAGCTATCTCATATCAGCCATCTGCTCGCAATCATCGGATCTTTCTGCCTGACGTGGATATGTCCGTTGAAGCCATTTATCCAGAGCCTGCCAAGGAGCCTCTTAGTCTTCAGAATGCTGAGCATCAAAGTTTCTCTCAGAACATTGAAGGAGTTGAAGCAGTCACTCGTGTTTATCCTCTGGCTGGTACTACACGTGCACCTCATCGTGCCCTCACTGAAGCCACTGAAAGCACCATTGCCCAACGGCCCAAGAAGCGATCTCGTGTTCTCAATGACCGAGAGCTTCTAGTAGCTCTTCATCAGAAACAGGATAGGCATCATGACTGGCTGAAGCGCCAAATGCAAAGCCTCTTGGTGGATGTCAACCGCATTCGAAATCTTGCCACCAAGAATGCCTTTGTTGCCCATGAAACCTGTCGGCGTACATGGAAAGGGCTGACGCTTATGTGTTCTGAGGATGATCTTCAAGAGGATGGCTTCTCTGAACGTTTCAAGTTTGACTCCACACCTCCCCGAAGGACTGTGCTGCGACGAACTCCATCTCTTGAAGACTCTGAGTTCTCTTCCTCTGCGGCAACTGTGAATGCCAGAGTGATCGAGGACGAAGATGATGCCACTTCACCGCCCCCTACTTCTGCACGCATCGACACTGCTCCGAGTTCTTCTGCACCGCCGAACACCACCGACGACCTTGCTGCTTCGTCTACTCCTCATGGGAACGAGTAGATGCTCTATGTCTTCAAACCTTTTTGGTCCTTACTGACAAAAGGGGGAGAAGCATATGAGTTTGATAGTCTTCAAGCGGGTCCATATGGGCGGTTATTTTATGTTTTGCCTAGTGTTTACAACTCTCGTTTTGATACATTTGGTTCTTTGAGTTGTAACACTTAAACTCGATGGTCGTCTGCTACTTATTTGCTATTCTGTGATGCGATGATAAATTCCGCATGTGCGACGATAAATTCCGCACTTAGATCATTTTGCAGACGTCCATTTTTCATTATGCATGTCATTATCTTCACATACTTTTCATGCATGATGAATTGTCATCATAAGTTGAAGAGGATCTCCACAAGTACAACCTGCCATGTGCATTTGCATTCCAAAAGCAAATTACTTATATGCACATCTTCAGGGGGAGCCCTTGCAACTTATGAAGACAATTCCTTATCCTTTACAATTTCACATATTATATTCCCCGTTGAAAACTTCAACTAGTTTGTCATCAATCACCAAAAAGGGGGAGATTGTAAGTGCATCTAGTGCCACCCCTAGTTGGTTTTGGAGTATTGACGACAAACCTAGTTGAGGGCTAATGTGTTTGTGAGAATTGCAGGATAACACAGGTAGAAGTCCCTCATTGATTCGGTTTTCCTACCAGAGATGACCCCTAAAAATGTATGAAGACATTGAAGTCAAAGGTGGTATGTGAAGACATTCACATTGAAGACTATGACAAGAGAAGACATCGCATGAAGACTATGGAGCGCGAAGACTTAGATCCTTTCGTAGTTCTTTTTCTTCTTTGTTGAGTCATAGGAACCACCGTACTGTTAAGTGGGGTCCAAGAGAACCAGTCAGAATGACTGAAGTGATGCTTAACCAAAATCCTATGTCTTCGAGTGAAGACTATGAGAGCGAATCTTGTTCAGAGTTGGACAAGTCAGCTTTGCTTGTAGCCCAAGTAAAGTTGTCGTGTGTGTTTGAAATCTGACCGTTGGAACACGTGTCAGTTCCTTAGTGACCCAGGGTCATTTCAGACAAATCAGGTCGGGTTGCCTAGTGGCTATAAATAGCCCACCCCCTACAACCATAAACGGTTGGCTGCTCAGAGTTAAAGTACGGCTTTTGTCGTTTGAGAGCAACCCACCTCGAAGCCTTTGAGAGAGAATTCCTTGAGAGGATAAAGCCCTAACCACCCAGAGCCAAAGAGTGTTAGGCATCACTTAAGTCTTCTTGTCTGTGTGATCTGAAGACTTATTACACTTGAGGACTGTGAATCCTCCAGCCGGTTAGGCGTCGCGTTCTGAGCATCCAAGAGTCATTGTGGATCGCCGGTGAACGAAGTCTGTGAAGGTTTGGAAGTCTACCTTGAAGACTTACCAGAGTGATTGGGCGAGGACTGGGTGTCCTTAGCTCAAGGGGAATAAGGTGAAGACGAGGTCTTCTGAGTTGAATCTCAGCCTCCCTAACCAGACGTACAGTTGTCACAGCAACTGGAATTGGTCCAACAAATCATTGTCTTCAACAAGTCACTGGTTTCATCCTTCCCTTCCCTTTACTTACTGTTGGTTCTTGTGAAGTCATTATACGATAGCATCACCATTCGACTTCACCAAGTGATTACGTGTACTGATTGGCTTCTCAATATCTTCCTACCTGATCCTTACTGCCTAGTTTCTATTAGTCATTGTGCTTTCACTTCATTGAATACGTGACTATGATTTGCCTAGTGTAGTCTACCTTCTGCTGCATGGTAATAGGTTTATTTCTATCGTTTGTCTTCGAAACTTACATGTTTTGAAGACTTTCATAAAAATCGCCTATTCACCCCCCCCCTCTAGTCGATCACTAGCACTTTCAAAGATGATGAAGTCCTTCCTCAGATCAAGCACCAACTGGTATCATCGCCTGTGCTTACGCACAGCGAACTCATCAGCATTGGTCGTCCTCTGACGCCAACTGCTCAGGATGCATCATGGGCTGATCACCCACAGAGACAAGACACTCCAAGTTCTCCCCAAGCAACCCCATCAGTGCAAGAAGAGGATGACTTTGAGGCCCAGCCAACTCCATCTCCACAGGCGTCGCCAGCGCTAGGCAGGCTTCACAAAGGACCAAGGTCTCAAGTCCCTCTTCCGAGCGTTCCAGAAGGAGAAGTGCACCACCAATCTGTTGCACGTCAAGTGTTTCCAGATGCCACTCCTACTGTGACTGTCTCTGAGTTTGAAGCCAAAGGTGCTGAAGGCAATCCGGCTGCATTAGCCGATGACAAACAAGAAGAAGATCGTGTCCCTACACCCCCAAACTCTGAAGAAGTTGTTCCTGAAGTGAACGTGTCTGTGCCCGACCCTCCAGCTCATCAAGTGGAGGTTGAGAATCTTGAGGCTGCCACCACCAACACAAATGAAGCCAATGATGCAGTCATGGCTGAAGCAAATGTGGAGCCTGCACCAACCAATGTGCCAGAGGCCAATGAAGCCAATGATGCAACTGCAACAGATGTGCAGCCTGACATCTCTGTTGATGCCACTGCTCCTGTTCCACCACCAAGGCCACACACTATCGAGCAAGCATTCAACTATGGCCAACTTGTCACTGTCAAATGGCCTTTTCTGACTCCTCCGCCTGCCGCTGGTCCTCAGTTTGACTATCACATTGAGCATAGGCCTCAGGTTCAGAAGCCAATACCAAGGTTGCCCAGGTTTCCAGGCACTGCATCTGCACCCGGATCGTTCAATATCAATGGCTTCAAGGCACACAACACCTTCTTTGATAGCGCCAAGAACCCCTACACCAAGGCAAGAATATCTTCTGATCGGTTCTGGAGTTATCAGCAGCGCAGTTATTACTCATACATTCTGTACAATCAAGGTCGCATTTTCCCACATATGCGTCTTGACACTGAAGCCATAACTGGTCTGCCCTGTTTGGAAGAAGCTCTGGATTGTTTCAGAGAGTCTGGCTTGCTGCAGTTCGTCATTGATAAGGAGCACTGGAATGAAGAACTGTTGCTCCAATTCTATGCCACTCTTCGTATCCGTGGCTACAACAGGGATCCGAAGACTTGGGATCTGCCACGTACTATCTATCACATCATAAGGCGAACTCTCTGGCCCATCAAAGGACATTCTCCACATGCCAAGCTAGAAGGCGCAATGAAGACTTTGGTCTTTCATATTCTTCATGGCAAAAGCTTCAATGCACAAGATTTCTTCATTCGTCGGCTTGCTGCATCAGGATCTGACATTTTTGGCTTGAAGTTTTACGCTCCATGGATTATGCGGCTGATCAAACTACACTCAGCTGTCACCTATCAGCCCGCTGCTCGCAATTATCGGATCTTTCTTCCTGACGTCGATATGTCAGTTGAAGCCATCTATCCAGAGCCTGCCAAGGAGACCCTTAGTCTTCAAAATGCTGAGAATCAAAGCTTCTCTCAAAACATTGAAGGAGTTCAAGCAGTCACTCGTGTTTATCCTCTGGCTGGTACTACATGTGCACCTCATCGTGCCCTCACTGAAGCCACTGAAAGCACCATTGCCCAACGGCCCAAGAAGCGATCTCGTGTTCTCAATGACCGAGAGCTTCTGGTTGCCCTTCATCAGAAACAGGATAAGCATCATGACTAGCTGAAGCGCCAGATGCAAAGCCTCTTGGTGGACGTAAACAGGATTCGCAATCTTGCCACCAAGAATGCCTTTGTTGCCCATGAAACCTATCGGCGTACATGGAAAGGGCTGACGCTTATGTGCTCTGAGGATGATCTTCAAGAGGATGGCTTCTCTGAACGCTTCAAGTTTGACTCCACACCTCCAAGAAGGACTGTGCTGCGACGAACTCCGTCTCTTGAAGACTCTGAGTTCTCTTCCTCCGCGGCAACTGTGAATGCCAGAGTGATCGATGATGAAGATGATGCTACTTCACCGCCCCCTACTTCTGCACGCATTGACACTGCCCCAAGTTCGTCTGCACCACCTATCAACACCGAAGACCCTGCTGCTTCACCTACTCCTCATGGGAACGAGTAGATGCTCTATGTCTTCAAACCTTTTTGGTCCTTTCTGACAAAAGGGGGAGCAACATATGAGTTTGATAGTCTTCAAGCGGGTCCATATGGGTGGTGGTTTTATATTTTGCCTAGTGTTTACAACTCTTGCGTTTTGATACATTTGGTTCTTTGAGTTGTAACACTCAAACTCGATGGTCGTCTGCTACTTATTTGCTTTATAAGTAATTGTCATCATAAGTTGAAGAGGATCTCCACAAGTACAACCTACCATGTGCATTTGCATACCAAAAGCAAATTACTTATATGCACATCTTCAGGGGGAGCCTATTCCACTTATGAAGACAATAACCTATCCTTTACAATTTCACATATTTTATTCCTCGTTGAAAACTTCAACTAGTTTGTCATCAATCACCAAAAAGGGGGAGATTGTAAGTGCATCTAGTGCCACCCCAGTTGGTTTTGGAGTATTGACGACAAACCTAGTCGAGGGACTAATGTGTTTGTGAGAATTGCAGGATAACACAGGTAGAAGTCCCTCATTGATTCGGTTTTCCTACCAGAGATGACCCCTAAAAATGTATGAAGACATTGAAGTCAAAGGTGGTATGTGAAGACATTCACATTGAAGACTATGACATGAGAAGACATCGCGTGAAGACTATGGAGCGCGAAGACTTAGTTCTTTCGTCGTTCTTTTTCTTCTTTGTTGAGTCATAGGAACCACCGTACTGTTAAGTGGGGTCCAAGAGAACCAGTCAGAATGACTGAAGTGATGCCTAACCAAAATCCTATGTCTTCGAGTGAAGACTATGAGAGCAAATCTTGTCCAGAGTTGGATAAGTCAGCTTTGCTTGTAACCCAAGTAAAGTTGTCGTGTGTGTTTGAAATATGACCGTTGGAACACGTGTCAGTTCCTTAGTGAGCTAGGGTCATTTCGGACAAATCAGGTCGGGTTGCCTAGTGGCTATAAATAGCCCACCCCCTACAACCATAAACGGCTGGCTGCTCAGAGTTAGAGTACATCTTTTGTCGTTTGAGAGCAACCCACCTCGAAGCCTTTGAGAGAGAATTCCTGGCGAGCATAAAGCCCTAAACACCCTGAGCCAAAGAGTGTTAGGCATCACTTAAGTCTTCCTGTCTGTGTGATCTGAAGACTTATTACACTTGAGGACTGTGAATCCTCCAGCCGGTTAGGCGTCCCGTTCTGAGCATCCAAGAGTCATTGTGGATCACCGGTGAACGAAGTTTGTGAAGGTTTGGAAGTCTACCTTGAAGACTTACCAGAGTGATTGGGCGAGGACTGGGTGTCCTTAGCTCAAGGGGAATAAGGTGAAGACGAGGTCTTATGAGTTAAATCTCAGCCTCCCTAACCAGACGTACAGTTGTCACAGCAACTGGAACTGGTCCAACAAATCATTGTCTTCAACGAGTCACTGGTCTCATCCTTACCTTCCCTTTGCTTACTGTTGGCTCTTGTGAAGTCATTGTATGATTGCATTATCTTTTGTCTTCACTGAGTGACTACTTGTTCTAATTGGCTTCACAATATCTTCCTACCTGATCTTTACTGCCTAGCTGCTATTAGTCATTATGCTTTCACTTCATTGAATACTTGACTATGGTTTGCCTAGTGTAGTCTACCTTCCGCTGTATGGTAATAGGTTTATTTCTATCGTTTGTCTTTGAAACTTCCATGTTTTGAAGACTTTCATAAAAATCGCCTATTCACCCCCCCCCTCTAGTCGATCACTAGCACTTTCAAGCTGTTAACTTTCCACCCAGCGGTGACGCGGGAGGGCCTCCGACCCCTTCTTCTTCACCATCGTCACGTCGCCCACCAAACCACGCCCCAAGAACCTTAAGGTATAATTTACTTACTCCACATGCATTTCTCTAGCTGCATGTATACCATGAATCTAGGATGTGGTTCAAAGAGGAAAGGAGTGGGGGAAAGTAGTGGGAAAAGTTGTATATAGCATGAATCTAGGACATGGTTCAAAGAGGAAATGAAGGGGGAAAGTTGTATAGCATGAATCGAGGACGTGGTTCAAAGAGGAAAGGAATGGGGGAAAATAGTGGGGAAAGTTGTATCGCATAAATCTAGGACGTGGTTCAAAGAGGAAAGGAAGGGGCGAAAGTACTAGTTCAAAAAGGAAAGGAAGGGACAAGGTTGTAGAGTTTGAGCAGGACTAGATTTGCTGTGCTCATATAGGGAAAGGTGTCTAAAGATAACAAAATTGGGACCAACACATATGCTCCTTGGTTGTTTGTTCTTTGTTGCAACAGACTGTGCATGACCAGAGTACATCGATAAATGCATATAGTGCTAGTGCGTCCATTGTCCCGTGCAACTCATTAGCTGTTGTTAATCTAAGGCCCTGTTTGGTTAAAAACTCCCTAGTCCCTACCTTCTTGGTTCCAGGGACTAAACATGTACTAGAGGTTATTAAATGACATGCTAAAAGACCATGTTACCCCTAGTAATGAACTAATAGAGACAAGGTGCGATGCGTGGCAGGGGCAACTGTTGGAAAAAGTCCCAAAAAGACTCCCTCGGGGTCTTCTTTCTTTAGTCCCAAATGCCCACTTTTAGACCGAAAAAGTCCCTCCTGTTTGGTTTAGATGGGACTGACACGGAGTTTTTTTAGTCCCTACACCAAAATGTCCCTGTAAACAAACACCCTCTAATAATGCCGCTGGAAAATTGATGCAATGCCACAGTTAAAAGCAAATTACATGTTTAACGAATTTTATTGTTAATATAATCTCTATGTTAATATTAATCAATGCCACCGTTTGAGAAATGCTACTGTCTTGATTTCTTTCCCCGTTTAGATAAGGTAGATGCTTCTTTTTGTTGGCTTCTGTGTCACCCACCATTATTGACCACTAATTGTTTCCTTTACACCTCTGTGTAAACATGGTTATCTACTTCACCTCGTTGCCATTATGACCTTTTGTTGCACTGCACAAAACACTTTTGTTTTAAGCGTGTTTTGTGCAGTTCAACCAAAATGTCACACCGACAACATTGCTTGATTGCTTGATCTTAGTGGAACTGCACAAGAGGAGATCTTACTTCCTATCTGTTAAGGTGAACTTGGTTCAGATCTTCTTCTTATGAGTTGTTTGAATTCCGCATCATGAGAAGTCAATACTAGCCTTCTTTCACATGATTCTGCAGTGTGCTTTCATATGTTGTGCTACTTGTACGATAATGTTGCTTGATTTTAGTGAACTGCATAAATGGAGACAAGACTTCCAATATGTATGTGCACCGTAATATCCCATTGAGGTAAGATAAGGATATTTCACAACTGCTGGCCTGTATTTTGCCACTTTCGTCAGAAAATTAAGTTTAGTACTATACTTGTGCTCCCTAATTGACATGCCAAATCTTACATTGAAGGCGAAGCTTGTCTGTCATTCAACCAAGTGCTGAAGGGGAAGAACAAGCGGAAGAAAAACAAAAATCAACTCCCGGTGCTGTGATGAAGCATTGGAACTGTGATGACACAAGTGATGATATAGTTTTGCATCTTAATTTATTGCTATGGCTGGAACGAGCAATTGTTTTGCCACTGATTTGATGCCACTCTTAATGTAATATGTAATTATCTCAACTTGTGCAAACAGGGATCTTCTTTGAAGATACCATATATTTTAGTGGAACTGCACAAGAAGATGTTGGAAACATTAAACTAATCGAGGAGTATATAGTAAGCATGGCCACCATCGTAGATAGCAACAAATGGTTCCGGAGAAGTGCTTCATCTGTATGCTCTACACAATAAGCCTCCTGACAAAGTGTAACGCCCCGAGACCGATGTGCCAGGTGTCTTTCAGTTATTCGCTGTTGTTGCCATGTCATTCGCTTGCGTGTTGCATCTTGTCATGTCATCATGTGCATTGCATCATCATGTTTTCAAAACTTGCATCCGTCCCAGCCTCCCTGTTCCTTCCGTTGTCCATTCTGAGTCCAACCACACTTGCACGAGCCCGCGGCACGTCCGAAATATTATTTTATAAGTGGCCGGAAAATGTTCTCAGAATGGGATGAGAGTTGGCGTGTGGTCTTGTTATGTTGTAGGTAGGCCGCCTGCCAAGTTTCATCGCATTCGGAGTTCGTTTGATAGCCCAACCATTAAAGTATAGCGGCATTATAGCCGGTCTAACGTCGGACGTTTTCGGTCTCCGGATACAGTCGACGGGCCTCCCTCTCTTCTCTTCTCTTACCTCGAGACCGTCTACATAGCCCACTACCTACCGCCAGGTCCAACCTAACCTCTCTTGTCAGCCCGCGGCCCTCCTCGCACGCGCGTCCGAAAATTGTCCCGGACCCGACCCGAGCAGTTGTCACCGTCGTGTCCGGATCATCCCCAAACATCTACAAAACGTCTCTGTTTTCTTATTTGGGCTCCCTAGCCTATTTTTTCCCGACCGTCTGATTACGATCGGAGGGACGGATTAGCCCCTACCCAAAAATCCTTTTGCTATTTATATGTCAGACCAAACCCTAAAAAAACTAGATCATTTGTCCCCCTCAGCCGCCGCCACACTCCACCAAATCTTCATCGGGATCCAACCCGCAGCCATCCTCTCCCTCCCTTGTTTTCAGCACCACCAACCAGAGCCCGCAACTACGATCCAAATCCTTCCCGACAGTCTCCCTCTTTTTACGCGCTTGACGAATTGGGTCGCCCGAGCCCCGAGCTCCTTCGCTGTTCATTCCCCAAAGCTCCTCTCACGCTAGTATCCTCGGAGCCCCGAGCCTCCCTGTGCGTCTCCACCACGCCTCGTCGTCCGGCGACCGGCACCGCCGCTGGCGACCGAACTAGCAGCAATGTCGCCCCTGCCTTCTTCTTTTCTCCCGTGCTCCTACCTCGTCTCACCTCTGTCTCCCTCACTCTGTTTTGGACCAGGGGCCCTGCGCCATGGAGCACCCTGTCCACCGGCTCACCTCCGCTTCGATCCGGCAGGGAACAGGATCTCGGCGATCTCCCGCGACCGGATCCGGCCACCCCGACGCCCTGTGCCCTCGGGCCCCGCAGGACCTCCTCCTCGCCTCTGCGTCGTCCTCACCGCCCTGTAGCCGAGGCCGTTGCCTCCTCAGTTCGTCGCGCCGCCTCCAGTTCTGCCGGATCCGCCGCCTCCAGGCCCTTCCTGGCCGGATCCCGCTGCCGCTCCTCGCCCACAGCTCCGCCCAGTCGCCGCCATCTTCTTCCTGGAGGTCCACCGGCGCTGCAAGTCCCGCTGCGCCTGCTTCCTCTCGTCAGAGACGAACGAGTGCTCGCCCGCGTGCGTTGACCGCGTCCGCGCGGACCAGGCCTCGATCGCCTCCAGCCCAGCTACGCGCCTAGCAGCCAGATCCGACCTGCCCTGCCTCCTCCACAAACTGGGCCTGGCCCATGGGTGAGGCACACCCCCAGCGCCCACCTTTTTTTTCCCTGATGTTGGGCCAGTTCTTGTTTCGGCCCGTAATGGATTTTTTTCAGATCTGGTGATTTTGTCTTTTTTCCAGAGAGTGCAGTTTTTCAAAAAAGTCCTTCATATTCATGCATTTAATATCTCCACAACCGTTCATCGGTTTAAAACAAACTTAATATGGAACTTGCTTAGAATTTCATCTAGTTTCATAATATGCTGCACTCCTCCATGTTTAAAATGTTTAAAATGTTGTTTGTTTAAATTTGCTTAAATAACTTGCTAAAATGGTTTAAATCATAACTAAATAACCGTAGCTTGGTTTCTAATAAACTTTATATGTAAATGGGGTAGAATTTTCCTAGTTTAACATGGTGGCATCACTTTGCATGTTTAACAACTATAAAATTTGGTTAGGGCAGAACAACACCAAACCTAATATATGCATATGGGGATTTACCAGAATTGTAGTTTGTTGCTTCCGGCCTCATTTAAACTTGACTAGATAGGTAGTTTTACTTTGCTTCACCCTCTTGCCATGCTAACAATATTTAATCTTGTTGAGTACATAAACGAGATCGAACTAAGTAACCCGAATGTGGTGTTCCGTCAATACGCATCCCGTTGCATCTTAAGCTCCACTTAATTTGTAGGATTGCTTATGCACTTTGCCATGCCATGCCCTCTTTAAACCGGACATGCATCATACTTGTTTGTGCATCGTGCCATGCTTATGTGATGTTTGTTTACTATGTTGTTTGCTTCTTTCCGGTGTTGCTTCTTCGGGTTGGTTCCGATAACGTCGCGTTTGTGAGGAACCGTTCGACTACGTCAGTTTGTCTTCTTCCTGGACTCGTTCTTCCTCCTTGCGGGATCTCAGGCAAGATGACCATACCCTCGAAAGCACTTCTATATTTGCTTGCTAGTTGCTCGCTCTTTTGCTATGGATGTGCTGCGATACCTACCACTTGCTTATCATGCCTCCCAGATTGTTGAGCCAAGCCTCTAACCCACCTTGTCCTAGCAAACCATTGTTTGGCTATGTTACCGCTTTGCTCAGCCCCTCTTATAGCGTTGTTAGTTGCAGGTGAAGGTTGGAGTTTGTTCCATGTTGGAACATGGATATTTTGTTGGGATATCACAATATCTCTTATTTAATTAATGCATCTATATACTTGGTAAAGGGTGGAATGCTCGGCCTTATGCCTGGTGTTTTGTTCCACTCTTGCCGCCCTAGTTTCCGTCATATCGGTGTTATGTTCCCGGATTTTGCGTTCCTTACGCGGTTGGGTTATAATGGGAACCCCTTGACAGTTCGCCTTGAATAAAACTCCTCCAGCAATGCCAAACATTGGTTTAACATTCGCCACCTAGCCTTTTCTTTCCCTTGGGTTCTGAAGACTCAAGGGTCATCTTTATTTAAACCCCCGGGCCAGTGCTCCTCTGAGTGTTGGTCCAAACAGAGCCACTTGCAGCGCCACCTCGGGGAAACTCGAGGGCTGGTTTTAGTTGTACGTAGTGCTCATCTGAGTGTGCCCTGAGAATGAGATATGTGCAGCTCCTATCGGGATTTGTCGGCACATTCAGGCGGTGTTGCTGGACTTGTTTTACCATTGTCGAGGATGTCTTGTAACTGGGATGCCGAGTCTGATCGGAATGTCTTGGGAGAAGGAATATCCTTCATTGACCATGAGAGCTTGTGATGGGCTAAGTTGGGACACCCCTGCAGGGTTTTGAACTTTCGAAAGTCATGCCCGCGGTTATGGGCAGATGGGAATTTGTTAATGTCCGGTTGTAGAAAACCTGAAGTTGATCTTAAATTAAAATACATCAACCGCGTGTGTAACCGTGAAGGTCTCTTCTCGGCGGAGTTCGGGAAGTGAACACGGTGTTGGAGTTATGTTTGACGTAGGTTGTTTTAGGATCACTTCTTGGTCATAGTTGTTCGACCGTGCTTTTGCCTTCTCTTCTCGCTCTCTTTTGTGTATATGTTAGCCACCATACATGCTAGTCGCTTGCTGCAGCTCCACATCATACCTTTACCTTACCCATAAGCTTAAATAGTCTTGATCGCGAGGGTGTGAGATTGTTGAGTCCCCGTGACTCACAGATACTTCCAAGCCCAGTTTGCAGGTGCCGATGTTACCGAGCAGGTGACGAAACCAAGCTCAAGGAGGAGCTCAATGAAGATCTTGTCCTTGGTGTTGTTTCGTTCTAGTTGATCAGTAGTGGAGCCCAGTTGGGGTCGATCAGGGATCTGTGTAGCATTTGGGGTAGTCTTCTTTTATTTTGGTTCTGTAGTCGGGCCTTGATTGTATCTAGATGATGTAATGCTTTATTCATGTATTTGGGTGAAGTGGCGATTGTAAGCCAACTATGTATCTTTTCCCTTATTGTATTACATGGGTTGTTTGCGAAGATTACCTCACTTGCGACATTGCTTTTAATGCGGTTATGCCTCTAAGTCGTGCTTCGACACGTAGGAGATTTAGCCGCATCGAGGGCGTTACACAAAGGTTGGTACTCGCCCACTGATTTCATCCATATGATTGAGCTTTGTCATCTATATTGGTGTTGTGCTACTGTTTAGATACTGTCATGAAAATGTGGTATTGTCCTTGAGAAGTGCTTCATCTTTGTTGTTTTAAATATTTCCTTTCCTTTTTTCGAGTAAACAGGGATGCTAGCATTTAGTAGTCCTCTTGTCTTTGCACAACAGGCTCATCTTCCTTCGAAGAAGAATATGGAGTACGTGAAGTGACTAGTTCCAATTATGCCAGGATGAAGAAGCCCTGTCTATCTTCTCATCGGAAGGAGCAGTTGAAGGATGGTTACATTACTCCCCACAAGACCAAACTAACTTCAGCTCAGAAGGACTGACAAATCTCCATCTTTTTGCTGTGATGCGCGAGTACAATGTTGTTCTAGGATTGTTTCTGGTGAGTTCCATTTTTCTAAAAGTGTGCTCTACATGGACCATGTATGTGCCTATTGAAACTGTCAATTCATAGTACAGTTTGCTTTATACTAATCAATTTTTTGTATTTGTGCAAATAGGGGTGCTCATCTTGATTTCAATGGGAATTGCACAAAATGTTCATGAATACATCGAATCATTCATTTCCACCACAAGAAAGGTGGTGCCGATAAGTTCAAGGCGTTGCAACATATAAGGGAGAAATCATACAAGCTACGCGCGAATTTGGTTGATTTTGGTGGAACTGCACAAAAAGAATAGCTAGTTTATTTAGCACAAGGTGCCATGTCAATGTCCGAACTGATGGCAAACCCTGCCCATTCCACAATCGTAGGCATTTGATATTTTGGAATGGTACAACCTTGTCAAATTTTGCTCATTGATTTTAGCAAGACATGCGTTTGATATTTTCGAATGGGACGCCATTTGCTGTCAGCAGCGTCGATCAATTTTTTTCTTTATTCTTTAGTTGTGAAGTAAATATTGCCTCTGACATGTGAGTCGCTGAGATGCATAATCATCGATTGTTTTGAATGTTCTCTATGAATTGCCAGGCCTGTGTGTTTGATTGCAATGTACAGAAACGCTAAAAAGCTGCTCCAACTCTTTGTACTCCTTCTGTTCCTTTTTACTTCGCACATTGTGAAAGTGCATACTTTTTTGTATAAGATTGGTCAAAGTAGAGATACTTTGACTGCAGATAAAACTTGTATGCATACTAGAAAGGACCAGAGGGAGTACATGTGAAACTGTTGCAAACGAGGTGATCACCCTGGGAATAATGCTAGTACGTATTGTTTTGCATGTTCATCCAATGCCAGTGATACAGGAATTCGAACTAATCAAAATAAATTCATTCATACACGGTCGGATTTCATATAAACATGCCGGATTTCATTACATTTCATACATTCTTCAACTAAAAAGGGGTGCGCTGGAGGTATAATTAATTAACCGAAGCTACCCACATGTGTCCCGCTGAGCCGAACAGAAGCTTCAGTGACTTAACTGCAGGTGCAGTTGCATAACTGACATGTGGCCTGTTGGGCCCACGTGTCAGTCAGCCAACTGCACCAGCAGTTAAGTAGAAGCAGTGTTCTTCTCCAGCGCAGCTCTCCGACTCCACGTCGCCGCCAAGAAGCTAACCGGTCGTCAATGGTCAACCCGCCTAGCTTGGCTTCAACCGGAGGGTAGCAGCGGTGGCCTTACTTGGACCCGAGCGGCGGCGACCTACCGTGTTCTACTCTTCCTCATTTTCTGTGTGGCGCGGCCTCGTTGGCAGCGGGGCGGGGCCTTGGCAGAGCCGGCGATGTCCTCTGCCTCGTTGTTGGCGGGGCGGGGCCTCGGCGGAGCCGGCGATGTCCTCTGCCTCGTTGTTGGCGGGGCGGGGCCTCGGTGGAGCCGGCGGTGTCCTCTGCCTCGTTGTTGGCGCCGCAGGGCCTCGGTGGAGCAGGGCCTCGTCGACGCCAGCGGAGCGGGGACTCATCCGAGCCGACATTGTCCTCTGCCTCGTCCTCAGTCTTGCCAAACAGTGCCTCGCCCGCTTCATCGCCCTCTTTGCTAGCCTCTTTGTAGGCGGCCGCAGCCTCCACCACCTGCATGCGATACCGCCAGCGCTCGAGGCGGCCCTTGCGGGCAGAGCGGTACGAGTCGAGCAGTGCCTCCTGCTCCGCCCGCTCCGCGGCGATCTGCTCCTCCGCCTGCAGGTGCTCCTCAAGGAGATGGTGGTTGTAGGCGGCGTCGGCCTGCGCCTCCTAGAACTGCTCCTCACGCATCTGCCTCACCTTGTCCATATATTGGGCATGGGCCTCGCTGATGGTCATGGTGCAATGCACCAGCGAGGATGGCACGGAGGAGGGGGTTTGCGCCGGATCGTCGACTACCATGTTCTCCATTGGGACGTCGTCGTCCTCCGGTTGCCTGCCGGCCAGCCGATCGGCAGCAATGGCTGCCATCTCCTTGTGTTCCGTCGTCCGCCCGTCCCGAAGAGCGCTGGAGTGCGAGGAAACCATGGTGGGCAGTAGTGGTGTGGACAGGAGAAAGGGAACGGATGCGGATGACTGCTGCTATGGCCGGCGCAGCAGTTTATATAGCAATGGTGGGCGGGCGGAGGGATGGACGTGTGGTGCCGAAGTAGCCGCCTCGGCAACCGCGTAGCATTAATGTGGGCGGCAGATGGACGAACGGACGGCACTTGTGTCGTTTGAAGGCGGAGCAATCGCCTGCACCAGGAAGCGGGGAGGGCGGCGTTGACTATTCTGGGTGGAAAGCGCGGGCGGGCGAGGAGATGACTTTACTTGGAGAGGATGACAATTGGGACCCACCAAGTCGATAGCCTCACGTACGCAAGTGCCTCCTTATTTTATATATATATATATATATATATATATATATATATATATATATATAAACTATAATTTATTTTGCTTCCTCCTGGTTTCCTGACATCACGGTCCCACACCATTGTCAACCTATGTAGTACTCCCTCCTTTCCGGTTTATAGGGCTTATCTCAAAATTTTAGTTTTTCCATTTTATAAGGCTCAATTTGGTTGTTCCCCATCACATGTTCAGACTTCAAGGTGCATTAAATCATTGCATGCAAGTATTAAGAGAAAACTGACCAATGCATGGATGCATTGCAATTAATGCATTCGTAAACATAATTTTTTTAGAAAAACAAGAGCATTAATTGGGTGCTTTTGCAAACTACAAAAAATATTCCACCACTCATCATCTACCTTGGTTGGTGAGATTTTTGAATTGAGGGAGTAGTCAATAAACGAGAGAATTGCACAAGAAGCGGCCGACAGCTGGGACCAAGCAGCTCGAGCGGTATTTGTGTTTTTGAGGTGTGAGCACTGCCGAGTTTTTCGATGTTTAGCCCAGATATTAATTTTTCTCCTCTGAACAACAACGAAAACATTGATGCAGGTATTAACTCGGCGGGCTGTGGCCCATCCAGCCCAGGCCAGATATCCAGTCCAGATATTAATTTTTTTTCAAGCTAAATATGGCTAGCCCAGCTATACTTTTTTAAGGAATACCCAGGCAAGGTCGAGTTTTTATTCTCCGCCCCGCTGGGCTGCAAATCTTTCCTAGGAGGGATGCATTAGGCTTAACAAAAAATGGGCTTGAAGAAATAAAATATGGGATGTAATTATAAAAACTGGGCGGTAACTGTAAAATATGCACCAAACATGTGATTACTTTATAAAATATTATTTTTGGATATTGAAAATTTTAATTTCATTAATTGTTGCGATTGCAATGTTTCGTTGGATTTTTATGTAATATAAATTTATATTGAAATTGTATTTAATTTGACTAGAAATTTTAAAAATATTTCGGATCCCATCAAAATGTGGAAAAATTTATTGAATTCTGTTTTGAACGGTTGGTTGAATGGGTTGTACTTTTAACAAACTGTAAATGGGCTGTAGTAAATTCCATTAGAATTCAAAAATGGGCTACACATTCTTACAAATGTCAAATGGGCTATAAGTTCTCTGCCACACACTTCTAGCCTTACTAAGTTGACGCGTCCCCTAAAAAACAGAGTTGACGCGTATGCAAGGCTTTGTCAACTTATAGTCAACACACGGTTCTAGCAGCAGTGGCCGTTGGATGTCCATCCAACGGATGTCGTGCTTCTTCTTCAATCTCGGGTATTCTAGCTTCACCGTCCAAAAAATGATTCCTCCCCCTGACATCTGGGGTGCACCGTTTCGGAAGCTGACCTGTGGGCCTACTAAGTTGACGTACCAAGGGCGTTGTCAACTTAGTCAATATAAACGATTGTAGCTGCAGTGACCGTACGATGTCCATCCAACAGCCATCGTGCTTCTTCAACCTCATGTCTTCTTGCTCCAGCCGCCCAAAGCAGCGCCGGTCGTGCCGCCTGCTCCTACCTCCTGTGGCCGGCTGTGTTGCCGCGGAGGCCTCACCGCCCCCTACTACTCCCACCGCTGGCCAGACCATCCCTCCACTCACCCACACCCCCTATTATCCTGCGGCGACGGGAGCACAGCCGAACCAGTGAACCCTCGTACTCCTCTCCACGTGTGCATCCACTGCCGCATCTTCCCCGGCTCCGTGTCGTCCCCTTCCTAGGCCTCGCCGTCGTCCACCGCCCTGGTGCTCTCGGCGCGGCGTGGTTAACATGGTCAAGGAACGACTTCCATCAGACATGGACTGTACGTGGAGAGGCTGACAGCTGGGTCCATGGAAGCCGCAAGGAAGTGCCTCCTTATTACGCACAAAATAATTATTCCTCCACCTGACAGCGGGGACCCACCGGACGGGCCACCGTATTTCGTGAAAAAACGATTCGCCCCTAGACTACTGGGACCCACGAGCTACATCTTTACATGCAAGGAAGTGTGTCCGGAAAAAAATGATTCGCCCCCCTGACTGCCAGGACCCACCAGCTACATCTTCGCACACAAGGAAGTGCGTCTGAAAAAAATGATTCGCCCCCCGACTGCTGGGACCCACCAGCTACACCTTCGCACGCAAGGAAGTGCGTTCGGGCAAAAAAAATGATTCGCCCCCCTGACTGCTGGGACCCAGAATAAAGAGCATTCATTTTCCCACAATTCAGTACTTTGCATTATTTAACGGGAAATGTATAGTAGGGAAGCAAGACTGTAGTACGCTTTGTGCTCCAGACTTGAGCCTCATACACACCGTTCTCACCGGTGAAAGGAGTTATAACCTTGGAGCGATTGTTGCACGCAGACTGCAGCATAACGCTAATAGTGGCTATTTCTATGGTGGAATACATGCCACGCTTTTAGCACGAGGGCTGGGTGTGTCACCTTTGCCCTTTGACCCTATCCTACCCATGGAGTATTTAGACTTTGATGCTTTAAAAAGTCATAAGATCCTCAAAGGAAAAATTCACAACTTCACTTACAATTTGTTGTTTAACAATACATCTGTTGTGCACACATATTTGTCTGCGCCTGCTCTTTTTGACTATCACAACAAAGGAAGGTATTTTGTTCTTGAGAGCGAGGCCCGAGCTCACAACGCAACAGTGGAGGCAGCACGGCAGGCCGAGGCATCCGCATCGAGAGCCTCCGTGAGCTACCACGCCGACTACTATCCAGATTACTGACTGTTTACCAAGTTAGGCCAAAAGCCTAAGCTTGGGGAGTACGTGTTTCTCACCGACATTACATTCATGTCCACTTATTCCATTTGTCGGTGCTCACACTTTTTCATTGTATCATCCATGCTTAATTTTATTTTCTTGCTTTCTTCTTGTGTGTTTGAAAAACCAAAAAAATAGTTGTAGTTAATTTACTTTCTATGCATGCTTAGTTGTAATACTAAAATGAAAACCCAAAAAGATTTCCTTGTTCTTCTTTTGCTTGTTGGGAGCTTTCCCGTGTTAATAGTTTTTCTCGTTTTTGTTTTTCCCTTTTATTTCCTTGTTCAAGAAAACCAAAAACTCCAAAACTATTTCAATGTGTTTTCTGAATTTCTTTTCTTTTTATTCGATTTGTACCGAGGAGAAGACCACGATCAAAATGTTGAGTGGCTCTCATATGAATAAATGTTGATCTAATAAAGAGCCCATTTTACCTTGTCTTCTCCTGTTGAATAAAATGTTTTGTAGATTCCAGCTTAGCCCACGGCACTCTTGCACTATTATTATTTTCATATCATTCGGTCGTGCAAGTGAAAGGCAATAATGACGATATACGGTGAACTGGTCGTGGCGGAGAGAAACGGGTATGAACTCGACTTGTTCTGTTTGTGTAAATATATTTAACCTAGTATCCATGATTCAGCCCATTATGATTAAACATGTTTGCAATGACAATTAGAGATTATAGTTTCTCATGCCATGCATAAATAGCTAGGAGTGGATAATGACTTATCTTGGATATCAACATTGTGTTAAAATGATTGTGATGTAGTATGATGATATGGTATCCTCCTCTGAATGTTCGGGTGACTTGACTTGACACATGTTCATGCATGTAGTTGAATCAAAACCAACATAGCCTCTATGATATTTATGTTCATGGTGTTCATATCCTACTCATGCTAGTGTCCAATGTTACGTATGCATAATGCATGTTCATGACCGTTGTTGCTCTCTAGCTGGCCGCTTCTCAATCTAATTGCTAGCCTTCGCCTGTACTAAGTGAGAATTCTGCTTGTACATCAAAAACCTTGAACCCAAAAGTTATTCCAGATGAGTCCACCATACCTACCTATATGCGGTATTACCCTGTTGTCCTAAGTAAATTTGCATGTGCCACCTCTAAAAACTTCTAATAATTATCCTTTTTGTGTGCCTGGGTCATTCATGGAACAACAGGTGGTGGTCGGTATCTTCCATGATAAGCGTGTTATTCTCAGGTCGAGTGTTTATTCACTCGCCATCGCATGACAATAGGATCATTCTTTTTGTAATTATGATTTCTATGCATATTTGAATTTTCTGAGTATTTAAAGTGTTTTCCAACCCAAGGCAATATATTTGGAGTGGAGATAATATGACTTCTCCCCTGTTAATTATATTTAGAAAATGTTAAATGATATTATCTGAGTTTACAGAAAGTATTTTGGAGTTGTTGAAACTCAAAATTATTTTATAGTTGTTACAATGCTCTTTATATGCTTGTATTGCATAATTGTTGTTTTCTTTCAAAAGTGCATTTGTGTTTTAAAAAATGTTCACTATTTTACACAATAGCAGTAACATTTTACTGTGTTCTAGTAGTTTTGTTTTTAGATTTTATTTAGTTAAATTTAATTCTCATAGCAGAGTTTTAAAAAATAAACCGCATGCACTGTGCCGTCGGGCAGCACAACTGTGGCCCAGCTTTTCCTCGCCTACGCGCGTGCTAAGCGCCAATAGGCCGGCCCATTCTTTCCCCGCGCATAGCGGCAACCCACTCCACAGCCTTTTTGTTTTTTCCCTTTCACCTCTCTGCCGCTGACTGCCCTGGCCCGCATGTCATCTTGCCCGCATCGCCGTGTTCTTCCCGAGCACTGTTGCTCACTGAACCGCAAACGGATCGATTCGATCGATTCTTGACCCGTAAGCCACGGTATCTGATCTATATAAGATCCCAAACCCCTCCTTGCCCGATTTTTGGCCAAACCGCCACCTCCCGTGCCCAGAGCCGCCCATGCGATCCCGTCGGAGTTCCGCCGTCCAGGAGCTCTTCATCGGTCGATTCCGTTGCCACCAGTAGGTTAAGATACCCATCCTCGGTGCCGTCTCCTTTACACCGATGTTCCATACCCTCTAGACCCTTCCGTTTACTCAGAGATGCTCTAGGACGAGGTCCGATATTTCCGCCTGAGAACATCCCAAATTTTCCAATTTGGTATGTTAATAGGATCATTCTTTTTGTCATTATGATTTCTATGCATATTTGAATTTTCTGAGTATTTAAAGTGTTTTCCAACTCAAGGCAATATATTTGGAGTGGAGATAATATGGCTTCTCCCCTGTTAATTATATTTAGAAAATGTTAAATGACATTATCTTGAGTTTACAGAAAGTATTTTGGAGTTGTTGAAACTCAAAATTATTTTATAGTTGTTATAATGCTCTTTATATGCTTGTATTGCATAATTGTTGTTTTCTTTCAAAAGTGCATTTGTGTTTAAAAAAAGTGTTCACTATTTTACACAGTAGCAGTAACATTTTGCTGTGTTCTGGTAGTTTTGTTTTTAGATTTTATTTAGTTAAATTCAACTCTTGTAGCAGAGTTTAAAAAAATAAACCGCGTGCACTGTGCCGTCGGGCAGCACAGCTGTCGCCAGCTTTTCCTCGCCTACGCGCGTGCTAAGCGGCAGCAGGCCGGCCCATTCTTTCCCCGCACAGCCATAGCCCACTCCACAACCTTTTTGTTTTTTTCCTCTTTCACCTCTCTGCCGCTGACCGCCTTGGCCCGCATGTCATCTTGCCCGCATCGCCGTGTTCTTCTCGGGCACTGTTGCTCACCGAACCGCAACCGGATCGAATCGATCGATTCTTGACCCGTAGGCCACGGCATCTGATCTATATAAGATCCCAAACCCCTCCACGTCCGATTTTTTTGCCAAACCACCGCCTCTTGTGCCCAGAGCCGCCCGTGCGATCTCGCCGGAGTTTCGCCGTCCAGGAGCTCTTCATTGGTCGATTCCGTCGCCACTAGGAGGTTCAGATCCCCATCCTCGGTGTCGTCTCCTTTACACCGATGTTCCATACCCTCCTGACCCTTCCGTTTACTCAGAGACGCTCTAGGACGAGGTCCGAGATTTCCGCCAGAGTTCTCCGACGCCGCCGCGCCATAGTTGGAGAACCGCAGCCAGCAGAGGCCACCCCGTCACCCGGACGTCTCCGACCTCCCTACCGTCGTGCACCTCTTCCTCTGGTCGGTCCACCATCGCCGGAGATTCCCTGTAGTCGTCACCGTCGTCGAGGTCTGAGCCGCCGAGGTCCTCTTCTCCAAGTCCGGTGGCCGCCCAGCCCTGTCTCTCCGGTGAGCAATTCTCAACCATCCGGTCTCCATCCAACTGTTGATAGTGGATGGCATATGTTTTTTTTCTTCTACCGAACCGTTTTTCTCTATGTTGTGCCATTCGCTGTTTAAGCCTCCCAGTGGACAGGTAATAGCCAACCCACCACGTGGCACGTCCACAGCAGCCGCGGCAGTTCTTCCCAGAATGCTATTATGGCATAATTTGTCTTTGCAGATTCCATATCATATGTTCGTTTAGGTATATCTTGAGATACGTAACTCGAAATTCATTGATCTTTTTCCTGTGTACTCGTAGAGACCAGGAAAATACCATAGAACCAAAACTTCACATTTTTTAACTGTTTAAATTTGAATTCAAACTTCCGGAGGCCATATCTTTCAAACCGCTTATCCAATTTAGTTGATTCTTTTTGCATTGTGATCCTACTAGTATGTAGATAAGATATACCTACTGATGTGTTCTGTTATTTAAGATTTTATTTGGATTCATTGTTGTTGGCTTTATTATGATTTTTATGTGAGTACGGTTTATTTATCGGTGCCTTCGTTGAACGTATAGATTGTCCAAAGTGTGAAGCGGATCAGGATTAATCGTTAGAGTACTTCAACAATGTTCAAGGCAAGTTTGCACTTTGATTGTGCTTATCCTATATTCTGCTATGCAAGTGTGATTTTATGCTAAGATATATGTTTGGCCTAGCCGTGTTGTCATGTTTTGGTATTGATTGTATTATGTGTTGGTGTGATCAAGTTGCTATGGTAGACGTGGGCATGTGTCGAGTTATGCATGGAAGTGGTGAGCGCACTTGAGTTGTCGGGGCTTTTTCTCATGTGAATGCATCACTCGCTGAGCGCTCTATTGTCCCTAGAGAATGCGCCAGGACTGAGCACACTTGAGACATCTTGAAGATCTTTGTCATCTGTGTTGTGTGCACCTTGCCTATGCAATGGAGGTAGGTGAAGGTAGTTTTACGCGAAACTAAACTTGAGTGTTTTGCTTGTCATACCTTGCATGTAGATGTAGGTGCTATATCATTTACATGTGATTTGCCAATACATTCAATGTATTGACCCTTGTGGCTGCAACTTATCATGTTGCAGGATTTTCAGATGATTAGTGAGATACAGTAGGGTTGCAAGTCTTCACTCAGCAGTTCGCTAGTGGGCATTGACGGGACTCATCGTTTATTATGCTACATTTTCCATTGTTATTATTGAATAAAGCTAGCTATGTGCTACTTAGTTTGTAATACTTTATGAATTCTGGATCATACGTTATAGTAAATAATGCACTTGTTATTTGGTATTGACATGTACTGTGTGTGCTAGCGAGTCGATCCAGGGACTACCACAGTAAGCACAGAGACATCGAATCTTATCAGATTCGGGTCATTACACTTATTTATGCAAACAAGAGCAAAAGAGTTCGTAAAAGTGTTTCTTTTTCACTTTCAGTTTATCAACTAAATTGCTTGAGGACAAGCAAAGGTTTAAACTTGGGGGAGTTGATAAGTCTCCAACGTATTTCCTCTTGTTTTGGACTCTAATTTGCATGATTCGAATGAAACTAACCCCGGACTGATGTTGTTTTCAGCAGAACTACTATGGTGTTGTTTTCGCGTAGAAATAAAAGTTCTCGGAATGGAACGAAACTTTGTGAGGATTTTTTATACAATAATTAAGAATTTCTAGAGCCAAGATCCACCGGAGGGGGGCACCTGGGTGGGCACAACCCACCAGCCCCCCCCCCCCCTCCTGGCGTGCCCAGGTGGGTTGTCCCCGCCTGGTGGCCCGCCAGACCCTGAAACCGACGCTATAAAATCCTATTTTTCAAGAAAAAATCAGCGAGAAAGAATCATCACGATCCACGATACGGAGCCGCCGTCACCTCCTGTTCTTCATTGAGAGGCCAAATCTGGAGTCCGTTTGGGGCTCCGGTGAGGGGGATCTTCGTTCTTCATCATCGCCAACCCTTCTCCATTGCCAATTCTATGATGCTCCCCACTGGGAGTGAGTAATTCCTTTGTAGGCTCGCTAGTCGGTGAGGAGTTGGATGAGATTCATCATGTAATCAAGTTAGCTAGTTTTGTTAGGGCCTGATCCCTAGTATCCACTATGTTTTAAGATTGATGTTGCTATGACTTTGCCATGCTTACTCTTGTCACTTTGGGCCCGGGTGGCATGATTTCAGATCTGAACCGTTTATGTTATCACCATTGTATCCATGTTCTAGATTCGATCTTGCAAATTATAGTCACCTACTACGTGTTATGATCCGGCAACCCCGGAGTGACAATAGTCGGGACCACTCCCGGTGATGACCGTAGTTTGAGGTTCATGTATTCACCGTGTGTTGATGCTTTGTTCCGGTTCTCTATTAAAATGAGGCATTAATATCCCTTAGTTTCCAATAGGACCCCACTGCCACGGGAGAGTAGGACAAAAGATGGCATGCAAGTTCTTTCCATAAGCACGTATGACTATTTACGGAATACATGCCTACACTATATTGATGAACTGGAGCTAGTGCCGTATCGCCCTAGGTTATAACTGTCTCATGATGAATATCATCCAACAAGTCACCGATCCAATGCCTACGAATTTATCTTATATTGTTCTTGCTAAGTTACTACTATCGTCGTTACTGTTGCACTTGTTACGAAACTACTGTTATCACTGTTATCGTTACCATTGTTGCTACTACTAATATCAAAACTATCATATTACTTTGCTACTGATCATGTTGTTGTAGATAATTAATCTCCAGTGTGGTTGAATTGACAACTCAGCTGCTAATACCTTCAAATATTATTTGGCTCCCCTTGTGTTGAATCCATAAATTTGGGTTGAATACTCTACCCTCGAAAACTGTTGCGATCCCCTATACTTGTGGGTTATCATAAGCATATACCCAAACCTGCCCCAAATGGGACAAAAAATTTACCGCGGCATATTGATGTCGCACCACGATAGCATGCGAAGTTTCATGAATTTCAGACGAGCTTTGGATTTACTAGAATTTAAAAACCATGTATGTCAATGTTTGCGGCTGAGTGATGGTGGCAGGGTGTTTGACATTCATTCCCATTTCTTGCATGGGACCTAAGCATGCAACCAAGGACACAGATTTGAATTTTCAACCAATTTATATGCATTAGAGCATGTGCATGTAGTTCAAATTTGAATTATGCACATGAATGCATTGAAAACTCAGTTAATGCATAAAACTGTCCAAACGAACCCCGAAAAATCCCAAAAATTGACACAACACTCCTGTTGTTCTATGTTGACACGAGAAAAAAAATTGGAAGCAATAAGAGGCAATGGATATCGTTTCGTCCCCAAAGGTGGGACGTTCCCTATCGAAACCATCAGGCTTATTGTGAGAAGCTCTGGTTTGTGAGAAGCATATCCCCAAACCTGCCCCAAATGGGACAAAAAAATTACCACGGCATGTTGATGCCGCTCCATGATAGCAATGCCAAGTTTCATGAATTTCAGACGAGCTTTGGATTTACTAGAATTAAAAACTAGGTATCTCAATGTTTGCGGCCGAGTGACGGTGGCAGGGTGTTTGACATTCATTCCCATTTCTTTCATGGGACATAAGCATGCAACCAAGGACACATATATGAATTTTCAACTAATTTATATGCATTAGAGCATGTGCCTGTAGTTCAAATTTGAATTGTGCACATGAATGCATAGAAAACTCAGTTAATGTATAAACATGTCCAAGCGAACCCCAAAAAATCCCAAAAATTGACACAACACTTCTGTAGTTCTATGTTGACACTAGGAAAAAATTTGAAATCAAGAAAAGGCAACGGATATTGTTTCATCCAGAAAAGGTGAAATGTTCCCTACCAAAACCATCACACTTGTTGTGAGAAGCTCTGGTTTGTGAGAAGCTTATACCCAAACCTGCCCCAAATGGGACAATATTTTTACCACGGCATGTTGATGCCGCTCCATGATAGCATGCCAAGTTTCATGAATTTTGGATGACTTTTGGATTTACTAGAATTACAAAAGCAAGTACGTCGACGTTTGCCAGAGAGCCACGATGCCGTGGTGTTCGAAATTCATCCCCATTTCTTACATGGGACATAAGCATAAACCCATGGACACATATATGATTTTACAACCTATGTTGGTGCACCGAAGCATGTGCATGTAGTTTAATTTTGAACTGTGCACCTGAAAAGGCTAGAAAACCAATTTAATGTATAAAATGTCCAAATGAACCCTGAATAATTCCAATTCTTTTACGACACACATATAGTTGCATGTTCGCTGTAGATAAAAGGTCTAGCAAATCAAACACCATCCATTGTCACTGCGTCCCCATTATGTAACTCAAATCAAGATGAAAAATCAACTAGATCATACATAGTTTATTATCACCAACCGTGTGAGATGCAGTACAAAATATCTTGGAGCACCGTCGGTGTATAGTATGCCTATGGCTTACGCGAGACGGTGCGTCGGCTATAGTCCACAGCTGGCGTGTCAAGCACACTAGCTCGCTCCCCAAATATCATTTCACTGTTCAATCGTCGTCGGTGAAAGATGGGGACGTGGACCCGCGTCGTGAGGGCAACTTCGGCGGCCCACTCCGGCGAGAGCGCGGCCGCAGCCGCCATGCGCATGCTAACAAGCTGCATGAGCGCGGCCGCAATTTGCGACCGGGCGGCCAAGGCAGCCCAAACGGCCGCTGTTGCTTCTCAGGTGGCGGCACCAACATCTGTCTCGGAGATAGCAACTGGCGAGAGTGGCACAACAGTTGTCCATTCCGCAGCGGCGGCCTTAGCCCTGATGGAGGCCGCCCACGACCATGTCGAGGTCGCCCACGCCCAGCTCGTGGCGGTCACCACACAAATCGAATGAAGCTTCTCCGACAACGGTCGGCAACCCACGGCCGAAGAGTTGGCAATCGCCGAGAGAGTTCGAGCAGCCGTCCGTTCCTTCGCCGCATATGTTGCGACGACGGAGCCCATCCAAGCCCAGATCGTGGCCGCGCACGCCCAGCTCGTGGCGGCCTTTTTCAAAAAGATGGCGGGCACGGATGGCGAGATGCTTGCTGAGTATGGTGCGATGGATGCCATGGAGCCCCTTCCCCAGGAGACCGTGATACGTCTCCAACGTATCTATAATTTTTTATTGTTCCAAGCTATTATATTATCCATCTAGGATGTTTTATATGCATTTATATGCTATTTTATATGTTTTTTGGGACTAACCTATTAACCTGGAGCCCAGTGCCAGTTTCTGTTTTTTCCTTGATTTTGAGTTTTACAGAAAAGGAATACCAAATGGAGTCCAATTGACGAGCCAAGTTTTGATGATTTTTTGTGGACCAAAAGAAGCCCCCAAAGTATAAGAGTTGGGCCAGAAGAGTCCCGAGCCGTCCACGAGGGTGGAGGGCGCGTCCTATCCCCTGGGTGCGTCCCCTATCTCATGGACGACTCGGAGACCCCCCTGACATGAGACCTACGCCAAAAATTCCTATAAATACAGAAACCTCCAAAAAATAACCTAGATCAGGAGTTCCGCCGCCGCAAGCCTCTGTAGCCACCAAAAACCAATCGGGACCCTATTCCGGCACCCTGCCGGAGGGGGGATCCATCACCGGTGGCTATCTTCATCACCTCGGCGCTCTCCATGATGAGGACGGAGTAGTTCACCCTCGGGGCTGAGGGTATGTACCAGTAGCTATGTGTTTGATCTCTCTCTCTTTCTCTCGTGTTCTTGATTCGGCACGATCTTGATGTATCGCGAGCTTTGCTATTATAGTTGGATCTTATGATATTTCTCCCCCTCTACTCTCTTGTAATGGATTGAGTTTTCCCCTTGAAGTTATCTTAACGGATTGAGTCTTTAAGGATTTGAGAACACTTGATGTATGTCTTGCATGTGCTTATTTGTGGTGACAATGGGATATTCACGTGATCCACTTGATGTATGTTTTGGTGATCAACTTGCGAGTTCCGTGACCTCGTGAACTTATGCATAGGGTTGGCACACGTTTTCGTCTTGACTCTCAGGTAGAAACTTTGGGGCACTCTTTGAAGTTCTTTGTGTTGGTCGAATAGATGAATCTGAGATTGTGTGATGCATATCGTATAATCATACCCACGGATACTTGAGGTGACATTGGAGTATCTAGGTGACATTAGGGTTTTGGTTGATTTGTGTCTTAAAGTGTTATTCTAGTACGAACTCTAGGATAGATCGAACGGAAAGAATAGTTTCGTGTTATTTAACTACGGACCCTTGAATAGATCGATCCGAAAGAATAACTTTGAGGTGGTTTCGTACCCTACAATAATCTCTTTGTTTGTTCTCCGCTATTAGTGACTTTGGACTGACTCTTTGTTGCATGTTGACCGATTGTTATATGATCCAATTATGTTATTATTGTTGAGAGAACTTGCACTAGTGAAAGTATGAACCCTATGCCTTGTTTCAACGCATTGCAATACCATTTTTGCTCACTTTTATCATTAGTTACCTTGCTGTTTTTATATTTTCAGAATACAAAAACCTATATCTACCATCCATATTGCACTTGTATCACCATCTCTTCACCGAACTAATGCACCTATACAATTTACCATTGTATTGGGTGTGTTGGGGACACAAGAGACTCTTTGCTATTTGGTTGCAGGGTTGTTTGAGAGGGACCATCTTCATCATACGTCTCCCATGGATTGATAAACCTTAGGTCATCCACTTGAGGGAAATTTGCTACTGTCCTACAAACCTCTGCACTTGGAGGCCCAAAAACGTCTACAAGAAGAAGGTTGTGTAGTAGACATCAAGCTCTTTTCTGGCGCCGTTGCCGGGGAGGTGAGTGCTTGAAGGTATATCTTTAGATCTTGCAATCGAATCTTTTAGTTTCTTGTTTTATCACTAGTTAGTCTATAAAAGAAAACTACAAAAAATGGAATTGAGGTTGCCGCATATGCTTCATCTTTTTAATGTATTTCGTAAAAATAAGGATTCTGATAATTGTGCCAAAGTGTTAGAAGAAGAATGTATTAAAATGTTTGGCACTAAATCTTTGGATGATAAGCATGATTGCAATGTTTTTAGTATGAATTCTTTGAATATCCATGATGCTAATGATATGCAAAGCCACAAGCTTGGGGATGCTATGTTTGATGAAGATGATATTTTTTGTCCCCCAAGTTTTGACGAGCAAATTTATTATGATGAAAGCATCCCTTCTATCTATGATGATTATTGTGATGACACGTATGCAATAAAGAATAATGATATCCATGAAACTTGTCATCATGATTTTAACTTTCAATTGGATTATACCTCACATGATAGTTATTTTGTTGAGTTTGTTCCCGCTACTATTCATGAGAAGAAATTTTCTTATGTAGAGAGTAATAAAAATTATATGCTTGTAGATCATGAAAAGAATGCTTTATGTGATGGTTATATTGTTGAATTCATTAATGATGATATTGAAAATTATTATGAGAGAGTAACATATGCTTTTACATATTGCAATAATATCAAGTTTCCTCTCTATGTGTTGAAAATCTTGAAGTTATCCTCGTTTTACTTTCCTATGCAAGTTGATTCTTGGTCCCACAAGTTGTTTGCTCACAAAATCCCTATGCATAGGAAGTGGGTTAGGCTTAAATGTGCTAGTTATATTCTACATGATGCTCTCTTTATGTTTCAGTCCCTATCTTTTATGTGAGCATCATTGTTATCATCATGACTAGCTAAGGGCGTTAAACGATAGCGCTTGTTGGGAGGCAACCCAATTTTATTTTTGCTCTTTGCTTTTTGTTCCTGTTTAGTAATAAATAACTCATCTAGCTTCTGTTATGATTGTGTTTTTATGTTTTAATTAGTGTTTTTGCCAAGTAAAGCATTTAGGATCTTCTTGGGTGATTGTTGTTTGATCTTGCTGATAAAAATAGAAAGTATGGGCTCATGAAAATAATTATCATTTTTTACCAGAGAGCGATAAAATACCAATTCCAACTACAGTAGATCAACATACTTTTTTATCTTGGTCTTCCTAATTTTTCAGAATTTTTGGAGTTACAGAAGTATCTAAAATCTCCAGATTACTACAGACTGTTCTGTTTTTGACAGATTCTGTTTTGCTTATTTTGATGAATCTATGAGTAGTATCGGAGGGTATGAACCATACAAAAGTTGGAATACAGTAGATATTACACCAATATGAATTTAGAATGAGTTCACAACAGTACCTAAGTGGTGATTTTTTTTTATACTAACGGAGCTTACAAGTTTAAGTATTGTGTTGTGAAGTTTTCAAGTTTGGGTAAAGATTCGATGGACTATGGAATAAGGAGTGGCAAGAGCCTAAGCTTGGGGATGCCCCGGATGGCATCCCCTCTTTTGTTTTCGTTCATCGGCAACTTTACTTGAGGCTATATTTTTATTCACCATATGATATGTGTTTTGCTTGGAGCCTCATTTTATTTTCTTTTATTTTGCTTGTTGTTTGAATAAAATACCAAGATCTGAAATTCTTAAATGTTAGAGAGTCATCACATAGTTGCATAATTATTCAACTACTTATTGATCTTCACTTATATCTTTCGAAGTAGTTTGTCGTTTGCTCTAGTGCTTCACTTATATATTTTAGAGAACGAGTGTGGTTTTATTTTAAAGAAATTAATGAACTCTCATGCTTCACTTATATTAAGCTTGGGGATGCTTGATACGTCTCCAACGTATCTATAATTTTTTATTGTTCCATGCTATTATATTATCCATCTAGGATGTTTTATATGCTATTTTATATGATTTTTGGGACTAACCTATTAACCTAGAGCCCAGTGCCAATTTCTGTTTTTTCCTTGTTTTTTGAGTTTTACAGAAAAGTAATACAAAACGGAGTCCAATTGACGTGCCAATTTTTGATGATTTTTTATGGACCAAAAGAAGCCCGCGAAATAAAAAAGTTAGGCCAGAAGTGTCTCGAGCCGTCCACGAGGGTGGGGGGCGTGCCCTACCCCCTGGTGTCGGTCTCATGTCAGGGGGATCTCCGAGTCGTCCATGAGATAGACTTACACATATGAGCACCTTCATTCAAGAGACTGGGCTGACATATTTTGAGATTGGCGAAGTCATCACATGCACCTCGTAGTCAATGGGCACGGCATACCACTAAAAGAATAGCACGGGAGAACCTGAAATAAATGCGAGCATATGTGTAAGTCTATGACTTGAATCCCGATGAGTTGATTCCATACAAACAAAATACCAAGAGCAAGTATAATAAGGTGACGTAGGCGGGCTGTAAGACTTTAAATATTATATCTTTGCTGAGTTGGATGAGAGAGAAGAGGGAAGAGAAGGTCATCGGGTTGTAGACGACTGTAGCACGGGCTCCAAGAAACTATGTGAAAGTGTATGGTGGGCCATATGATAGAAACATAATATTTTCTTGTAGCTCACTACTACTCCCTTCGTTCCTAAATACATGTCTTTCTAGAGCTTACAATATGAACTACATATGCGAAAAGTCCATTCTGCACCCGAGCTCATATGCTCCCGCATGAACAGTAAAATAAAAAAAAAATCGAAAAAAATTCAAAAAATTCCAATTTTTTTTGAGAAAAACATTGACAAAAGTTCTAAGTGCCTGCAAAAATTCATCATGAAATCACATTCCTGTAAGGCGTGGCCAAAAAAAAAACAAATTCAGTGCTTCAAAATGCATTTGAAAGTAGCTTTTTCAGAGTACTATTTTTGTTTTTTTTTGCCACGCCTTCTACGAATGTGATTTCATGACGAATTTTTGCAGGCACTTAGAACTTTTGTCAATGTTTCTCTCAAAAAAATTTGGAATTTTTTGAATTTTTTTTCTATTTTTTTTTCGATTTTACTGTTCATGCAGGAGCATATGAGCTCGGGTGTAGATTAGCCGCGTCCCTACATATGAATGTATATAGACGTAGTTTAGAGTGTAGATTCACTCATTTTGCTTCGTATGCAATCCATATTAAAATCTTTAAAAAGACTTATATATAGGAACGGATGGAGTATACATGTTGATTATTACGTTGGCTACAGATGACATGGCTACAAGTTATAACCATCAGTCGGCTATATTATTAACCATACTCTAACCATCTGAGCTGAGCTGGGCTTTGTTGGCATACGTTAGCCAGCTAACGGCAAGACATTCGTCCGCAGTGGCGGAGCTACACCCCAGGCCTGGGGCCTGGGCCTGGGCCCGGGTCGTGGCAGGAGTATCCTTCGTTGACTGTAGTGGTATTGTTACTGTTGGTCGTTGTATATTATTGTACTTCCTCCGTTTTTAAATATAAGTCTTTGTAGGGATTTCACTATAAACTACATACGGATGTATCTAGATGTATTTTAGAGTATAGATTTACCCATTTTGCTCCATACATGGTCTGTAATGAAATCTCTTTAAAGACTTATATTTAAGAACGGAGGGAGTAGCAACGAAGGAGGCCTGGGGCTCAGCGCTAGCCTGGCTCCGCCCCTGTTCGTCCGGCCCACTCTGCTAGGTACGGGTCCGCTTAAAATGACCTCGCGAGTTACTGGTGCGTATGCGCGTGCGTGCAGACCTGTATTACGTGGAGGACCCAGTGACCCGTGCTTCCTGGCCAAGAAGTGCTCGTGTTGTACATAACTGCATGAGTACAGCACAAAGGGCAGAATGAGGCCTTTCTCTTCCCGGCCGTCGTGGATTGATGTGCCCGTGCGTCGGCCGAAAAGTTGGTTGGAAACCAAACCAAGGCCCGTGCCAGGGTTTCAATCAGTCTTTGAGTTTGTGAGATGAATCAAAACAGAAGAGCGGCGTACTTATACGCAAACGAAGCAAAATGGATTTCCATATCTCGCCTGATCTCCCAGCTGCCCCAGCGTGCGCGCACTCAATGCGCGCCCTGTGTATATCCTCCTCCTCCGCTCCTCGTGCCAGTACAAATAGCGCACGCACAGGCGCCACTAGCCCTGTACAGTGACACGCTGACACGGCACCTTTGCAGCGAGTGATCATGGCTGCTCGTCTCCCTCTGCTCTGGGCTCGTGGCCGCCGCGTCCTCCTTCTCGCCGTCGTGCTCTCCCAGCTCGGCGCGCTCTCGTGCCAGACCCTCCGCGGCTCCGTCACCTGCCTCGACTGCCCCGCGGGCCACCACCTCTCCGGTACGTGACATGCATCGTCTGATCGTGGTGACACTTTGCTCAAATGTACATGTACCAGGTGTGGTCATGGGGGTGGAATGCAGCGGCGTCGACGGCGGCGGCGCGGGCCCGCACGTCGTGGCGCGGACGGACGGCGGCGGCAACTTCAGTGTGGCCGTGCCGGAGTCGGTGCCGGCCTCGCGGTGCGCAGCGAGGGTCCTCGGCGGCACGGAGCAGCTCTGCGCGCCGCAGAGGCTCACCGTCGCGCGTGTCGTCGCTGCCGGGCGGCCTGGCTCGTACGCGCTGGGATCCCGCCTCGCTGTCTTCACAAGGTGTGAAGGAGTCGTCGCGACGATGTCCGCCGGTGGTGGCAGCGGCCAGAGGTCACCCCCGACCCCGAGGCTTGCACCGCAGTTGCCCTCGCCCAGCGTGCCGCCGCTCGTTGGACGCAGCAGCCCACCCTACGGCCTGGGCATCCCTCTCATCTACGTCTTTCCTTTCATCCCAATCATTGGCATCCCCTAAAATGAACGTAGCCGCCTTCTCCTTGCGGTACTCGCCTGAGTATTTTGTTATTTTCTTTCAGCCAAGTTTGCAGTAATCCCTAGCCATCCATGTCAGTGAGGTCACCTTATGTATGAACAACGACCAATAATGTGACTGTGAGTCAGCATGTTGCGACCAAATATTCTTCTCATTACAATCATTCTTTAGTGTGTGATAGCACTGAATTTCCAAGATCGACCCAAAGACGAAGGTTTAGAACTCGAAGAAACTTAAACACCATCAATGAAGGCATGCAGTTAAACAGTCCAAAAAAGAAGAGTGACCGAACTTGTGATAATCTGGTACTAGCTGGTGTAGTTGCATATGTTGCACTGCCAAAGTGGAGTGACAATCGGCGAACTTTATCAGGAAGTAGCATTGCTGTTTGAGAATAAATCCACTACAGTGATGAAGTTCTCTTCAATAGACTTGTATGTAATAAAATCAAGAACCATATGATGGACTGAATAAGACAATAGATCATAACTGTAGTTGATATCCATAACTTGGATCAGGCCCATACAGACAAGCTCATCAAAATAGCTTCTTGCAACTTCCTCCATGTCTTTCCCTAACTGTGCACATATAAAATCCTCAGCTAGCCATTGCTTCATCAAATCATCCTTCAAGAATATGTAGCCCTCTGGACATGTACTAAGATAAAGCAGACATGTCTTCAAATAATGTGGAAGACTATCAAACCTAATGTCTCGATGGAGGGGGCCATTGTCTCGTCAAGCACAACCAGGGAGATCGTCGTTGCCACTCTTGACCCGACGGACGATACGCCGGAACTCGTCCTCACCACACCATCGTCGTTGCCCACAAGGTCTACCACTGAAGAGGACGCTGATCTCTCTGTTCAGGAAGCGACAACACCAATCCACATTCCCTCCTTGAACGCGCGGACGGAGGGCCAGGAGGGCACGCCCATCTTCATCCCGCGCATGCCAGCGCTCCTACCTTCCCCTATTGCAAGCTCCACGCTGCCAAGGGCGCCAAAGGCAAGAAGAAAAACTCTTGCAGGGGTTTCTGGCCTCCAGCTAATTCGACACAGCCCGCGGCTTCAAGCAAAGAACAGGAGCATGCCAATCGCCAAGCTTGCGGAGAAACTCCTGTGTCACCGGATGGGCATCGTGGCCGAGGGAGAGCTGATCACCGAGGCGGCAATAGAGAAATTTGCCTTACTGTTCAAGGGGCGCCTTCTTGACATTGCAATTGCTGCTCTTCGAGCCCTCTTCAGGCTTGACTGCGATCTTTCTGCTGCTGTTGAAGACGCTCTAGTCCAACATGGGGGACAAGGAGGCCTGGACGCGAACGACGCGGCCATGAGCGACACATGATCTTTGTGTCTTTACTGCTTGATGTATCCCTGGTTCAGATATGTTAGACAACAATTTATCCATACTTTGCTGGAACGTGTGTGGACTTAATTGCCCAGACCGGCGTGCTGCTGTTCACGAAACCATTGCCACATCATCCTGTAATCTTGTTTGCATCCAAGAATCGAAGATGCAGACCATTGACGCGTTCATCGCTTCTTATCTGGGCGGTCAACGCCTCATGTAATATCCCAAATTTTTTATTTGAAATGTTATACATAGATCATCCATGCATATCATATTTTACTGCATTTCGTTTCGCGATCCTCGAAATCCTAAGCAACTCAAGGACCCTCGGAGAGTGTTGGGGATTTCATTGCTTTCATATTTGAATTTTATCAAATATTGAAACGAGGATTTTGGTTTTAATTATTTTTCTCTCCGAAAATATTTCATATTAAAATATATGAGAGGAGATAATATGACTTCTCCAAAATAATTAAAATATTGGAGGAAAAATATTAAAATCAAATATTTGATTTATTCGGATTTTATTGCCATTTTATTTGCATTAGAAAAATTGCACGTTTTTCAAAACTACATTTTAAGGCCAAAAAAATGTTCATCTTGTTCTAAATATTTTATTTAGACGGTGAAAATTTGTTTTGGTATTTTTAGATTTTTATTTTATTTTCTAGATTTATTTAAGTTCCGGCGAAATTATTTTTAAAAAAACACTCAGCGCCCGACTGAGCCGGCCTGCTAGCCCCGCGCCGCCGTCTCCCTCCGGGAGACCGCGAGGTCGCCCCGTCGCGACCCCGAGTCCGGCCGGGACTCCGCCTCCCCGCGCCGCTTGCCTCTTCCCCAAGCAGCCCCCCTCCTTAAACACCCCGCCACCGGACCCCCCACCACCACCAACCCCGCCGCCTGCCCCGCCTGCAGCGCCGCCGCCCGCGCACCCCGCCGCCGCAGCCCACCTCGCCGCAGCCGCCGCCCCGCCTCGCCGGACCTCGCCGGAGTATACGCCTTGCCGGAGCCGCAGCCCTGCCTCGCCGGAGGTATATGCCTCGCCACCGTTTGTTTTTTTAAACCGATTAGGGTTTTTTTAGAAACCCTAGTTCGTTTTTTTCAGATCGGTTCACCGGTTTTCTCGGTTTAGTTTATATAGCGGACGTTCGTCCATACGTTCGTTTTAACGAATGGTTTTCGCTCGTTAGTTACAGACAGCGAACGTTCGTTCGTTAGCCTGTTCGTCATTTTTATTTTTTTCAGATTTTTCCGCGATTATTTTCGATCGTGATTTCTGATCCGATTTTCGTTTCAGTTTATCTTTTCGCTTGTTTATCAGAATCAGGTGATTGAAACTCCTAGATCTTCGTCTCGAAACCCTCTTTCTGTTTAATCAACTTGAACAAGATTTTGGTACTGTAAAATTTGACTTTAGTTCAGATTAGTAAACGGATCTTGTTTCTTTCGCAGTTTGAGTTTCGTTGCTCCGTTTGATTTGATTCTTTTCGCAAACCAGAGTTTTTAAGTTGAACTTTCTGGTTAATTCTTCTTATTTGAGTTTTACCCGTGCTTCTTTGCTTGATTGCTTATGTATGCTATTGTTTGTTTGCGATAGAATTCCCGGAGTGCGAAGCGTGCTACTACGAGTCCCTAGATTTTGCGGATCGTCAGCAAGGCAAGTAACACATTGATCATACTCCTTTCATACCCAGTTTTTATGCATTAGTTCCAATCCTCAAGCATTGCATGATTAGGATGTGATTAACATGTGGGTTGGGAAGTAGTTGATGAGGTAGAACCTATTGCCCTGTTATATTCAAACCTTGGGAGTTACTTCTACGTATTGCTTATATTGTTATGCTATGCTCGTAGACGTGGTTTGGGTGAGTGAATCCATGCCAGATGTGAGATTGTTAATTAATGGTTCAACTTAAGGTGGCAACTTTAATACACATCTTGGTGGATTGCTTGTCGGGCACCTGGAGAACCCAGTGTTGTCCTAGGATATCCCGGAATACCCGTGTGATCGTCCTAAGGTCCGCCACCCAGGCTCAAAGGGAACTGAGATATTTTCATGCTAGAAACTTCCATGTGGAGCTACAAGCTATTATGGGCTCTAGCATAGTTAAGTAGGTCGCATGAGCTCTTGAAGAGGTGGATCAACAGGTAGAGGGATGTAGGTTTGGTATGGTCTGCCTGGAGTAAAGAGTTAATGTTTCTGAAAGACTGTGTCTCGGTCATCTATTTCTCAAACACCATGTAGTGCGAGAAATCCAATGGAGGCGATCGAGTCTTGTGGGGAAAAGTGCGCAAACCTCTGCAGAGTGTACAATCTAATCATGGTTAGCCGTGTCCCCGGTTATGGACAAATCTTGAGTATCTAGTACTTGGAGTATCCTAAGTATCTCATCACTATTAATTAATATTGTTGGGTTGATAATTACTTTAATTGGGATTGAGTTGGAGGAACCTTCTCAATGATGTTTCAACTACCATGATAGTTAAATAAAATTTATTCCTTTGTTGTAGGGAAAAATTGGCTTTTCGCAAAAACTATAACCATAGAGCTTTCCACCAGCCAAATATGCATGTAGTGATAGCATTATTCTGTTCTTGCTCTACTGTGTTATATTGCCAGCATATTCCATGTGCTGGACCGTTTTCGGGCTGCAACGTATTATATTGTAGACTTTTCAGATGAGGAGTAAGGTTCGTTAGGTCGTTGTCGTGTAGCTCAGCTATGCCATTGGAGTTGATGGACTCACTTTATCTTCCAAGCCTTCCGCTGCTTTCGTATTAGATGGCCTTAAGCCATATTTATTGTAATAAGTTCTCTTTTGAGACATTCAATGTAATAAGTGTGTGGTTGCTACTCTATTGTAAATCCTTCGAGTACTGTGTGTGTCAGCATTACCGATCCAGGGATGACACTGAAGCACAGAGACTTGACCGTTTGAGGTCGGGTCACTACAAGATGGTATCAGAGCACACGCTGAGTGTAGGACACGACCACTAAGCTAAAACCCTAGATCACTATTCTCTTCTCATTTCTGACTCCTCTCCATTTTCTATTCTTTAGGATGGCATACGCAAGGAACAAGTTTGCACAACCGGACGAAGACGCACCCTTTGGACGACACTTGAAGGAAGTCACTAGATACTTGAACATTGGGATACCAAGCTTCACCGGGACTTACAACGCCACTTTACCAGAAGAGGGGCGATGGATGATTCAAGTTCAAGTTCCAGGAAGGACATTCACGCCAGTCACTAAGCCCATAGAGTTTTCCTTTGATGCACCAACCTGGAGTCTAGGAAAGTGTATGGCAGCTCACATCACCATAGGACGCATTGGATAATTTTACCAAAAGGAGATTAAGGATACTATCTACCAGATTTGTGGGCGCCGAAACGAGCAATGGGAGATGATCAGCACCAGGAAGGATATATCAATCGCATCTTTCATCTAGGAGTTAAACCAGCACATTCGACGCCAGAAGAATCAGATGTGCGCAGACATGATAGATCTGAAGAAGGCAATGCCAACGATCACGGAACTCCAGGAAGAACTCAAGGCTACACGTGAAGATTATGAGGAGGAAATCGTCGTACTAGTGGAGAAGAATGGCGATTTGGAAAGGAAGCTAGGAGTATTCATGGGAGACCCCGCGCCAGGAGGAGAAGACAAAGAACCCAAGGAGATTCGTCCGGAGGACTACATCATCATCGACGACACCGACTCGGACACCGACGATAGCGATGATGACTATGAAGACGAAGCTGGAGCAGACATTATGGAGTCTTCGACCGAGCAATATTTCTAGTAGACCACCATATCAGTAGTAGTATTCCACCATGTATATAATATAGCCCGAGCACTTTTGTAACGATAGTTAGATCGATTGTATGCCCTTGCTTGATTGATTGAGTGAAATGTTTGTGTTTGTCTCATGTGCATATGGGTAGTGTTTCTCTCATTAGACCTCATTCTATTCTAAACTCTTCCATCTAAACCCTCATATGCCTCCGAGACGTGACCCCGGATTTACTTTCCCACCGAAGCTCACTCAGTTGATCCAGCAGCAGAATACCCTAATGCAGTTGTTAGTTCAGAACCAAGGCAACAACAACAACAACAACCCACCGCCACCACCACCAGTTGATAACCTAGCCCGTTTTCTGAGGTTGCAACCGTCGGTGTTTTCCAGTAGCACCAAGCCCATAGTAGCAGATGATTGGCTACACCGTATTGGAAGGGAGTTGACCACCGCAGGTTGCATAGATGCTGAGAAGGTGCACTTTGCCGCACATCAATTGGATGGACCAGCAGCCTCATGGTGGGAGAATTATACGGCCACTTTCCCCATAGCCAACGTCACTTGGGATCAGTTTCAGCAAGCTTTCCGTACAGCCCATGTCTCAACTGGATCTATGAATATGAAGAAGCGTGAGTTTTGCAACTTATGCCAGGGAAACCGTACTATAGCTCAGTACGTGGATGAGTTTAGTAAGTTATCCCGCTATGCCCCGGATGATGTGGCCACATATGCCGCGAAGCAGGAGAAGTTTATGGAAGGGCTGAATGATGAGATGAGCATGCAGTTGATGGTGGCAGCATTCAACAACTACCAGGAGTTGGTAGATAAGGCTCTGATGATTGAAGGGAAGCAACAGCAAATTGAGAGCCGTAAGACGAAGTATGGGCAAGGGAGGTATAACTCAGGAGCTCAGCAGAAGCCTCGCCTAACCCCGAACTCGGGAGTACTTGTTCATAACCATGGAGGTCATAACCACACCGGAGGAAGTTCGCATAACCACAGTGGTTCTAAGAATGGGACTGGGAACGGAGCAAACAACAATCAGAACCGCCCCAATCCAGCCACACCCGTCAAGAGAGATCTAAGTCACATTACTTGCTTTAAGTGCGGGAAGACTGAACACTATGCCACGGAGTGCCCTGAAGCAAAGAATGGAAACGTCAATGGGAGCGTTCGAAAGAAGCCCAATCCATTCAACAAAGGACAAGTGAACCACATTAAGTGGAGGAGGTTGAAGAGCAGCCAGACACAGTTATAGGTAAGTTTTTGGTTAAGTCATTTACCGCCCTTGTTATTTTTGATATTGGTGCATCGCATTCATACATATCAAGGGAATTCATGGATAAGTTTAAACTACCAACCCAAACCCTTAGGACCCCTCTGTTAGTGAGTTCACTTGGAGCAGAGTATATGGCTAGTCGATGGTGCGACCAGATACCGTTAACCATTGGTAGCCATGTTTTTCCGTCCGACCTAATAATCTTGGAGTCACAGGGATTGGATATGATATTAGGCATGGACTGGGTGTCAAAGTATGGAGGAAGCATTGATTGTGCTAGTAAGTCGATTTATCTCACCACCCCGGAGGGAAAAAGGATTAAGAATGTATCTAGGCATGCGCCTAGGAGGAGCCAAGTAAATACCCTCACGGGAGTTGTTCAGGAGGAAGTGCCTGTAGTGAATGATTACCCGGATGTTTTTCCAGAGGAGTTACCAGGCATGCCACCGGATCGAGACATCGAGTTTTTGATAGAGTTATTGCCAGGTATAGGGCCAATATAAAAGAGACCCTATCGGATACCCGCAAATGATCTGGAGGAGATTAAGAAACAGATCAAGGAGTTATTGCAAAAAGGTTACATTCAACAGAGTTCATCACCATGGGGAGCCCCAATGCTTTTGGTTGAGAAGAAGGATAAGTCTCTAAGAATGGTTGTTGATTATCGTGCGTTGAATGAGGTGACGATCAAGAACAAATACCCACTGCCGATGATCAATGATTTGTTTGACCAACTTCAAGGAGCCAAGGTGTTTTCAAAGATCGATCTGCGATCAGGATATCACCAGTTAAAAATACGGGAGAAGGATATACCAAAGACAACATTCACCACACGGTACGGGTTGTATGAATATACGGTCATGTCGTTTGGACTGATTAACACCCCTGCCTACTTCATTAGCTTGATGAACAAAGTGTTCATGAAATATTTGGATAAGTTTGTTGTGGTGTTCATTGATGATATAATGGTATACTCGAAGAATGAGGAGGAGCACAAGGAGCATTTGCGTTTAGTTCTCGAGAAACTCAGGGAACATCAGTTGTATGCCAAGTTCAGCAAATTCGAGTTTTGGTTGAAGGAAGTCGGATTCCTTGGACATGTTATATCAAGAGATGGTATAGCAGTAGACCCCACCAAGGTTCAGTCAGTCACTGAATGGTTGGCACCCACTTCAGTTAGCGAGATTCGCAGTTTTCTTGGACTCGCGGGATACTACCGAAGATTCTTTGAGAATTTTTCCAAGATTGCGAAGCCAATGACGGAGTTATTGAAGAAGGATACTAAATTTAAATGGACGGAAGAATGTGAGGCAAGTTTTCAGGAGTTAAGGAAACGGTTGAGTAACGCCCCGAGACCGATGTGCTAGGTGTCCTCCAGTTATTCATTGTTGTTGCCTTGTCATTGTTTGCGTGTCATGCATTGCATATCATGTCATCATGTGCATTTCATTTGCATACATGTTCGTCTCATGCATCCGAGCATTTTCCCCGTTGTCCGTTTTGCAATCCGGCGCTCCTATGTCACCCGGTGCCCCTTTCTACCTCTTTTCATGTGCGGGTGTCAGACGTTTTCGGATTGGACCGAGACTTGTCATGCGGCCTTGGTTTACTACCGGTAGACCGCCTGTCGAGTTTCGTGCCATTTGAACTTCGTTTGATACCCCAACGGTTAACCGAGGGACCGAAAAGGCCTCGTGAGTGTTGGAGCCCAACACCCCTCCAAAGTGGCCCAAAACCCACCTAAACCCCCTCCATCATCTCGGTCGTTCGATCACGATCGCGTGGCCGAAAGCCGCACCTCGTTTGGACTCTCCTAGCTCCCTCTATCTATAAATATGTGATCCCCTCCGGAATTCGCGGTCTAACCTTAGCCTTCCTCTTCCTCGCGCCGCCGGACATGTCCGTCCGCGCCGGACGCGTCCGCCGGCCACCTCATTCCGCCCAATGGCAGCGGGCCACATCACCTCATCGCCGCTGCTAGCCTATCCAACGCTGCCACCTCACCGCCTCCTCTCTCCTCCGCCGCCGCGGGCCCACGCAGCCCAGATCCGGCCCACGGGGCCCGAACCACCCGCCCCACGCCTGGGCATCCCCGCCGCCTCGGGAGCCCGCCGGCCGCCGTCTCCGCCCGGCTGCGCGCCCGCGCCTTCTGCCTGCGCCCGTCGCCAGCGCGCCACGCCGCCCCTCGCCGCTGGGCCCGCCGCTCGCCGCCGCCTCGCCGCCGCGGCGCACCAGCTCCGCCGGCCGCCTCGCTCCTCTCCGGCCGCGGTAATCCACCGCGCCGCCCAAATAGCCGGAGCGCCTCGCCGTGACCTCGCCCGGATCGGCACCTCCCGGATTCATCTTCGCCGGAGTTCCTCTCCAGTCAGATCCGAGAAGATGGATGAGATCCACCAGGCCCGCCATCCAAACACCGTCTCCGTCCCGGCATCTCTTCTGTCCTGCTTTCTCCGTTCCCGCGTTTGACTTTCGCGGAGTGTAAATTCCACTAAGTTCCCGAAGTTTCCAAGATTCATATGCCCATTTGTCAACGAATGTAACTCCTGGCATCCATAGCTCCGGATTTCATGCGTGTAGCATATCAAAATGTTCGCCTCGACAAGTACATCATTTCATCTCATTGCATTATTTTCATTTGAGCTCATCTTGATGCCCGAAATGCTATTGGAAGAGGGCTATGTGGTGAATCTGTCAGATCTGTTTCAGCAAATGGCATTTTGTCATTTTTGCCATGATTAATGTGTGCATGCTATGATCCTGAGCTCTGCATGTGTTTTGTTATATGCCATGCCATCTTTACAGGGCTGTATGTCATGTATTTTTGTGATATTTGTGGTGACTAGCACAAGCTTGCAAAGTAGTGTAATCGGTAATGCTGATTTCAGGGACTTAGAATTTCACTAAGTCCTTGTCCTGTTTTTGTCATTATGTCATATGTTCATGTTGTTTACTAGTGATTCGTGCCTCTTTTGAGGATGATATGTAAGGATGTTTTGTTAACATTGTGGTGCTCTATCCATCCATCTCTTTGTTTGCATTTATGGAGCACCCTAGCTTGAGTCAATCAAGCTCTACTTTTGCTATAAAGTGTTCCTGGCAGATTGTTAACATGTTTAGCGATTTTGCCGAGGATGTTGCTATTGATCCGTGCATGCTATGATATTGTTATTGCCATGTCTAGCTTCTATGCCATGTCTTATTGATGGGTGTATGCTTAGTTTGTCATGCCATGCTCTGTAGTGAGTGCATCGAGCTCGTAAACATGCCTACTCGTTAACTGATTTGCATGCTCCAGTTTTTCACTAAGTCTGAGATCTGTTTATGTTTTTGCCATGTTCACATGCTTGCAATTGTATTTTCTGATCCCTTTTGGCTCAAGGTCACTAAGGGACTTTTGTTAAGTGCTTTGAGTATCTTCATGCCATGCCTTGGTTTACCATGTTAAGTTCCTATAGCTTGTAGTCTTCATGCTCTAAAGTGTGCTTCCTGATGTTAAATTCCAGACTTGTGTTAATTTCACCAAGTCTGAAACCTGTTATCATTTGCATTTTTGCCATGCTTGTTTGAACCTGTTAATGGATGATTTAGCCATAGCTCAGTGTTCATCTTTCGTCAAGCATCTTGAGTGGATCCCTGTCATGTATTTTGTTGCTATGTTTGAGTGCGGTAGCATATTTATCTTGATGCATTTAGTTGGTCACTTGCTGATTATCGCAGACCGGTGCCATATTTGTTTTACTTGCCATTTCCAAACCGTGCATCCGTTTCGGGTGATCTTTACATCGATTTCAACCGAAATCACCTCACCTTCTCTTGGATTTCCATGTTGAGGCCAGGTTCAATCATTCCTTTCCAAATCATGCATATGCACCGCATACCGCATCCCGCATATCATACCATGTTCATGTGTGGTTTGTTTACTATGTTGTGTGCTTCTTTCCGGTGTTGCTTCTTCGGGTTGGTTCCCGTAACGTCGCGTTTGTGGGGACCCGTTCGTCTACGTCTGTTTGTCTTCTTCATGGACTCGTTCTTCTTCCTTGCGGGATTTTAGGCAAGATGACCATACCCTCGAAATCACTTCCATCTTTGCTTGCTAGTTGCTCGCTCTTTTGCTATGCCTATGCTGCGATACCTACCACTTGCTTATCATGCCTCCCATATTGTCAAACCAAGCCTCTAACCCACCTTGTCCTAGAAAACCGTTGTTCGGCTATGTTACCACTTTGCTCAGCCCCTCTTATAGCGTTGTTAGTTGTAGGTGAAGATTGAAGTTTGTTCCTTGTTGGAACATGGAGATGTTGTTCCCTATTGGAACATGTTTACTTGTTGGGATATCACAATATCTCTTATTTAATTAATGCATCTGTATACTTGGTAAAGAGTGGAAGGCTCGGCCTTATGCCTGGTGTTTTGTTCCAGTCTTGTCGCCCTAGTTTCCGTCATATCGGTGTTATGTTCCCGGATTTTGCGTTCCTTACGCGGTTGGCTTATAATGGGAACCCCTTGACAGTTCGCTTTGAATAAAACTCCTCCAGCAAGGCCCAACCTTGGTTTTACCATTTGCCACCTAGCCTTTTCTTTTCCCTTGGGAGTCGTGCTCTCGAGGGTCATCATTATTTTAACCCCCCCGGGACAGTGCTCCTCTGAGTGTTGGTCCACCTTGTCAGCCGCCGGTGGCCACCAAGGGCAACTCTGTAGAGATTTGAACTTTCGGAATCTGTGCCCGCGGTTATGAGCAGATGGGAATTTGTTAATGTCCGGTTGTAGAAAACCTGAAGTTGACCTTAATTAAAATACATCAACCGTGTGTGTTACCGTGATGGTCTCTTTCCGGCGGAGTCCGGGAAGTGAACACGGTGTTGGAGTTATGCTTGACGTAGGTTGTTCTAGGATCACTTCTTGATCATAGTTTCACGATCGTGCTTTGCCTTCTCTTCTCGCTCTCTTTTGCGTATATGTTAGCCACCATATATGCTAGTCGCTTGCTGCAGCTCCACATCATACCTTTTACCTTACCCATAAGCTTAAATAGTCTTGATCGTGAGGGTGTGAGATTGCTGAGTCCCCGTGACTCACAGATACATCCAAAACTAGTTTGCAGGTGCCGATGATATCATGCAGATGACGCAACCAAGCTCAAGGAGGAGCTCGATGAAGATCTTGTTCTTTATGTTGTTTCGTTCTAGTCGATCAGTAGTGGAGCCTAGTTGGGGTCGATCGGGGATCTGTGTAGCTTTTGGGGTAGTCCTCTTTTATTTTGGTTCCGTAGACGGACCTTGATTGTATCTGATTGATATAATGCTTTATTCATGTATTGTGTGAAGTGGCGACTGTAAGCCAACTATGTATCTCTTTCCCTTTATGTATTACATGGGTTGTGTGAAGATTACCTCACTTGCGACATTGCTTTCAATGCGGTTATGCCTCTAAGTCATGCTTCGACACGTGGGAGATATAGCCGCATCGAGGGCGTTACAAGTTGGTATCAGAGCCTTCCCCGACCTTAGGAGCCCCCTGCTTGATCGAATCGCTGGCGTTATTGAGTCTACAAATATTTTGAGTCATTTAGGATTTATATATATCGGAGAGTTAGGAATTCTTTTTACTCCCCAGTCCCTTCATTGCTCTGGTGAGGCATCCTGACGTAGAGTTTTGACTCTTCTCTTCTCAAATTTCACTGAAAAAATTTTAGGATCACGCGGGTATCTTGGAATCGTTCCGATCGATTTGTGACAAGAACATTGTTCTTGGTGCCTCCTGTCATTTAGGGGTTGTGGTAGTGTCCCGGGGAGTTGAGCTCCAAGGTGTTGTCGTCACAATTTTATCGTTGCAGTTCTGGAATACCTGAGTTTAGTTTCGCCGACATCGAAAATCTCTTTTATGCAGTTGTTGGTGAGATAACCTCGACGCCACCCAGTACTGGGGCGCGAGTTTGGGAGTATTGCCATAACTCGTATAACAGATGCTTTTCGAAGGTTGAGGTAAATGATTTCTGAAGGTTTCTTGGTTATGTGTTGAAGGATGGATACAGCTGGATGTAAGATTTGTTAGTTTTGGGTGAGATATTATGCTTGCCATGTATCCCCAACACCTGATTGCATAACCGGAAAGTTTCGGGAGTTTATAAGTGGGAATTCAAGTAGCTCTTAGGATATCTTTCTGACGGATGTATGATACGAAATTGGGGTTCGACGTCTAGTGGTCCGCCTATCCACGGTTGGTTTACAGTGGTCTCGTTGTGTCTTAAAGAGTCCTTGGCTATGCCGAATTGGGGACGCTTCGTATGTCATGTGCACTGCCTTGTACATGATGGTGCTGTACGATCGAGCCCGTGTAGGCCCCACCACGAAAACGTCGGACGAAATCTCTATCATATGTATGTTCCGGCTTATTCTGCAAGCCAATCCTTTGTTTCATTTTGACTTGTGGTATTCGAGTTGCTTCGAAGTCAAATGTTGATTCCATACCTTTCCTAATAGGTGTTCTCATATTCCTATGTGAATACTAATCCTTCTTGATCATCGAGATTGTCTTGTCAATCCTTTTCAACCGGTGTGTCTCTCTTCAAGTGGATCCGATCACTTCAACATTCGCAAGATCAATTATCAGTTCTTCTCAACGGTGTTTGTTTCATCCGTCTCCAAGTTGCCTTTGTTTTTTTTTCGCCCACCCACCCTTTTTCCTCAAGGACTAAGATTTCTTTATCAAGTACCCTTTTATTCTTGTGAAGTCTCTCCATTTTTTTCCGTCAATGCTCTTATCCGGTGATTCTCAGAAAGATTCTAACGGAGCTTCGAGTTCATCGTTCTTCATTCTTTTTCTTCTCCGGTGGATTCAAGTCAAGTTTTGTTGATCATACCTTTTTCCTCGTTTCAAACACCTTCTTATGCCGGCGCTCCTCATTTCTCGCTATTCAATTGTTCCGGAGTGATGAACATATCTCGAAGATTCGTGCTTCCACTCTGCTTTCGTTCAAGATCTTTTGAGGATGTCACCTCATTCAAGCCATTTAATTCAACCGGTGGAATCTCTCTTTTCAAGCAATCATTTCAACGGTGTTCCTTTTGAGTGGGCCCTAACCCACAGGTATTTTTCCAGGATCTTACCTGACTCTTCTTATTCTCCCGGAGTTAGTCTCAAATTCATCTCAAAATTGACATAAGAATGAATTGTCATCAGTCAATTCCCTTTCATCAAGATCTTTCAAATTCTTTTCATCATTGGCTCAACCTTCCCATTCTTCACTCCGGAGTGTCTAAATAATTCATGGTGGTGTTTCTCATCGTAATTCTCATATTTGGAAGGCCGAAGAAGATTTTCTCTCAATCTTGCTCCATTCTCTTCAAGATTCGTGGTTCTAGTTCAAGGCCATCCTCTCATAATTGTTTTGACTGTGAGAATTCCTTTCACCTATCTGGAGTCCATCAATTCAGGTTTATTCATTCTCAGCTTTCAGTTATCATTCTCCAATCTTACCGGTGCTTCGTTCAAGTGATCTCTAATCGGCTCGTGATCTCTTCGCTCGCATGTATCTAAATCCTCTCAAGCATCCTCATTCATTTTATAATTCTTCCCGGTGTTTCTTTATCTTGTCTTCATTCATTTTCAATTCTTACGGTGGTTCGTTCAAGATTCTTCTTACCTTGTTATCATATAAATTCATTTGCTGTTTTCAATCCTACCGGTGGATTCGTCGAAGACCTTCCCAAGTTTGCGCTATATCTCTCTTAATTCTTTCTGCGAGAATAAGTAGTATGCCAAATCCATTGTTGATCATCAATTTAATTGATGAAGGACAAGCATAATTTAATTCTTATTCTTGTTTCATCCATATGTTAATCTTTTCTTCCGGAGTTTGTTCACGATAATTAAATTCTTGGTTTCAAGTGCTCGTCTTTCTTTTCCGGAGTTACAAGCCTTTCCGCTTTGTCTCGTCATGAAGCTCCTTCTAAATCATTTCAAGGTTTCACTTTATGTTTTCAAATTCTCTTTCCTTCTATTTGATCATTCTTTTGTTTAACGGAGTTCTTCATGGAGGCTCTACATGATGGTTCATAAAGGATTTAATTCCTTCTCGAAGTTTTTCATCGAGATTCTTTTCTAAGGAGCTCAAGTTTTCTTCATCTTGCAATCCGGAGTGCAATTCTTTTTAACTTTTCTTTTGAGATGGTGTTATGTCTTTCTTGACAATTTCCCTTCATGTTTCATGATTCAAAAGTTGTCAGGAATGAGATATTTAAACCCATCAATTTCTTCTTTGGATTTATCTTGGGTTATATTTCACCTAAAGCTTTCCCTAAGGATTATTGCTATTTATGGTGCTTATAAATGACCCAAGTTCTTCATTTATCCTCCCGGTGGAATAAGTTTCTCGTCTCCTTGTTGATATCAATCCAATCCATTTTTTCCGTTTGTGGCAGAATTCCACCTCATAATTTTGAGATGTCTTCCATAAGCCCACAACAAGCTTACTCTTTTTCGTTGTTGATTTCCCAACAACTCCGTTTGACCCTTCTCCTAAGGATGCCTTTTCAAGCTCTTTCGTGACAGAAGTTGGCATTTTCTTCTCCATTTTCCTATTTCAATTATCTATCTTCTATTCTTTTGTTCCGGAGGCATTGTGATGTTGCTCTTTCCAACCCATCTTCTTGTTTTGTCAGGATCGTGTTCTTTTCTTGGTTTATCCATTTAAACGAAGTGTTGTGCCATTTTGCTCGAGTTCTTTCATCCTATCAAGTCTTGCATAACTTCTCAACCGGAGTGCTGCTCAAAGTTGTTCTTCCTTGTCCCTCTTTTCTAACGGAGTGTTTTCAACTTTATTCATCTTCGTTATATTCTTTTCTCGAAATGGGTTAACCTTTTCAAGGTTCTTTGGTTTCACTCGTTTGTCAAAGAAGAAACTTAGTTTTAACTCTTCTCTTTCTCTTCCGTTTTCCCTCCGGTGCCATTCTAGATCTCGGGACGAGATCCTCTCGTAGTGGTGGAGTGTTGTAACGCCCCAAGACCGATGTGCCAGGTGTCCTCCAGTTATTCTCTGTTGTTTCCTTGTCATTGCTTGCGTGTCATGCATTGCATATCATGTCATCATGTGCATTTCATTTGCATACATGTTTGTCTCATGCATCCGAGCATTTTCCCTGTTGTCCGTTTTGCAATCCGGCGCTCCTATGTCACCCGGTGCCCCTTTCAACCTCTTTTCGTGTGTGGGTGTCAGACGTTTTCGGATTGGACCGAGACTTGGTATGCGGCCTTGGTTTACTACTGGTAGACCGCCTGTCAAGTTTCGTGTCATTTGGACTTTGTTTGATACCCCAACGGTTAACCGAGGGACCGAAAAGGCCTCGTGAGTGTTGCAGCCCAACACCCCTCCAAAGTGGCCCAAAACCCACCTAAACCCCCTCCATCATCTCGGTCGTTCGATCACGATCGCGTGGCCGAAAGCCGCACCTCATTTGGACTCTCCTAGCTCCCTCTATCTATAAATATGTGATCCCCTCCGGAATTCGCGGTCTAACCCTAGCCTTCCTCTTCCTCGCGCCGCCGGACATGTCCGTCCGCGCCGGACGCGTCCGCCGGCCACCTCATTCCGCCCAATGGCAGCGTGCCACGTCACCTCGTCGCCGCCGCTAGCCTATCCAACGCCGCCACCTCACCGCCTCCTCTCTCCTTCCGACGCCGCGGGCCCGCGCAGCCCAGATCCGGCCCGCGGGGCCCGAACCGCCGCCGCCCCACGCCGCTCCCCGACCGCCTCGCCCGCCGGCCGCCGTCTCCGCCCGGCTGCCGCGCCTCGCGCGCTTCCGCCTGCCGCCGTCGCCGCGCGAGCCGCATCGCCCCTGCCGCTGGCCCTCAACTACCCGCGCCGCCTCGCCGACCGCTGCGCGCCACAGCTCCGCCGGCCGCCTCGCTCCTTCCTCCGCCTGCTGGATCGACCGCCCCGCCGGAGTTCGTCTCGCCGCAGTTCCTCTCTGGTCAGTCCGGACGGATAATCCACCATCCGCGTATCAACACGTCTCCGCGGATCTCTCGTCCTGCTTCTCTCTCCCCGTTACTTTCGCGAGGTAAATTCATTAAGTCCCCGATTTCCAGATTTCTATCCCATTTTCAGCATCGTAACTCTGCAATTCGTAGCTCTGATTCAGCTGCGGTTGTAGCATATCATAATGTTCGTCTCGAGAGTACATCATTTCATCTCATTGCATCATTTTCATTTGAGCTCATCTTGATGCCCGAAATGCTGTTGGAAGAGGGCTATGTGAGTGAATTTGTCAGATCTGTTTCAGCAAATGGCATTTTGTCATTTTTGCCATGATTAATGTGTGCATGCTATGATCCTGAGCTCTACATGTGTTTTGTTATATGCCATGCCATCTTTACAGGGTTGTATGCCATGTTTTTTTGTGATATTTGTGGTGACTAGCACAAGCTTGCAAAGTAGTGTAATCGGTAATGCTGATTTCAGGGACTTGGGATTTCACCAAGTCCTTGTCCTGCTTTTGTCGTTATGTCATATGTTCATGTTGTTTCCTAGTGATCCGTGCCTCTTTTGAGGAAGATTAGTAAGGATGTTTTGTTAACATTGTGGCGCTCTATGCATCCATATCTTTGTTTGCATTTATGGAGCAACCTAGCTTTAGTCAATCGAGCTCTACTTTTGCTATATCGTGTTCCTGGCAGATTGTTAACATGTTGAGCGATTTTGCCGAGGATCTTGCTATTGATCCGTGCATGCTATGATGTTGTTATTGCCATGTCTAGCTTCTATGCCATGTCTTATTTATGGGTGTATGCTTAGTTTGTCATGCCATGCTCTGTAGTGAGTGCATCGAGCTCGTAAACATGCCTACTCGTTAACTGATTTGCATGCTCCAGTTTTTCACTAAGTCTGAGATCTGTTTATGTTTTTGCCATGTTCACATGCTTGCAATTGTATTTTCTGATCCCTTTTGGCTCAAGGTCACTAAGGGACTTTTGTTAAGTGCTTTGAGTATCTTCATGCCATGCCTTGGTTTGCCATGTTAAGTTCCTGTAGCTTGTAGTTTTCATGCTCTAAAGTGTGCTTCCTGTTGTTAAATTCCAGACTTGTGTTAATTTCACCAAGTCTGAAACCTGTTATCATTTGCATTTTTTCCATGCTTGTTTGAACCTGTTAATGGATGATTTAGCCGTAGCTCAGTGTTCATCTTTTGTCAAGAACCTTGAGTGGATCCCTGCCATGTATTTTGTTGCCATGTTTGAGTGCGGTAGCGTATTTATCTTGATGCATTTAGTTGGTCACTTGCTGATTATCGCAGACCGGTGCCATATTTGTTTTACTTGCCATTTCCAAACCGTGCATCCGTTTCCGGTGATCTTTATATCGATTTCAATCAAAATCATCTCACCTTCTCTTGGATTTCCATGTTGAGGCCAGGTTCAATCATTCCTTTCCAAATCATGCATATGCACCGCATACCGCATCCCACATATCATACCATGTTCATGCGTGGTTTGTTTACTATGTTTTGTGCTTCTTTCCGGTGTTGCTTCTTCGGGTTGGTTCCGGTAACGTCGCGTTTGTGAGGACGCGTTCGTCTACGTCCATTTGTCTTCTTCATGGACTCGTTCTTCTTCCTTGCGGGATTTCAGGCAAGATGACCATACCCTCGAAATCACTTCTATCTTTGCTTGCTGGTTGCTCGCTCTTTTGCTATGCCTATGCTGCGATACCTACCACTTGCTTATCATGCCTCCCATATTGTTAAACCAAGCCACTAACCCACCTTGTCCTAGAAAACCGTTGTTTGGCTATGTTACCGCTTTGCTCAGCCCCTCTTATAGCGTAGTTAGTTGGAGGTGAAGATTGAAGTTTGTTCCTTGTTGGAACATGGAGATGTTGTTCCCTGTTGGAACATGTTTACTTGTTGGGACATCACAATATCTCTTATTTAATTAATGCATCTATATACTTGGTAAAGGGTGCAAGGCTCGGCCTTATGCCTGGTGTTTTGTTCCACTCTTGCCGCCCTAGTTTCCGTCATATCGGTGTTATGTTCCCGGATTTTGCGTTCCTTACGCGGTTGGGTTATAATGGGAACCCCTTGACATTTCGCTTTGAATAAAACTCCTCCAGCAAGGCCCAACCTTGCTTTTACCATTTGCCACCTAGCCTTTTCTTTTCCCTTGGGAGTCACACTCTCGAGGGTCATCATTATTTTAACCCCCCCGGGCCAGTGCTCCTCTGAGTGTTGGTCCACCTTGTCAGCCGCGGGTGGCCACCGGGGGCAACTCTGGGCTGGCCTATCGGAAGTTTGGACAATCCGGTGTGCCCTGAGAACGAGATATGTGCAGCTCCTATCAGGATTTGTCAGCACACTCGGGTGGTTTTGCTGGTCTTGTTTTACCATTGTCGAAATGTCTTGTAACCGGGATTCCAAGTCTGATCGGGTCTTCCCGCTAGAAGGAATATCCTTCGTTGACCGTGAGAGCTTGTGATAGGCTAAGTTGCGACACCCCTGTAGGGATTTGAACTTTCGAAAGCCATGCCCGCGGTTATGGGCAGATGGGAATTTGTTAATGTCCAGTTGTAGAAAACCTGAAGTTGACCTTAATTAAAATACATCAACCGTGTGTGTTACCGTGATGGTCTCTTTCCGGCGGAGCCCGGGAAGTGAACACGGTGTTGGAGTTATGCTTGACGTAGGTTGTTCTAGGATCACTTCTTGATCATAGTTTCACGATCGTGCTTTGCCTTCTCTTCTCGCTCTCATTTGCGTATGTTAGCCACCATATATGCTAGTCGCTTGCTGCAGCTCCACCTCATACCTTTTACCTTACCCATAAGCTTAAATAGTCTTGATCGCGAGGGTGTGAGATTGCTGAGTCCCCGTGACTCACAGATACTTCCAAAACCAGTTTGCAGGTGCCGATGATACCGTGCAGATGACGCAACCAAGCTCAAGGAGGAGCTCGATGAAGATCTTGTCCTTTGTGTTGTTTCGTTCTAGTTGATCAGTAGTGGAGCCCAGTTGGGGTCGATCGGGGATCTGTGTAGCTTTTGGGGTAGTCTTCTTTTATTTTGGTTCCGTAGTCGGACCTTGATTGTATCTGGATGATGTAATGCTTTATTCATGTATTGTGTGAAGTGGCGATTGTAAGCCAACTATGTATCTCTTTCCCTTATGTATTACATGGGTTGTGTGAAGATTACCTCACTTGCGACATTGCTTTCAATGCGGTTATGCCTCTAAGTCGTGCTTCGACACGTGGGAGATATAGCCGCATCGAGGGCATTACAAGTTGGTATTAGAGCCTTCCCCGACTTTAGAGCCCCCCTGCTTGATCGAATCGCTGGCGTTATTGAGTCTAGAAATGTTTTGAGTCATTTAGGATTATATATATCGGAGAGTTAGGAATTCTTTTTACTCCCCAGTCCCTTCGTCGCTCTGGTGAGGCATCCTGACGTAGAGTTTTGACTCTTCTCTTCTCAAATTTCACTAAAAAAAATTAGGATCACGCAGGTATCTTGGAATCGTTCCGATGGTTTTGTGACGAGAACATTGTTCTTGGTGCCTCCTGTCATTTAGGGGTTGTGGCAGTGTCCCGGGGAGTTGAGCTCCGAGGTGTTGTCGTCACAATTTTATCGTTGCAGTTCTGGAATACCTGAGTTAGTTTCGCCGACATCGAAAATCTCTTTTATGCAGTTGTTGGTGAGATAACCTCGACGCCACCCAGTACTGGGGCGGGAGTTCGGGAGTATTGCCATAACTCGTATAACGGATGCTTTTCGAAGGTTGAGGTAAACGATTTCCGAAGGTTTCTTGGTTATGTGTTGAAGGATGGATACAGCTGGATGTAGGATTTGTTAGTTTTGGGTGAGATATTATGCTTCCCCTGTATCCCCAACACCTGATTGCATAACCGGAAAGTTTCGGGAGTTTATAAGTGGGAATTCAAGTAGCTCTTAGGATATCTTTCCGACAGATGTATGATATGAAATTGGGGTTCGACGTCTAGTGGTCCGCCTATCCACGGTTGGTTTTACAGTGGTCTCGTTGTGTCTTAAAGAGTCCTTGGCTATGCCGACTCGGGGACGCTTCGTATGCCATGTGCACTGCCTTGTACATGATGGTGTTGTACGATTGAGCCCGTCTAGGCCCCACCACGAAAACTTCAGACGAAATCTCTATCATATGTTTGTTCCGGCTTATTCTGCAAGCCAATCCTTTGTTTTGTTTTGAGTTGTGGTATTCGAGTTGCTTCGAAGTCAAATGTTGATTCCATACCTTTCCTAATAGGTGTTCTCATATTCCTATGTGAATACTAATCCTTCTTGATCATCGAGATTGTCTTGTCAATCCTTTTCAACCGGTGTGTCTCTCTTCAAGTGGATTCGATCACTTCAACATTCACAAGATCAATTATCAGTTCTTCTCAACGGTGTTTGTTTCATCCATCTCCAAGTTGCCTTTGTTTTTTTTCGCCCACCCACCCTTTTTCCTCAAGGACTAAGATTTCTTTATCAAGTACCCTTTTATTCTTGTGAAGTCTCTCCATTTTTTTCCGTCAATGCTCTTATCCGGTGATTCTCAGAAAGATTCTAACGGAGCTTCGAGTTCATCGTTCTTCATTCTTTTTCTTCTCCGGTGGATTCAAGTCAAGTTTTGTTGATCATACCTTTTTCCTCGTTTCAAACACCTTCTTATGCCGGCGCTCCTCATTTCTCGCTATTCAATTGTTCCGGAGTGATGAACATATCTCGAAGATTCGTGCTTCCACTCTGCTTTCGTTCAAGATCTTTTGAGGATGTCACCTCATTCAAGCCATTTAATTCAACCGGTGGAATCTCTCTTTTCAAGCAATCATTTCAACGGTGTTCCTTTTGAGTGGGCCCTAACCCACAGGTATTTTTCCAGGATCTTACCTGACTCTTCTTATTCTCCCGGAGTTAGTCTCAAATTCATCTCAAAATTGACATAAGAATGAATTGTCATCAGTCAATTCCCTTTCATCAAGATCTTTCAAATTCTTTTCATCATTGGCTCAACCTTCCCATTCTTCACTCCGGAGTGTCTAAATAATTCATGGTGGTGTTTCTCATCGTAATTCTCATATTTGGAAGGCCGAAGAAGATTTTCTCTCAATCTTGCTCCATTCTCTTCAAGATTCGTGGTTCTAGTTCAAGGCCATCCTCTCATAATTGTTTTGACTGTGAGAATTCCTTTCACCTATCTGGAGTCCATCAATTCAGGTTTATTCATTCTCAGCTTTCAGTTATCATTCTCCAATCTTACCGGTGCTTCGTTCAAGTGATCTCTAATCGGCTCGTGATCTCTTCGCTCGCATGTATCTAAATCCTCTCAAGCATCCTCATTCATTTTATAATTCTTCCCGGTGTTTCTTTATCTTGTCTTCATTCATTTTCAATTCTTACGGTGGTTCGTTCAAGATTCTTCTTACCTTGTTATCATATAAATTCATTTGCTGTTTTCAATCCTACCGGTGGATTCGTCGAAGACCTTCCCAAGTTTGCGCTATATCTCTCTTAATTCTTTCTACGAGAATAAGTAGTATGCCAAATCCATTGTTGATCATCAATTTAATTGATGAAGGACAAGCATAATGTAATTCTTATTCTTGTTTCATCCATATGTTAATCTTTTCTTCCGGAGTTTGTTCACGATAATTAAATTCTTGGTTTCAAGTGCTCGTCTTTCTTTTCCGGAGTTACAAGCCTTTCCGCTTTGTCTCGTCATGAAGCTCCTTCTAAATCATTTCAAGGTTTCACTTTATGTTTTCAACTTCTCTTTCCTTCTGTTTGATCATTCTTTTGTTTAACGGAGTTCTTCATGGAGGCTCTACATGATGGTTCATAAAGGATTTAATTCCTTCTCGAAATTTTTTATCGAGATTCTTTTCTAAGGAGCTCAAGTTTTCTTCATCTTGCAATCCGGAGTGCAATTCTTTTTAACTTTTCTTTTGAGATGGTGTTATGTCTTTCTTGACAATTTCCCTTCATGTTTCATCATTCAAAAGTTGTCAGGAATGAGATATTTAAACCCATCAATTTCTTCTTTGGATTTATCTTGGGTTATATTTCACCTAAAGCTTTCTCTAAGGAATGTTGCTATTTATGGTGCTTATAAATGACCCAAGTTCTTCATTTATCCTCCCGGTGGAATAAGTTTCCCGTCTCCTTGTTGATATCAATCCAATCCATTTTTTCCGTTTGTGGCAGAATTCCACCTCATAATTTTGAGATGTCTTCCATAAGCCCACAACAAGCTTACTCTTTTTCATTGTTGATTTCCCAACAACTCCGTTCGACCCTTCTCCTAAGGATGCCTTTTCAAGCTCTTTCGTGACAGAAGTTGGCATTTTCTTCTCCATTTTCCTATTTCAATTATCTATCTTCTATTCTTTTGTTCCGGAGGCATTGTGATGTTGCTCTTTCCAACCCATCTTCTTGTTTTGTCAGGATCGTGTTCTTTTCTTGGTTTATCCATTTAAACGGAGTGTTGTGCCATTTTGCTCGAGTTCTTTCATCCTATCAAGTCTTGCATAACTTCTCAACCGGAGTGCTGCTCAAAGTTGTTCTTCCTTGTCCCTCTTTTCTAACGGAGTGTTTTCAACTTTATTCATCTTCGTTATATTCTTTTCTCGAAATGGATTAACCTTTTCAAGGTTCTTTGGTTTCACTCGTTTGTCAAAGAAGCAACTTAGTTTTAACTCTTCTCTTTCTCTTCCGTTTTCCCTCCGGTGCCATTCTAGATCTTGGGATGAGATCCTCTCGTAGTGGTGGAGTGTTGTAACGCCCCAAGACCGATGTGCCAGGTGTCCTCCAGTTATTCGCTGTTGTTGCCTTGTCATTGCTTGCGTGTCATGCATTGCATATCATGTCATCATGTGCATTTCATTTGCATACATGTTCGTCTCATGCATCCGAGCATTTTCCCCGTTGTCCGTTTTGCAATCCGGCGCTCCTATGTCACCCGGTGTCCCTTTCTACCTCTTTTCGTGTGCGGGTGTTAAACGTTTTCGGATTGGACCGAGACTTGTCATGCGGCCTTGGTTTACTACCGGTAGACCGCCTGTCAAGTTTCGTGCCATTTGGACTTCGTTTGATACTCCAACGGTTAACCGAGGGACCGAAAAGGCCTCGTGAGTGTTGCAGCCCAACACCCCTCCAAAGTGGCCCAAAACCCACCTAAACCCCTCCATCATCTCGGTCGTTCGATCACGATCGCGTGGCCGAAAACCGCACCTCATTTGGACTCTCCTAGCTCCCTCTATCTATAAATATGTGATCCCGTCCGGAATTCGCGGTCTAACCCTAGCCTTCCTCTTCCTCGCGCCGCCGGACATGTCCGTCCGCGCCGGACGCGTCCGCCGGCCACCTCATTCCGCCCAATGGCAGCGTGCCACATCACCTCATCGTCGCCGCCAGCCTATCCAACGCTGCCACCTCACCGCCTCCTCTCTCCTCCGATGCCGCGGGCCCGCGCAGCCCAGATCCGGCCCACGGGGCCCGAACCGCCGCCGCCCCACGCCTGGGCATCCCGCGCCTCGGTCGCCCGCCGGCCGCCGTCTCCGCCCGGCTACGCGCCCCGCGCCTTCCGCCTGCCGCCCGTCGCCGGCGAGCCGCACCGCCCCTCGCCGCTGGGCCTCATCGCCGGCGCCGCCTATCGCCGCCGCGACGCACCAGCTCCGCCGGCCGCCTCGCTCCTTCTCCGGCCGCGAGACCGCGCCCCCGTCGCCGGAGCGCCTCGCCGTCGACCTCGCCCGGATCGGCGCCCTCGCCGGAGTTCCTCTCCGGTCAGATCCGGAGAAGATGGATGAGATCCACCAGTCCCGCTATCCAAACACCGTCTCCGTCTCGGATCTCTTCATCCTGCTTCTCTCCATCCCACGTTAACTTTCGCAGAGGTAAAATTCCATTAAGTCCCCGAAGTTTCCAGATTCATATGCCCATTTTCAAAGCATCGTAACTCTGCATCCGTAGCTCTGATTCATGCATGTAGCATATCAAAATGTTTGTCTCGATGAGTACATCATTTCATCTCATTGCATCATTTTTATTTGAGCCCATCTTGATGCCCGAAATGCTGTTGGAAGAGGGCTATGTGGTGAATTTGTCAGATCTGTTTCAGCAAATGGCATTTTGTCATTTTTGCCATGATTAATGTGTGCATGCTATGATCCTGAGCTCTGCATGTGTTTTGTTATATGCCATTCCATCTTTACAGGGCTGTATGCCATGTATTTTTGTGATATTTGTGGTGACTAGCACAAGCTTGCAAAGTACTGTAATCGGTAATGCTGATTTCAGGGACTTAGAATTTCACTAAGTCCTTGTCCTGTTTTTGTCGTTATGTCAGATGTTCATGTTGTTTCCTAGTGATCCGTGCCTCTTTTGAGGAAGATCAGTAAGGATGTTTTGTTAACATTGTGGCGCTCTATGCATCCATGTCTTTGTTTGCATTTATGGAGCAACCTAGCTTTAGTCAATCAAGCTCTACTTTTCCTATAAAGTGTTCCTGGTAGATTGTTAACATGTTTAGCGATTTTGCCGAGGATCTTGCTATTGATCCGTGCATGCTATGATGTTGTTATTGCCATGTCTAGCTTCTATGTCGTGTCTTATTGATGGGTGTATGCTTAGTTTGTCATGCCATGCTCTGTAGTGAGTGCATCGAGCTCGTAAACATGCCTACTCGTTAACTGATTTGCATGCTCCAGTTTTTCACTAAGTCTTAGATCTGTTTATGTTTTTGCCATGTTCACATGCTTGCAATTGTATTTTCTGGTCCCTTTTGGCTCAAGGTCACTAAGGGACTTTTGTTAAGTGCTTTGAGTATCTTCATGCCATGCCTTGGTTTGCCATGTTAAGTTCATGTAGCTTGTAGTTTTCATGCTCTAAAGTGTGCTTCCTGATGTTAAATTCTAGACTTGTGTTAATTTCATCAAGTCTGAAACCTGTTATCATTTGCATTTTTGCCATGCTTGTTTGAACCTGTTAATGGATGATTTAGCCGTAGCTTAGTGTTCATCTTTCGTCAAGCATCTTGAGTGGATCCTTGTCATGTATTTTGTTGCCATGTTTGAGTGCGGTAGCATATTTATCTTGATGCATTTAGTTGGTCACTTGCTGATTATCGCAGACCGGTGCCATATTTGTTTTACTTGCCATTTCCAAACCGTGCATCCGTTTCCGGTGATCTTTACATCGATTTCAACCGAAATCACCTCACCTTCTCTTGGATTTCCATGTTGAGGCCAGGTGCAATCATTCCTTTCCAAATCATGCATATGCACCGCATACCGCATCCCGCATATCATACCATGTTCATGTGTGGTTTGTTTACTATGTTGTGTGCTTCTTTCCGGTGTTGCTTCTTCGGGTTGGTTCCGGTAACGTCGCGTTTGTGAGGACGCGTTCGTCTACGTCCGTTTGTCTTCTTCATGGACTCGTTCTTCTTCCTTGCGGGATTTCAGGCAAGATGACCATACCCTCGAAATCACTTCTATCTTTGCTTGCTGGTTGCTCTCTCTTTTGCTATGCCTATGCTGCGATACCTACCACTTGCTTATCATGCCTCCCATATTGTTAAACCAAGCCACTAACCCACCTTGTCCTAGCAAACCGTTGTTTGGATATGTTACCGCTTTGCTCAGCCCCTCTTATAGCATTGTTAGTTGGAGGTGAAGATTGAAGTTTGTTCCTTGTTGGAACATGGAGATGTTGTTCCCTGTTGGAACATGTTTACTTGTTGGGATATCACAATATCTCTTATCTAATTAATGCATCTATATACTTGGTAAAGGGTGGAAGGCTCGGCCTTATGCCTGGTCTTTTGTTCCACTCTTGCCGCCCTAGTTTCCGTCATATCAGTGTTATGTTCCCAGATTTTGCGTTCCTTACGCGGTTGGGTTATAATGGGAACCCCTTGATAGTTTGCTTTGAATAAAACTCCTCCAGCAAGGCCCAACCTTGGTTTTACCATTTGCCACCTAGACTTTTCTTTTCCCTTGGGTGTCGCGCTCTCAAGGGTCATCATTATTTTAACCCCCCCCCCAGCCAGTGCTCCTCTGAGTGTTTGTCCACCTTGTCAGCCGCCGGTGGCCACCAGGGGCAACTCTGGGCTGTCCTACCGGAAGTTTGGACAATCCGGTGTGCCCTGAGAACGAGATATGTGCAGCTCCTATCAGGATTTGTCGGCGCATTCGGGTGGCTTTGCTGGTCTTGTTTTACCATTGTCGAAATGTCTTGTAACCGGGATTCCAAGTCTGATCGGGTCTTCCCGCTCGAAGGAATATCCTTCGTTGACCGTGAGAGCTTGTGATGGGCTAAGTTGGGACACCCCTGTAGGGATTTGAACTTTCGAAAGCCGTGCCCGCGGTTATGGGTAGATGGGAATTTGTTAATGTCCAGTTGTAGAAAACCTGAAGTTGACCTTAATTAAAATACATCAACCGTGTGTGTTACCGTGATGGTCTCTTTCCGGCGGAGTCCGGGAAGTGAACACGGTGTTGGAGTTATGCTTGACGTAGGTTGTTCTAGGATCACTTCTTGATCATAGTTTCACGATCGTGCTTTGCCTTCTCTTCTCGCTCTCTTTTGCGTATATGTTAGCCACCATATATGCTAGTCGCGTGCTGCAGCTCCACATCATACCTTTTACCTTACCCATAAGCTTAAATAGTCTTGATCACGAGGGTGTGAGATTGCTGAGTCCCCGTGACTCACAGATACATCCAAAACTAGTTTGCAGGTGCCGATGATATCATGCAGATGACGCAACCAAGCTCAAGGAGGAGCTCGATGAAGATCTTGTTCTTTATGTTGTTTCGTTCTAGTCGATCAGTAGTGGAGCCCAGTTGGGGTCGATCGGGGATCTGTGTAGCTTTTGGGGTAGTCCTCTTTTATTTTGGTTCCGCAGACGGACCTTGATTGTATCTGATTGATATAATGCTTTATTCATGTATTGTGTGAAGTGGTGATTGTAAGCCAACTATGTATCTCTTTCCCTTTATGTATTACATGGGTTGTGTGAAGATTACCTCACTTGCGACATTGCTTTCAATGCGGTTATGCCTCTAAGTCGTGCTTCAACACGTGGGAGATATAGCCGCATCGAGGGCGTTACAAGTTGGTATCAAAGGCTTCCCCGACCTTAGGAGCCCCCTGCTTGATCGAATCGCTGGCGTTATTGAGTCTAGAAATGTTTTGAGTCATTTAGGATTTATATATATCGGAGAGTTAGGAATTCTTTTTACTCCCCGGTCCCTTCGTCGCTCTGGTGAGGTATCCTGACGTAGAGTTTTGACTCTTCTCTTCTCAAATGTCACTACAAAAATTTAGGATCACGCGGGTATCTTGGAATCGTTCCAATCGATTTGTGACAAGAACATTGTTCTTGGTGCCTCCTGTCATTTAGGGGTTGTGGCAGTGTCCCGGGGAGTTGAGCTCCAAGGTGTTGTCGTCACAATTTTATTGTTGCAGTTCTGGAATACCTGAGTTTAGTTTCGCTGACATCAAAAATCTCTTTTATGCAGTTGTTGGTGACATAACCTCGACGCCACCCAGTACTGGGGCGGGAGTTCGGGAGTATTGCCATAACTCGTATAACAGATGCTTTTCGAAGGTTGAGGTAAACGATTTCCGAAGGTTTCTTGGTTATGTGTTGAAGGATGGATACAGCTGGATGTAGGATTTGTTAGTTTGGGGTGAGATATTATGCTTGCCATGTATCCCCAACACCTGATTGCATAACCGGAAAGTTTCAGGAGTTTATAAGTGGGAATTCAAGTAGCTCTTAGGATATCTTTCTGACGGATGTATGATACGAAATTAGAGTTCGACATCTAGTGGTCCGCCTATCCACGGTTGGTTTTGCAGTGGTCTTGTTGTGTCTTAAAGAGTCCTTGGCTATGCCGACTCGGGGACGCTTCGTATGCCATGTGCACTGCCTTGTACATGATGGTGTTGTACGATCGAGCCCGTGTAGGCCCCACCACGAAGACTTCGGACGAAATCTCTATCATATGTTTGTTCCGGCTTATTCTGCAAGCCAATCCTTTGTTTTGTTTTGAGTTGTGGTATTCGAGTTGCTTCGAAGTCAAATGTTGATTCCATACCTTTCCTAATAGGTGTTCTCATATTCCTATGTGAATACTAATCCTTCTTGATCATCGAGATTGTCTTGTCAATCCTTTTCAACTGGTGTGTCTCTCTTCAAGTGGATTCGATCACTTCAACATTCGCAACATCAATTATCAGTTCTTCTCAACAGTGTTTGTTTCATCCGTCTCCAAGTTGCCTTTGTTTTTTTTCGCCCACCCACCCTTTTTCCTCAAGGACTAAGATTTCTTTATCAAGTACCCTTTTATTCTTGTGAAGTCTCTCCATTTTTTTCCGTCAATGCTCTTATCCGGTGATTCTCAGAAATATTCTAACGGAGCTTCAAGTTCATCGTTCTTCGTTCTTTTTCTTCTCCGGTGGATTCAAGTCAAGTTTTGTTGATCATACCTTTTTCCTCGTTTCAAACACCTCATGCCGGTGCTCCTCATTTCTTGCTATTCAATTGTTCCGGAGTGCTGAAGATATCTCGAAGATTCGTGCTTCCACTCTGCTTTCGTTCAAGATCTTTCGAGGATGTCACCTCATTCAAGCCATTTAATTCAACCGGTGGAATCTCTCTTTTCAAGCAATCATTTCAACGGTGTTCCTTTTGAGTGGGCCCTAACCCACAGGTATTTTTCCAGGATCTTACCTGACTCTTCTTATTCTCCCGGAGTTAGTCTCAAATTCATCTCAAAATTGACGTAAGAATGAATTGTCATCAGTCAATTGCCTTTCATCAAGATCTTTCAAATTCTTTTCATCGTTGTCTCAACCTTCCCATTCTTCATTCTGGAGTGTCTAAATAATTCATGGTGGTGTTTCTCGTCGTAATTCTCATATTTGGAAGGCCGAAGAAGATTTTCTCTCAATCTTGCTCCATTCTCTTCAAGATTCGTGGTTCTAGTTCAAGGCCATCCTCTCATAATTGTTTTGATTGTGAGAATTCCTTTCACCTATCTCGAGTCCATCAATTCAGGTTTATTCATTCTCAGCTTTCAGTTATCAGTCTCCAATCTTACCAGAAGCAGCTTCGTTCAAGTGATCTCTAATCGGCTCGTGATCTCTTCGCTCTCATGTATCTAAATCCTCTCAAGCATCCTCATTCATTTTATAATTCTTCTTGGTGTTTCTTTATCTTCTCTTCATTCATTTTCAATTCTTACGGTGGTTCGTTCAAGATTCTTCTTACCTTGTTATCATATCAATTCATTTGCTGTTTTCAATCCTACCGGTGGATTCGTCGAAGACCTTCCCAAGTTTGCGCTATATCTCGCTTAATTCTTTCTACGAGAATAAGTAGTGTGCCAAATCCATTGTTGATCATCAATTTAATTGATGAAGGACAAGCATAATGTAATTCTTATTCTTGTTTCATCCATATGTTAATCTTTTCTTCCGGAGTTTGTTCACGATAATTAAATTCTTGGTTTCAAGTGCTCGTCTTTCTTTTCTGGAGTTACAAGCCTTTCCGCTTTGTCTCGTCATGAAGCTCCTTCTAAATCATTTCAAGGTTTCACTTTATGTTTTCAACTTCTCTTTCCTTCTGTTTGATCATTCTTTTGTTTAACGGAGTTCTTCATGGAGGCTCTACATGATGGTTCATAAAGGATTTAATTCCTTCTCGAACTTTTTTATCGAGATTCTTTTCTAAGGAGCTCAAGTTTTCTTCATCTTGCAATCCGGAGTGCAATTCTTTTTAACTTTTCTTTTGAGATGGTGTTATGTCTTTCTTGACAATTTCCCTTCATGTTTCATCATTCAAAAGTTGTCAGGAATGAGATATTTAAACCCATCAATTTCTTCTTTGGATTTATCTTGGGTTATATTTCACCTAAAGCTTTCCCTAAGGAATGTTGCTATTTATGGTGCTTATAAATGACCCAAGTTCTTCATTTATCCTCCCGGTGGAATAAGTTTCCCGTCTCCTTGTTGATATCAATCCAATCCATTTTTTCCGTTTGTGGCAGAATTCCACCTCATAATTTTGAGATGTCTTCCATAAGCCCACAACAAGCTTACTCTTTTTCATTGTTGATTTCCCAACAACTCCGTTCGACCCTTCTCCTAAGGATGCCTTTTCAAGCTCTTTCGTGACAGAAGTTGGCATTTTCTTCTCCATTTTCCTATTTCAATTATCTATCTTCTATTCTTTTGTTCCGGAGGCATTGTGATGTTGCTCTTTCCAACCCATCTTCTTGTTTTGTCAGGATCGTGTTCTTTTCTTGGTTTATCCATTTAAACGGAGTGTTGTGCCATTTTGCTCGAGTTCTTTCATCCTATCAAGTCTTGCATAACTTCTCAACCGGAGTGCTGCTCAAAGTTGTTCTTCCTTGTCCCTCTTTTCTAACGGAGTGTTTTCAACTTTATTCATCTTCGTTATATTCTTTTCTCGAAATGGATTAACCTTTTCAAGGTTCTTTGGTTTCACTCGTTTGTCAAAGAAGCAACTTAGTTTTAACTCTTCTCTTTCTCTTCCGTTTTCCCTCCGGTGCCATTCTAGATCTCGGGACGAGATCCTCTCGTAGTGGTGGAGTGTTGTAACGCCCCAAGACCGATGTGCCAGGTGTCCTCCAGTTATTCGCTGTTGTTACCTTGTCATTGCTTGCGTGTCATGCATTGCATATCATGTCATCATGTGCATTTCATTTGCATACATGTTTGTCTCATGCATCCGAGCATTTTCCCCGTTGTCCGTTTTGCAATCCGGCGCTCCTATGTCACCCGGTGCCACTTTCTACCTCTTTTCGTGTGCGGGTGTCAGACGTTTTCGGATTGGACCGAGACTTGGTATGCGGCCTTGGTTTACTACCGGTAGACCGCCTGTCAAGTTTCGTGCCATTTGGACTTCGTTTGATACCCCAACGGTTAACCGAGGGACCGAAAAGGCCTCGTGAGTGTTGCAGCCCAACACCCCTCCAAAGTGGCCCAAAACCCACCTAAACCCCCTCCATCATCTCGGTCGTTCGATCACGATCGCGTGGCCGAAAGCCGCACCTCATTTGGACTCTCCTAGCTCCCTCTATCTATAAATATGTGATCCCCTCCGGAATTCGCGGTCTAACCCTAGCCTTCCTCTTCCTCGCGCCGCCGGACATGTCCGTCCGCGCCGGACGCGTCCGCCGGCCACCTCATTCCGCCCAATGGCAGCGTGCCACATCACCTCGTCGCCGCCGCCAGCCTATCCAACGCCGCCACCTCACCGCCTCCTCTCTCCTCCGACGCCGCGGGCCCGCGCAGCCCAGATCCGGCCCGCGGGGCCCGAACCGCCGCCGCCCCACGCCTAGGCATCCCCGCCGCCTCGGTCACCCGCCGGGCGCCGTCTCTGCCCGGCTGCACGCCCCGCGCCTTCCGCCTGCCGCCCGTTGCCGGCGAGCCGCACCGCCCCTCGCCGTTGGGCCTCATTGCCGGTGCCGCCCATCGCCGCCGCGACGCACCAGCTCCGTCGGCCGCCTCGCTCCTTCTCCGGCCGTGGAACCGCGCCGCCCCGTCGCCGGAGCGCCTCGCCGTCGACCTCGCCCGGATCGGCGCCCTCGCCGGAGTTCGTCTCGCCGGAGTTCCTCTCCGGTCAGATCCGGAGAAGATGGATGAGATCCACCAGTCCCGCTATCCAAACACCCTCTCCGTCTCGGATCTCTTCGTCCTGCTTCTCTCCGTCCTGCGTTAACTTTCGCAGAGGTAAAATTCCATTAAGTCCCCGAAGTTTCCAGATTCATATGCCCATTTTCAAAGCATCGTAACTCTGCATCCGTAGCTCTGATTAATGCGTGTAGCATATCAAAATGTTCGTCTCGACGAGTACATCATTTCATCTCATTGCATCATTTTTATTTGAGCCCATCTTGATGCCCGAAATGCTGTTGGAAGAGGGCTATGTGGTGAATTTGTCAGATCTGTTTCAACAAATGGCATTTTGTCATTTTTGCCATGATTAATGTGTGCATGCTATGATCTTGAGCTCTGAATGTGTTTTGTTATATGCCATGCCATCATTACAGGGCTGTATGCCATGTATTTTTGTCATATTTGTGGTGACTAGCACAAGCTTGCAAAGTAGTGTAATCGGTAATGTTGATTTCAGGGACTTAGAATTTCACTAAGTCCTTGTCCTGTTTTTGTCGTTATGTCATATGTTCATGTTGTTTCCTAGTGATCCGTGCTTCTTTTGAGGATGATCAGTAAGGATGTTTTGTTAACATTGTGGTGCTCTATCCATCCATATCTTTGTTTGCATTTATGGAGCACCCTAGCTTGAGTCAATCTGGCTCTACTTTTGCTATAAAGTGTTCCTGGTAGATTGTTAACATGTTTAGCGATTTTGCCGAGGATGTTGCTATTGATCCGTGCATGCTATGATGTTGTTATTGCCATGTCTAGCTTCTATGCCGTGTCTTATTGATGGGTGTATGCTTATTTTGTCATGCCATGCTCTGTAGTGAGTGCATCGAGCTCGTAAACATGCCTACTCGTTAACTGATTTGCATGCTCCAGTTTTTCACTAAGTCTGAGATCTGTTTATGTTTTTGCCATGTTCACATGCTTGCATTTGTATTTTCTGATCCCTTTTGGCTCAAGGTCACTAAGGGACTTTTGTTAAGTGCTTTGAGTAGCTTCATGCCATGCCTTTCTTTGCCATGATAAGTTCTTGTAGCTTGTAGTCTTCATGCTCTAAAGTGTGCTTCCTGATGTTAAATTCCAGACTTGTGTTAATTTCACCAAGTCTGAAACCTATTATCATTTGCATTTTTGCCATGCTTGTTTGAACCTGTTAATGGATGATTTAGCCGTAGCTCAGTGCTCATCTTTTGTCAAGCATCTTGAGTGGATCCCTGCCATGTATTTTGTTGCCATGTTTGAGTGCAGTAGCATATTTATCTTGATGCATTTAGTTGGTCACTTGCTGATCTTTATATCGATTTCAACCGAAATCACCTCACCTTTCCAGTGGCACTCTTGGATTTCCAAGTTGTGGCCAGGTTCAATAATTGCTTTCCAAATCATGCATATGCACCGCATACCGCATCCCGCATATCATACCATGTTCATGTGTGGTTTGTTTACTATGTTGTGTGCTTCTTTCCGGTGTTGCTTCTTCGGGTTGGTTCCGGTAACATCGCGTTTGTGAGGACCCGTTCATCTACGTCCGTTTGTCTTCTTCATGGACTCGTTCTTCTTCCTTGTGGGATTTCAGGCAAGATGACCATACCCTCGAAATCACTTCTATCTTTGCTTGCTAGTTGCTCGCTCTTTTGCTATGCCTATGCTGCGATACCTACCACTTGCTTATCGTGCCTCCCATATTGTTAAACCAAGCCTCTAACCCACCTTGTCCTAGCAAACCGTTGTTTGGCTATGTTACCACTTTGCTCAGCCCCTCTTATAGCGTTGTTAGTTGCAGGTGAAGATTGAAGTTTGTTCCTTGTTGGAACATGGAGATGTTGTTCCCTGTTAGAACATGTTTACTTGTTGGGATATCACAATATCTCTTATTTAATTAATGCATCTATATACTTGGTAAAGGGTGGAAGGCTCGGCCTTATGCCTGGTGTTTTGTTCCACTCTTGCCGCCCTAGTTTCCGTCATATCGGTGTTATGTTCCCGGATTTTGCGTTCCTTACGCGGTTGGGTTATAATGGAAACCCCTTGACAGTTTGCTTTGAATAAAACTCCTCCAGCAAGGCCCAACCTTGGTTTTACCATTTGCCACCTAGCCTTTTCTTTTCCCTTGGGAGTCACGCTCTCGAGGGTCATCATTATTTTAACCCCCCCGGGCCAGTGCTCCTCTGAGTGTTGGTCCACCTTGTCAGCCGCGGGTGGCCACCAGGGGCAACTCTGGGCTGGCCTACCGGAAGTTTGGAAAATCCGGTGTGCCCTGAGAACGAGATATGTGCAGCTCCTATCAGGATTTGTCGGCACATTCGGGTGGCTTTGCTGATCTTGTTTTACCATTGTCGAAATGTCTTGTAACCGGGATTCCAAGTCTGATCGGGTCTTCCCGCTTGAAGGAATATCCTTCGTTGACCGTGAGAGCTTGTGATGGGCTAAGTTGGGACACCCCTGCAGGTATTTGAACTTTCGAAAGCCGTGCCCGCGGTTATGGGAAGATGGGAATTTGTTAATGTCCGGTTGTAGAAAACCTGAAGTTGACCTTAATTAAATACATCAACCGTGTGTGTTACCGTGATGGTCTCTTTCCGGCGGAGTCCGGGAAGTGAACACGGTGTTGGAGTTATGCTTGACGTAGGTTGTTCTAGGATCACTTCTTGATCATAGTTTCACGATCGTGCTTTGCCTTCTCTTCTCGCTCTCTTTTGCGTATATGTTAGCCACCATATATGCTAGTCGCTTGCTGCAGCTCCACATCGTACCTTTTACCTTACCCATAAGCTTAAATAGTCTTGATCGCAAGGGCGTGAGATTGTTGAGTCCCCGTGACTCACAGGTACTTCCAAAACCAGTTTGCAGGTGCCGATGATATCGTGCAGATGACGCAACCAAGCTCAAGGAGGAGCTCGATGAAGATCTTGTTCTTTATGTTGTTTCGTTCTAGTCGATCAGTAGTGGAGCCCAGTTGGGGTCGATCGGGGATCTATGTATCTTTTGGGGTAGTCTTCTTTTATTTTGGTTCCGTAGACGGACCTTGATTGTATCTGATTGATGTAATGCTATATTCATGTATTGTGTGAAGTGGCGATTGTAAGCCAACTATGTATCTCTTTCCCTTTATGTATTACATGGGTTGTGTGAAGATTACCTCACTTGCGACATTGCTTTCAATGCGGTTATGCCTCTAAGTCGTGCTTCGACACATGGGAGATATAGCCGCATCGAGGGCGTTACAGGTTGACCACAGCCCCGGTGCTGATTTTGCCGGATATAAGCAAGGATTTCCAAGTGTATTGCGACGCTTCTCGCCTAGGACTTGGAAGTGTGCTTATGCAGGATGGAAGAGTTGTTTTGTATGCCTCACGACAACTAAAACCGCACGAATTGAATTATGCCACGCATGATTTGGAGTTAGCAGTCGTAGTGCATGCGTTAAAGACTTGAAGACATTACCTTATTGGAAACCGTTGTGATGTGTACACGGATCATAAGGGTTTGAAGTACATTTTCACACAGAAGGAGCTGAACCTTCGGCAGAGGAGATGGTTGGAGCTTATAAAGGATTATGACATGAAGCTTCACTATCATCCAGGCAAGGCCAATGTCGTAGTAGACACTTTGAGTCGAAAGAGTTATGCTAACACTCTAGTGAGCATAGGATTACCAAAGGAGTTAGCAGAGGATCTTAGGGAACTTCGATTGGAGATTGTTCCTAGAGGTTTTATTGCAACAATGGTGGTTCAGTCTACATTGTTAGGAAATATTCAAGAAGCTCAGAAGGATGACAAACAGGTTGCCGAGATAAAAGAGAGAATGAGCAAAGGAAAGGCCAAAGGTTTTCGTGAGGATGAGCACGACACCTTATGGTTTGAGGAGCGTGTTTATGTGCCCAATAACACAGAGATCAGGAAGTTAATACTTCAGGAGGCTCATGACTCACCATACGCGATACACCCCGGAAACACCAAGATGTATTTGGATTTGAAGGAACGTTTCTGGTGGACATGTATGAAGAAGGATATTGCCGAGTATGTAGCCGTATGTGATGTATGTCAGAGAGTGAAGGCAGAACATCAAAAGCCACCAGGATTGTTACAGCCTATGCCGATACCCGAATGAAAGTGGGATAAACTTGGCATGGATTTCATCATCGGATTGCCCAGGACCAAATCAGGATATGATTCTATATGAGTAGTAGTTGATCGCTTGACCAAAGTAGCTCACTTTATCCCAGTGAAAACCACCTATACAAGTGCAAAGTTGGCCAAGATATATATGACCAGGATCGTATGTCTGCATGGAGTTCCGAGGATCATCGTATCAGATAGAGGAACACAGTTTACTTCAAAGTTTTGGCATCAGCTGCACCAAACTTTGGGGACAAGGTTGGAGTTCAGTACAACATTCCACCCGCAGACAGATGGACAGACCGAGAGAGTCAAGCAGATTCTAGAGGACATGTTGAGGGCATGTGCGCTAGATTATGGATCTAGTTGGGATGACAATTTGCCCTACGCGGAGTTCTCATACAACAATAGCTACCAAGCCAGTTTGAAGATGGCACCATTCGAAGCCCTGTATGGACGAAGGTGCAGAACACCGTTGATGTGGGATGAAGTCGGAGACCGATGGTTGTTTGGACCAGATTTGATCAAGGAGTCTGAAGATAAAGTTAAGCTGATCCCAGATAGACTGAAGGTAGCTCAGTCCAGGCAGAAGAGTTATGCAGATTCGAAACACAAGGAGGTAACCTATGAAATTGGAGACAGAGCATATATGCGAGTATCACCCTTGCGATGAGTGAAACGTTTTGGGGTTAAGGGAAAATTAGCCCCGAGATTTGTAGGACCGTATCGTGTTTTGGAACATATGGGAGAAGTTGCCTACAAGTTGGAGTTACCTGAAGGACTGTCAGGAGTTCATGATGTATTTCATGTTTCACAGTTGAAGAAGTGTCATGCTGATACCGCCGATATACCGTTAAGAGATATAGTACCCTTGGAGGCAATTCAGTTGGACAGTGATTTGACCTATGAGGAGAAGCCAGTCACGATTCTTGAATTTGCCAGCCGAGTCACCCGCAGCAAGGTTATCAAGTTTTGCAAAGTTCAGTGGAGCCACCATACCGAGGATGAAGCCACCTGGGAACGAGAGGACGATTTTCGCAAAGACCACCCACACCTATTTTCTAGCCAACCCGAATCTCGAGGACGAGATTCATCTTAAGGGGGGTAGGTTTCTAACATCCCAAATTTTCAATTTGGAATGTTATACATAGATCATCCATGCATATCATATTTTACTGCATTTCATTTCGCGATTCTCGAAATCCTAAGCAAATCAAGAACCCTCGGAGAGAGTTGGGGATTTCATTGCTTTCATATTTGAATTTTATCAAATATTGAAACGAGGATTTTGGTTTTAATTATTTTTCTCTCCGAAAATATTTCATATTAAAATATATGAGAGGAGATAATATGACTTCCCCAAAATAATTGAAATATTGGAGGAAAAATATTAAAATCAAATATTTAATTTTATTCAGATTTTATTGCCATTTTATTTGCTTTAGAAAAATTGCACGTTTTTCAAAATTGCATTTTAGGGCCAAACAAATGTTCATCTCGTTCTAAATATTTTATTTAGACGGTGAAAATTTGTTTTGGTATTTTCAGATTTTTATTTTATTTTCTAGGATTTATTTAAGTTCCGGCGAAATTATTTTCTAAAAAAAACTCTCAGCACACGGCTTGGCCGAAGCCCAGCCGAGCCGACCCGCTAGCCCCGCGCCGCCGTCTCCCTCCAGGAGACCGGGAGGCCGCCGCCGCCGCGACCCCGAGTCCGGCCGGGACTCCGCCTCCCCGCGCCGCTTGCCCCTTCCCCAAGCAGCCCCCCTCCATAAATACCCCGCCACCGGACCCCCCACCACCACCAACCCCGCCGCCTGCCCCGCCTGCAGCGCCGCCGCCGCCACCTTTGCCGCCTCTGCCACGCCGCACCGCCGCCGCCCGCGCACCCCGCCGCCGCAGCCCCGCCTCGCCGGAGGTATACGCCTCGCCGCCATTTGATTTTTTTAAAACTAATCCGGGTTTTTTAGAAACCCTAGTTCATTTTTTTAGATCGGTTCACCGGTTTTCTCGGTTTAGTTTATATAGCGGACGTTCATCCGTACGTTCGTTTTAACAAACGGCTTTCGCTCGTTAGTTACAGACAATGAACGTTCGTTCGTTAGCCTGTTCGTCAGTTTTCTTTTTTTTGGATTTTTCCGTGATTATTTTCGTTCGTGATTTCTGATCCGATTTCTGTTTTAGTTTATCTTTTCGCTCGTTTATCGGAATCAGACGATTCAAGCGCCTAGATCTTTGTCTTGAAACCCTCTTTTTGTTTAATCAACTTGAACAAGATTTTGGTACTGTAAAATTTGACTTTAGTTCAGATTAGTAAACGGATCTTGTTTCTTTCACAGTTTGAGTTTCGTTGCTCCGTTTGATTTGATTCTTTTTGCAAACCAGAGTTCTTAAGTTGAACTTTCTGGTCAATTCTTCTTATTTGAGTTTTACCCATGCTTCTTTGCTTGATTGCTTATGTATGCTATTGTTTGTTTGCGATAGAATTCCCGGAGTGCGAAGCATGCTACTACGAGTCCCTAGGTTTTGCGGGTCGTCAGCAAGGTAAGTAACACATTGATCATACTCCTTTCATACCTAGTTTTTATGCGTTAGTTCCAATCCTCAAGCATTGCATGATTAGGATGTGATTAACATGTGGGTTGGGAAGTAGTTGATGAGGTAGAACCTATTGCCCTGTTATATTCAAACCTTGGGAGTTACTTCTACGTATTGCTTATATTGCTATGCTATGCTATGCTCGTAGACGTGGTTTGGGTGAGTGAATCCATGACAGATGTGAGATTGTTAATTAATGGTTTAACTTAAGGTGGCAACTTTAATACACATCTGGGTGGATTGCTTGCCGGGCACCTGGAGAACCCAATGTTGTCCTAGGATATCCCGGAGTACCCGTGTGATCATCCTAAGGTCCGCCACCCAGGCTCAAAGGGAACTGACATATTTTCATGCTAGAAACTTCTGTGTGCAGCCACAAGCTATTATGGGCTCTAGCATACTTGAGTAGGTCGCATGAGCTCTTGAAGAGGTGGATCAGCAGGTAGAGGGATGTAGGTTTGGTATGGTCTGCCCGGATTAAAGAGTTAATGTTTCTGAAAGACTGTGCCTCGGTCATCCGTTTCTCAAACACCATGTAGTGCGAGAAATCCAACGGAGGCGATCGAGTCTTGTGGGGAAAAGTGCGCAAACCTCTGCAGAGTGTACAATCTAATCATGGTTAGTCGTGTCCCCAGTGTTGGGAAACGTAGTAATTTCAAAAAAAATCCTACGCACACGCAAGATCATGGTGATGCATAGCAACGAAAGGGAAGAGTGTTGTCTACGTACCCTCGTAGACCAGAAGCGGAAGCGTTAGCACAATGTGGTTGATGTAGTCGTACGTCTTCACGGCCCGACCGATCAAGCACCGAAACTACGGCACCTCCGAGTTCTAGCACACGTTCAGCTCGATGACGATCCCCGGACTCCGATCCAGCAAAGTGTCGGGGATGAGTTCCGTCAGCACGACGGCGTGGTGACGATCTTGATGTTCTACCGTCGCAGGGCTTCGCCTAAGCACCGCTACAATATTATCGAGGATTATGGTGGAGGGGGGCACCGCACACGGCTAAGAGATCAATGATCAATTGTTATGTCTATGGGGTGCCCCCCTGCCCCCGTATATAAAGGAGTGTAGGAGGAGGCCGGCCAAGGAGGGTGGCGCGTCCTAAGGGGGAGTCCAACTCCCACAGGGAGTAGGACTCCCCTTTTTCCTATTAGGAGTAGGAGAGGGAAGGAAGAGGAAGGAGGGAGGAAGGAAAGGGGGGCCGGCCCCCTCCCAATTCGGATTGGGCTTGGGGGGGGCGCCCCCTCCCTTGCTCCTTTCCCCTCCTTTCCACTAAGGCCCAATAAGGCCCATATACCTCCCGGGGGGTTCCGATAACCTCCCGGTGATCCGGTATTGTCCCAATCTCACCCGGAACCTTTCCGGTGTCCAAATATAGTCGTCCAATATATCGATCTTTATGTCTCGACCATTTCGAGACTCCTCGTCAAGTCCGTGATCACATCCGGGACTCCGAACAACCTTCGGTACATCAAAATATATAAACTCATAATGAAACTGTCATCGTAACGTTAAGCGTGCGGACCCTACGGGTTCGAGAACAATGTAGACATGACCGAGACACGTCTCCGGTCAATAACCAATAGCGGAACCTGGATGCTCATATTGGCTCCTACATATTCTACGAAGATCTTTATCGGTCAGACCGCATAACAACATACGTTTGTTCCCTTTGTCATCGGTATGTTACTTGCCCGAGATTCGATCGTCGGTATCTCAATACCTAGTTCAATCTCGTTACCGGCAAGTCTCTTTACTCGTTCCGTAATACATCATCCTGCAACTAACTCATTAGTTGCAATGCTTGCAAGGCTTAAGTGATGTGCATTACCGAGAGGGCCCAGAGATACCTCTCCGACAATCGGAGTGACAAATCCTAATCTCGAAATACGCCAACCCAACAAGTACCTTCGGAGACACCTGTAGAGCACCTTTATAATCACCCAGTTACGTTGTGACGTTTGGTAGCACACAAAGTGTTCCTCCGGTAAACGGGAGTTGCATAATCTCATAGTCATAGGAACATGTATAAGTCATGAAGAAAGCAATAGCAACAAACTAAACGATCAAGTGCTATGCTAACGGAATGGGTCAAGTCAATCACATCATTCTCCTAATGATGTGATCCCGTTAATCAAATGACAACTCATGTCTATGGTTAGGAAACATAACCATCTTTGATCAACGAGCTAGTCAAGTAGAGGCATACTAGTGACACTCTGTTTGTCTATGTATTCACACATGTATTATGTTTCCGGTTAATACAATTCTAGCATGAATAATAAACATTTATCATGATATAAGGAAATAAATAATAACTTTATTATTGCCTCTAGGGCATATTTCCTTCAGTCTCCCACTTGCACTAGAGTCAATAATCTAGTTCACATCGCCATGTGATTTAACATCAATAGTTCACATCACCATGTGATTAACACCCATAGTTCACATCGACATGTGACCAACACCCAAAGGGTTTACTAGAGTCAATAATCTAGTTCACATCGCTATGTGATTAACACCCAAAGAGTACTGAGGTGTGATCATGTTTTGCTTGTGAGAGAAGTTTAGTCAACGGGTCTGCCACATTCAGATCCGTAAGTATTTTGCAAATTTCTATGTCAACAATGCTCTGCATGGAGCTACTCTAGCTAATTGCTCCCACTTTCAATATGTATCCAGATTGAGACTTAGAGTCATCTGGATCAGTGTCAAAACTTGCATCGACGTAACCCTTTACGACGAACCTTTTGTCACCTCCATAATCGAGAAACATATCCTTATTCCACTAAGGATAATTTTGACCAATGTCCAGTGATCTACTCCTAGATCACTATTGTACTCCCTTGCCAAACTCAGGGCAGGGTATACAATAGGTCTGGTACACAGCATGGCATACTTTATAGAACCTATGGCTGAGGCATAGGGAATGACTTTCATTCTCTCTCTATCTTCTGCCGTGGTCGGGTTTTGAGTCTTACTCAACTTCACACCTTGTAACACAGGCAAGAACTCCTTCTTTGACTGTTCCATTTTGAACTACTTCAAAATCTTGTCAAGGTATGTACTCATTGAAAAACTTATCAAGCGTCTTGATCTATCTCTATAGATCTTGATGCTCAATATGTAAGCAGCTTCACCGAGGTCTTTCTTTGAAAAACTCCTTTCAAACATTCCTTTATGCTTTGCAGAATAATTCTACATTATCTCCGATCAACAATATGTCTTTCACATATACTTATCAGAAATGTTGTAGTGCTCCCACTCACTTTCTTGTAAATACAGGCTTCACCGCAAGTCTGTATAAAACTATATGCTTTGATCAACTTATCAAAGCGTATATTCCAACTCCGAGATGCTTGCACCAGTCCATAGATGGATCGCTGGAGCTTGCATATTTTGTTAGTACCTTTAGGATTGACAAAACCTTCTGGTTGCATCATATACAACTCTTCTTTAATAAATCCATTAAGGAATGCAGTTTTGTTTATCCATTTGCCAGATTTCATAAAATGCGGCAATTGCTAACATGATTCGGACAGACTTAAGCATAGATACGAGTGAGAAACTCTCATCGTAGTCAACACCTTGAACTTGTCGAAAACCTTTTTGCGACAATTCTAGCTTTGTAGATAGTAACACTACTATCAGCGTCCGTCTTCCTCTTGAAGATCCATTTAATCTCAATGGCTCGCCGATCATTGGGCAAGTCAATCAAAGTCCATACTTTGTTCTCATACATGGATCTCATCTCAGATTTCATGGCCTCAAGCCATTTCGCGGAATCTGGGCTCATCATCGCTTCCTCATAGTTCGTAGGCTCGTCATGGTCAAGTAACATGACCTCCAGAACAGGATTACCGTACCACTCTGGTGCGGATCTCACTCTGGTTTACCTACGAGGTTCGGTAGTAACTTGATCTGAAGTTACATGATCATCATCATTAGCTTCCTCACTAATCGGTGTAGTAGTCACAGGAACAGATTTCTGTGATGAACTACTTTCCAATAAGGGAGCAGGTACAGTTACCTCATCAAGTTCTACTTTCCTCCCACTCACTTCTTTCGAGAGAAACTCCTTTTCTAGAAAGGATCCATTCAAAGCAACGAATATATTGCCTTCGGATCTGTGATAGAAGGTGTACCCAACATTTTCTTTTGGGTATCCTATGAAGACGCACTTCTCCGATTTGGGTTGAGCTTATCAGGTTGAAACTTTTTCACATAAGCATTGCAACCTCAAACTTTAAGAAACGACAGCTTAGGTTTCTTGCCAAACCATAGTTCATACGGTGTCGTCTCAACGGATTTAGATGGTGCCCTATTTAACGTGAATGCAGCTGTCTCTAATGCATAACCCCAAAACGATAGTGGTAGATCGGTAAGAGACATCATAGATCGCACCATATCTAATAAAGTACGGTTATGACGTTCGGACACACCATTATGCTGTGGTGTTCCAGGTGGCGTGAGTAGTGAAACTATTTCACATTGTTTTTAACTGAAGGCCAAACTCGTAACTCAAATATTTTACTTCTGCGATCATATCGTAGAAACTTTCATTTTGTTACGATGATTCTCCACTTCACTCTGAAATTCTTTGAACTTTTCAAATGTTTCAGACTTGTGTTTCATCAAGTAGATATACTCATATCTGCTCAAATCATCTGTGAAGATCAGAAAATAATGATACCTGCCACGAGCCTCAATATTCATCGGACCACATACATCAGTATGTATGATTTCCAACAAATCTGTTGCTCGCTCCATTGTTCTGGAGAACGGAGTCTTAGTCATCTTGCCCATGAGGCATGGTTCGCAAGCATCAACTGATTCATAATCAAGTGATTCCAAAAGCCCATCAGCATGGATTTTCTTCATGCGCTTTACACCAATATGACCTAAACGGCAGTGCCACAAATAATTGCACCATCATTATTAACTTTGCATCTTTTGGTTTCAATATTATGAATATGTGTATCACTACGATCGAGATCCAACGAACCATTTTCATTGGGTGTGTAACCATATAAGGTTTTATTCATGTAAACAGAACAACAATTTATTCTCTTACTTAAATGAATAACCGTATTGCAATAAACATGATCAAATCATATTCATGCTCAACGCAAACACCAAATAACACTTATTTAGGTTCAACACTAATCCCAAAAGTATAGGGAGTGTGCGATGATGATCATATCAATCTTGGAACCACTTCCAACACACATCGTCACTTCACCCTTAACTAGTCTATGTTCATTCTGCAACTCCCGTTTCGAGTTACTACTCTTAGCAACTGAACCAGTATCAAATACCGAGGGGTTGCTACGAACACTAGTAAAATACACATCAATAATCTGTATATCAAATATACCTTTGTTCACTTTGCCATCCTTCTTATCCGCCAAATACTTGGGGCAGTTCCGCTTCCAGTGACCAGTCCCTTTGCAGTAGAAGCACTTAGTCTCAGGCTTAGGACCAGACTTGGGCTTCTTCACTTGAGCAGCAACTTGCTTGCCGTTCTTCTTGAAGTTCCCCTTCTTCCCTTTGCCCTTTTCTTGAAACTAGTGGTCTTGTCTACCATCAACACTTGATATTTTTCTTGATTTCTACCTTCGTCGATTTCAGCATTACGAAGAGCTTGGGAATCGTTTCCGTTATCCCTTGCATATCATAGTTCATCACGAAGTTCTACTAACTTGGTGATGGTGACTAGAGAATTCTGTCAATCACTATTTTATCTGGAAGATTAACTCCCACTTGATTCAAGCGATTGTAGTACCCAGACAATCTGAGCACATGCTCACTGCTTGAGCTATTCTCCTCCATCTTTTAGCTATAGAACTTGTTGGAGACTTCATATCTCTCAACTCGGGTATTTGCTTGAAATATTAACTTCAACTCCTGGAACATCTCATATGGTCCATGACGTTCAAAACGTCTTTGAAGTCCCGATTCTAAGCCGTTTAAGCATGGTGCACTAAACTATCAAGTAGTCATCATATTGAGCTAGCCAAATGTTCATAACATCTGCATCTGCTCCTGCAATAGGTTTGTCACCTAGCGGTGCATCAAAGACATAATTCTTCTGTGCAGCAATGAGGATAAACCTCAGATCACGGATCCAATCCGCATCATTGCTACTAACATCTTTCAACTTAGTTTTCTCTAGGAACATATCAAAAATAAAACAGGGGAGCTAAATGCGAGCTATTGATCTACAACATAGATATGCTAATACTACCAGGACTAAGTTCATGATAAATTAAAGTTCAATTAATCATATTACTTAAGAACTCCCACTTAGAAAGGCATCCCTCTAATCTTCTAAGTGATCACGTGATCCAAATCAACTAAACCATAACCGATCATCACGTGAAATGGAGTAGTTTTCAATGGTGAACATCACTATGTTGATCATATCTACTATATGATTCACGCTCGACCTTTCGGTCTCAGTGTTCTGAGGCCATATCTGTATATGCTAGGCTCGTCAAGTTTAACCTGAGTATTCTGCATGTGCAAAACTGGCTTGCACCCATTGTAGATGGACGTAGAGCTTATCAAACCCGATCATAACGTGGTGTCTGGGCACGACGAACTTTGGCAACGGTGCATACTCAGGGAGAACACTTTTATCTTGAAATTTAGTGAGAGATCATCTTATAATGCTATTGTCAATCAAAGCAAGGTAAGATGCATAAAATATAAACATCACATGCAATCAATATAAGTGATATGATATGGCCATCATCATCTCGTGCTTGTGATCTCCATCTCCGAAGCATCGTCATGATCACCATCATCACCGGCGCGACACCTTGATCTTCATTGTAGCATCGTTGTCGTCTCGCCAATCTTATGCTTCCACGACTATCGCTACCGCTTAGTGATAAAGTAAAGCATTACAGCGCGATTGCATTGCATACAATAAAGCGACAACCATATGGCTCCTGCCAGTTGCCGATAACTCGGTTAAAAAACATGATCATCTCATACAATAAAATTTAGCATCATGTCTTGACCATATCACATCACAACATGCCCTGCAAAAACAAGTTAGACGTCCTCTACTTTGTTGTTGCAAGTTTTACGTGGCTGCTACGGGCTTAGCAAGAAGCGTTCTTACCTACGCATCAAAACCACAATGATAGTTTGTCAAGTTGGTGCTATTTTAACCTTCGCAAGGACCGGGCGTAGCCACACTCGGTTCAACTAAAGTTGGAGAAACTGACACCCGCCAGCCACCTGTGTGCAAAGCACGTCGGTAGAACTAGTCTCGCGTAAGCGTACGCGTAATGTCGGTCCGGGCCGCTTCATCCAACAATACTGCCGAACCAAAGTATGACATGCTGGTAAGAAGTATGACTTATATCACCCATAACTCACTTGTGTTCTACTCGTGCATAACATCAACGCATAAAACCTAGGCTCGGATGCCACTGTTGGGAAACGTAGTAATTTCAAAAAAATTCATATGCACACGCAAGATCATGGTGATGCATAGCAACGAGAGGGAAGAGTGTTGTCTATGTACCCTCGTAGACCGGAAGCGGAAGCGTTAGCACAACGCGGTTGATGTAGTCGTACGTCTTCACGGCCCGACCGATCAAGCACCGTAACTACGTCACCTCCGAGTTCTAGCACACATTCAGCTCGATGACGATCCCTGGACTCCGATCCAGCAAAGTGTCTGGGATGAGTTTCGTCAGCACGACGGCGTGGTTACGATCTTGATGTTCTACCGTCGCAGGGCTTCGCCTAAGCACCGCTACAATATTATCGAGGATTATGGTGGAGGGGGCACCGCACACGGCTAAGAGATCAATGATCAATTGTTATGTCTATGGGGTGCCCCTGCCCCGTATATAAAGGAGTGGAGGAGGAGGCCGGCCAAGGAGGGTGGCGCGTCCTAAGGGGGAGTCCAACTCCCACAGGGAGTAGGACTCCCCTTTTTCCTATTAGGAGTAGGAGAGGGAAGGAAGAGGAAGGAGGGAGGAAGGAAAGGGGGGACGGCCCCCCTCCCAATTAGGATTGGGCTTGGGGGGGCGCCCCCTCCCTTGCTCCTTTCCCCTCCTTTCCACTAAGGCCCAATAAGGCCCATATACCTCCCGGGGGGTTCCGATAACCTCCCGGTGATCCGGTATTGTCCCAATCTCACTCAGAACCTTTTCGGTGTCCAAATATAGTCATCCAATATATCGATCTTTATGTCTCGACCATTTCGAGACTCCTCGTCAAGTCCGTGATCACATCTGGGACTCCGAACAATCTTCGGTACATCAAAATATATAAACTCATAATGAAATGTCATCGTAACGTTAAGCGTGCGGACCCTACGATTTCGAGAACAATGTAGACATGACCGAGACACGTCTCCGGTCAATAACCAATAGCGGAACCTGGATGCTCATATTGGCTCCTACATATTCTACGAAGATCTTTATCGGTCAGACCGCATAACAACATACGTTTGTTCCCTTTGTCATCGGTATGTTATTTGCCCGAGATTCGATCGTCGGTATCTCAATACCTAGTTCAATCTCGTTACCGGCAAGTCTCTTTACTCGTTCCGTAATACATCATCCTGCAACTAACTCATTAGTTGCAATGCTTGCAAGGCTTAAGTGATGTGCATTACCGAGAGGGCCCAGAGATACCTCTCCGACATCGGAGTGACAAATCCTAATCTCGAAATACGCCAACCCAACAAGTACCTTCGGAGACACCTGTAGAGCACCTTTATAATCACCCAGTTACGTTGTGACATTTGGTGGCACACAAAGTGTTCCTCCGGTAAACGGGAGTTGCATAATCTCATAGTCATAGGAACATGTATAAGTCATGAAGAAAGCAATAGCAACAAACTAAACGATCAAGTGCTATGCTAACGGAATGGGTCAAGTCAATCACATCATTCTCCTAATGATGTGATCCCGTTAATCAAATGACAACTCATGTCTATGGTTAGGAAACATAACCATCTTTGATCAACGAGCTAGTCAAGTAGAGGCATAATAGTGACACTCTGTTGGTCTATGTATTCACACATGTATTATGTTTCCGGTTAATACAATTCTAGCATGAATAATAAACATTTATCATGATATAAGGAAATAAATAATAGCTTTATTATTGCCTCTAGGGCATATTTCCTTCACCCAGTTATGGACAAATCTTGAGTATCTAGTACTTGGAGTATCCTAAGTATCTCATCACTATTAATTAATATTGTTGGGTTGATTATTACTTTAATTGGGATTGAGTTGGAGGAACCTTCTCAATGATGTTTCAACTACCATGATAGTTAAATAAAATTTATTCCTTTGTTGTAGGAAAAAATTGGCTTTTCACAAAAACTATAACCGCTTTCCACCAACCAAATATGCATGTAGTGATAGCATTATTCTGTTCTTGCTCTACTGTGTTATATTGCCAGCATATTCCATGTGTTGACCCGTTTTCGGGCTGCAACGTATTATGTTGCAGACTTTTCAGACGAGGAGTAAGGTTCGTTAGGTCGTTGTCGTGCAGCTCAGCTATGCCGTTGGAGTTGATGGACTCACTTTATCTTCCAAGCCTTCCGTTGTTTTCGTATTAGATGGCCCTAAGCCATATTTATTGTAATAAGTTCTCTTTTGAGACATTCGATGTAATAAGTGTGTGATTGCTACTCTGTTATAAATCCTTCGAGTACTGTGTGTGTCAGCATTAGCGATCCAGGGATGACACTGAAGCACAGAGACTTGACCATTTGAGGTCGGGTTGCTACACCTCAAAAGCTTTGCTCAAAGACCGGCTGATGGCACTAAAGGTGGCATCCTGTTATTATGGGACAATGAAGCCGTTACCGTCACCAATGTACAAACTAGGGCTTACTTCCTCTCCGCGACTGTGAATCTCAACAACTCCACTGATAACAAAACTTTCAAGCTAACTACAGTCTATGGCCCCACTCGCAGCAACCATAAGGAGGCTTTCTTCCAGGAACTCACCTCGCAAAAGCCAGCCTCGGGGACCAAATGGCTGGTCAACGGAGACTTTAATCAAATATACTGGGCTAGAGACAAGAATCGTACGAATGTGGACCGAAGCCGGCTCGTGTGTTTCCGAAACACCTTAAACGATTGCTAGCTCAAGGAGATTCACCTTAAAAATAGAAGATTCACTTGGAGTAATGAACAAAATGATCCGACTTTGAGCAAGCTTGACAGTTTCTTTTGCAATGAAGATTGGGACGTCAATTTCTCTACTCACATTCTTCATGCCCTCTCATCGTCGCTATCCGACCACTGCCCTCTTTTACTTGCTAACGATGATGGGTCCAGGAGACCAAAGTCCATCCGCTTCGAAAACTACTAGATCAAAATGCCATGCTTCCATAAGGTGGTGAGCGACGCTTGGAGTGAGGAATCAAGGCATGACGAGCCCTACCAAAGGCTCATCCACAAGCTCAAGAAGACAAGCCAGAAATTGCGCAAATGGAGCAACACCCTTTTTGCCAACTCCAAGGTCCAGCTCCACATGGCCCTTGAAGTCGTCCTCCACTTTGACTTAGCGCAAGAGGAGAGATCTCTCAGTCCTGAAGAAAGTGACATCCGCAAAAGGATTAAGAGAAAGATTATTAGCTTAGCCATGGAGAAGGCTAGGAAGCGTCAAAATTCTAGAATCACTAACCTCAAGGAAGGAGATGCCAACACTCGTTACTTCCATCTGCATGTCAACCAGAGAAGGAGAAAAAATTTCATTCATCGCCTCAAGCACAACAACGGTTGGGTCACTGAGCATGAGCACAAGAAAAAATTATCCACAACCACTTCAAGAACATTGCAAAAAAATGCCCTTCAAGTGACATCAGCATCAATTGGGGGAGCATTCCTACGCCGAATTGTGACCTTCATGAGTTGGGAGAGGCCTTCATCGAAGAGGAAGCAAAGAGAGTTGTGTTTTCCATGCCAAGCGACAAGGCACCGGGTCCTGATGGATTCACATGTACCTTTCTCAAGGCATGTTGGGACACCATCAAGCCAGATATCATGCTTGCCATCAACCATTTCTTTGATCTCCATGCTGCTCACTTTCATTGGTTGAACTCCACCGACATTGCTCTCATTCTGAAGAAGGAGGGTGCCCAGGACATCGCCGACTTCCGACCCATCAGTCTTATCCATGCCATCGCTAAGTTAATTGCCAAGATGATGTCCAACCGGCTTGCCCCGCACATGAATGATCTTGTCTCGCACGCCTAAAGTGCGTTCATTAAAAGAAGATGCATCCACGACAACTTCATGTATGTGCTCAACCTCGCGAGATGCTTCCACCGTAGGAAAACCCCGGCATTGCTCTTCAAACTTGACATCAAAAAATCCTTCGACTCGATGCGGTGGGACTTCCTCCTCGACCTGCTTCGACACCTTGGTTTCCCGCCCCGCTTCAGAGGTTGGGTTTCCACACTATTGACCTCGGCTTCGTCGCGTGTTCTTCTCAATGGCGTGCCCGGCGACCCCATCAAGCTTGGCCGTGGGTTAAGGCAAGGGGACCCTCTATCACCCTTGTTATTTGTGCTTGCCATCGACCCGCTACACCATATCCTTGCGAAGAGCACAACTTAGGGAAATCCTCATCCGCTAGGTGGAAATGCTATGCATATCCGTGCTTCGCTTTACACGGATGACGCCGCTGTTTTTCTTGCGCTTATTAAGGAGGACGTCCAGTTTCTCGCCAACACTCTCAAGCACTTTGGGGAAGTCACCGGTCTGGTCACAAACTGTTCCAAAAGCTTTGTTGCCCCAATCCATTGCGAAAATGTGGATCTCCCGGATATCCTCCAATCCTTCCCGGCCATGCGATGCTCCTTTCCGATGAAATACCTTGGGTTGCCTTTGTCTGTCAAGAGACTGAAGAGAATTCACTACCAGCCCCTTGAGGACAAGGTTGCGGGCCAACTCACTCCTTGGGTGGGGAGGCATGTTGCCTCAGCGGGTCGCGTTGTCTTGGTAAAGTCGGTTCTCACAGCAATTGCGGTCTACTACATGACGGCGTTAGATTTACCGGTGGAGGTCAAGAAGAAAATTGATGCCCTCAGATGTGCTTTCCTTTGGGCAGGTTGTGATAAGGTCACTGGTGGAAAATGCAAGATAAATTGAGAGTAAGTGTGCAAGTCCAAGATGCATGGAGGTCTTGGAATCCTAAACCTTGACAAATTTGCCACTACCCTTTGCCTTCGGTGGCTGTGGGACGAGTGGCTTCACCCAGATAAGCCATGGGTTGGCTTGGGAACCCCTTGTGATGACAATGACGGAGATATCTTTGCCGGGGCTACCAAGGTCCAAGTTGGGGATGGAGCGCGTGCCAAGTTTTGGGAGTCTCCTTGGCTTGATGGGATTAGGCCCAAGGACATAGCTCCCAAAATCTATGACTTGTCGAAGAAGAAGAATTGCTCGGTTAGGTTGGCTATGCACGATAACTTCTGGACTTCCCAGGTGGACATTCTTCAAGGCATCACAGTTCAACACCTCTCTGAGTTTGTCTCCCTTTGGGAGAGGGTCTCACATGTCCACCTTGACGTCAACACGCCGGACACTATCACTTGGAAGTTCACTACTAACGGCCACTACTCGGCGGCGGCGGCCTATAAGGCGCAGTTCTATGGCCATACTGACACGGCCATGATTCCGACCATTTGGAAGATTTGGGTGCCTCCTAAATGCAAGTTCTTCGCATGACTGGCAATCAACAATAGAATTTGGACAACAGACAGGCTTCAGCGTCGTGGGTGGCCAAACTGTAACATTTGTCCACTATGCAAGCAAGTTCAGGAGTCGGCAGCCCACCTTCTATTTCAGTGCCGATACACTATCAGAGTTTGGCATATGAACAAAGATTGGCTTGGTCTCCATGATGTGCATCCTTCCGATTGGAGTGACACGACTTTCGTTAAAGAGTGGTGGAGCTACAATGCTAACAAGGCCTAATCGCGAAGGCCGCTTGCTTCCTTGATGCTGCTAATCTCTTGGGAGTAATGCAAAGAGAGGAATGCACGAGTCTTTTGTAATAATGCCGTTCTGGTGGAAGTCGTCATTGCTAGGATTAAAGAGGAGACCTCACTTTGGAGCATTGCGGGAGCAAGGCATTTGAATAACATAATGCTGCGAGAGTGATTGTTGTAATTCGGCCTTTGGCCTTAACCTCTAAAATTTCTCTCTTAATCAATGAAAATGGCAAATCTTTTGCCTAGTTTCAAAAAAAAAATAGCACTGAATTAGTTCAGTACTATTGTTTCCGGTTCCAAACACGGACAAGCAATACAACAGACTGGGAAGGGAAATAGCATGGTGCAAGCTCTGCCCCCACCCAAAACCAAGAAGCAACAAGAACACAGCACAACTGCTTCTAGCAGCAGCACATTTAACTTCAAAATGGCATAGTTCAACTACTAAATTGAGCGTCCACATATGGTTTCAAGTACCAAATCCAGATTATGTGAAACATCACATGAGATTTAGATTTTCGAGGAAATTCCTCAGAGCTCACTCAAGCAGCAGCACATTTAACTTCAACATGGCGTAGTTAAATTACTAAATGTCCACATATGGTTTCAAGTTCCGATTCCAGATTACATGAAACATCACATGAGATTTCGACGGTAGTTAATCAGAGCACACTCAAGCAGGCCCATTCTTGAATATCAGGTCACACTTCCAAGCACAGTTCTCCAGAAATTGCGGCAAGATGCCAACCTTATGCACGAGGAGATACTACAACAAATAACTCTTAATGCAAGAGTCATGGTGTGAACTCACACAGCATCGGCATTGTGCCACCCCTTTGTGCACGGAGGTATCTCCATAAATTCGTCAAACTCCTTGACGTGGATATCGCAACACTTCCACTGCAAAGAGAAAATACATGGAGGTAAGAATCAGGGTGAACATAAATGAACACAAATTTA